>NC_139626.1:30590215-30720215 GCF_964638095.1 Poromitra crassiceps | reverse complement strand
ATTATTTTATTAACCAAGTGTGAATAGGCGGACCCGAATACTCTGCTACAATAGCTTTCCGATTCTGGCATCGCACTCCACAACACGAAGACATGTCTTGCTCGAATAGTTTTCCAGCCACTGGAAAACTACTTGACAGGGCTGCGCGGAGTCTGTCTTTCTGCCTCCGTCTTGCGCATCGACGCTGCGTGATGTCAGTGTGACGTAGTCGTATAAGGGGTCTATTCTCTTGTATTCCTATAGAACCAGCGAGAGACGCTACCTGGCTAACAAACATGTACGCTATTCTCTTGTATTCCTATTGAACCAGCGAGAGACGATACCTGGCTAACAAACATGTACGCTATTCTCTTGTATTCCTATTGAACCAGCGAGAGACGCTACCTGGCTAACAAACATGTACGCTATTCTCTTGTATTCCTATTGAACCGTTTAGGTACGAGGCTTTAGGTTCAATTCGCATTACAAACCAAATCTTTCACTGCTGAACAGTGCAAGTCTTCTCCAAGGATGTCATGGTCAGCTAAAACTCAGATGGAAAAGAAGAAAGGTGTTAAAAAAAACATTGTTGTAGAATGAAATAAAAATTAGACTGTGGGGAAAAAAGTAAAGATAAATGCAATTTTTTTTAAATCAAGGAAGTTGCTCTGGCATTTCTACTTTTTTGCTGTATCGAAAAACGTACCGAACCGTGACACCACTGTGTCATATCGAACCGAACCGTGACACCACTGTGTCATATCGAACCGAATCGTGACACCACTGTGTTATATCGAACCGGACCGTGCATTTTGTGACCATTAACTCATTGAGTGCCAATGACGTCTAAAGACGTCAATTCAAATAGTAACGTAGAGTGTCAATGACGTCTAAAGACGTCAATTGCGTTTTTGACAGTGGGACGTGGATCAAAGCCTGATGCATCTCCTGTAAAAATATGGGGGATGTTGAAGGTGTATAAGCTATTTTACCGACCCATTAGGTGGCGACAGTGCTCTCCAGATTAGAGAAAGGTGAGGAAAAACAGCAGAAGAAGCCATGATGAAACGGAAACCGATGCATGCTGGAGCCAGAGCCGTATAGATTGCTCTGGCTGGAGCTAACGTTAGCTGCGAACAGCAGCCAATCCGCTCCCACAACTGAGCCTCCCTGTCTCTGCTGCGATAGTTTCTCCACACGATTAGCCGCCAGAAAAGGAGCACCCGACACCGAAAAGCCAAACCATTCTCAGCGGGGACTGCTGAGAATGGTTTGGCTTTTCGGTGTCGCGCTGGGAGCCGGCGCACAAAAACGGCGGAGCGCTCCGAAAATAGACGCTGGTGCGTGTTAGGCTGTGTGTTAGTGTGGGGATGAGTTTCTCCCAGCTCCGGCATGCAGGCTGTGTGTTAGTGTGGGGATGAGTTTATCCCAGGCAGCTCCAGCATGCAGAGATTCGTCGCCTGACGCAGGTAGCAGAGAATCGAGCAGAGCCACCAGAGACACTCCCGCGGAGGAGGAGTTTGCAGTTGAGGGGGGTGGGGCACGCAGGGCACCACACAACTACACCACGTCACTACATCAGAAAATATTAGCTTCAGAGTCAGTGATGTGCTTGAAATGCTTCATTTCACAAAAGGCTCATTATCTCAGCTTCTAGTTTGAAACGTCTGTTTTTGGTGAAACCAACCTATCTTCTACTGCTGATAACTGAAGAACGGAAAATGATATCAATAAACTTTTTTTTGCTGATGATACAAGAGAGTCTCATCGTTCTTTGGGCGTGTTCGGTGTTTACATAGTAATATGACACAATATTCTGTGGGTCTTGAGAAATCACTGAAAACGCTCTGAAAGGGCTGGCACTGGGAACATACGTTTTCCAGAAGTGGCTGGCACTCAATGAGTTAACACCCCTAATGATAAGAAGTAAAAGTTAGAAATGATTTCCCTGTTTTGCTAATGGGGGATTTCGTAGATCTCCACATGATGTCAAATCATGTAACATCAAGCGTGTCATGATTCTGTTTTTTAGGACATGTCACTGGATGCTGGGAAGGAGCGGTCAGTCCCTGATGTGTCCAGCTCCACATTTGCCAACTTAAGAAGAGCCAAGTCACTGGACCGCAGAGTCACCGAGTCTTCCATGACTGTGAGTACAGAGTACAGTACCAGTGGACCATGGACATGGCTGGTTGGCCTACATTCTCCAGGTGATGGAGATGTAGGTTCAAGGACAAGGTGTTTAACGGGAATATATGTCAAACCTTTTTCTGTGCAGAAAATATGACTATGATATATCAAATGATTGATATGTCCTCTAGGGGAGCTGTTGATTGAAATATGTAATCAGCATTGGCAGTATGAAAGACAATAGTACACTTCTTTGCTTCATGGAAACTCGTAATTGTGATTGTTTGACGGAATATTTTTTGCCTGGATTTTTTTTAGAATGTTAAAATTGCTTAAACAAATGTGATTTTGTTGGGGGGGGAATGTTGGTGTGCAGGATTTAGTGAGTTTGAGTATGATAGAGGTTTTCACCAATATTGTACTTGATTCATGGACCAAAGCTCTGACGCACCTTCTTTAGAAATCGATTTTGGACACAACTCTCTCTCTAGCAATTAAGTTGGAAATTGTTCATATTGAGAGTAGGATTTTCTTTTTAGATGAATTCTTCAGCTCTAGATCTCAGTGGTCCTCGGTTCTGCTAAATGCTGCACCGGGATCTCCTCTGGTTTTGAGCTCTACTGATCCAGCCAGCAGCAAGCTGCTGATCTGAGGTCTGTTTCACGGAATGCTGCTGGGGTTTGCCTGTCAGTGTGTGGTTGGTCTGGCTGGCAAACTTGCAGCTGCCAGAACCCCCCACCCACATAGACACAAACACACACACACACAGAGCACCGCCCTGGATATAAATAGCCAGCACAGAGGCTGCAGCCGCAGTAGTGCGTATGTCCATGAGAGACAGAAAGAGATAGATTGTCAACATATGAAGTGTAGCGAGTGTGAAGGCAGTTAGCCATCAGAATGACTCTCTGCCAGACGGTGCCGCCACACCCGATGAAGCTCAGCAAAAACAAGGTATTGTTTGAGTGAGCAGAAACCCATTTTTGGAAGAATGGTTTACTTTCAAGTCTATAAACAGACTTGAGCTTGGTTTGAATGACTGAGCGAGGCAGTTTGAGTTTCACTGGGAAAGTCCAGCTCACGCCAGTCCGGAGCCACATATTGGCACTGTGACTGATTGAACGGATGGTGGTGAACTAGATATAAACATAAATGTAAGATTGTTTCGAGAAATGTCAATAATATGTTTGGATTACTTCAGCAATGAGGACTTACCTTTTTAATACAATTGCGAAGCATAGTACAAAATGTCTCAACAAAATGTCAACATTGACCACAATGTTATGATTTGGATTGCATAAGCTAAACACTTTTCAATATGATCGTTACGTTTGTGGGTAACTTGCTATAGTCGTGTTACGCCTGGATATTTATTTCTGCTTGTTGTGTGTGTGTGTGTGTGTGTGTGTGTGTGTGTGTGTGTGTGTGTGTGTCTGTGTGTGTGTGTGTGTGTGTGTGTGTGTGTGTGTGTGTGTGTGTGTGTGTGTGTGTGTGTGTGTGTGTTTTGTGCTTATTTGGTTGAAGTCTACAAATCGACTTATTTAGATGAAAATCTCTCCGGACTAACTGTCGCCAACTTAACTATCATTGATAAGGATGAGCTAATTGAGTTGTTGCATCACACATCGCATCGCATCAGATCACATTGATGCCACTGTGGTTTCTCTTCTCTGCAGCCAGATCTGCTGAACTTCAAAAAAGGATGGATGACCAAGCTATATGAAGATGGAATGGTAATTTGTTTCATTAGTAGAAATGGATGACTGGAGACCTCAACTCTTTTCACATTAATTGAACTGCATAAACATCCCGATATTGTATAAATATGGTGATCTTATTCCCCTTCAGTGGAAGAAACACTGGTTTGTTCTTACAGACCAGAGTCTGAGGTACTACAAGGACTCGATAGCTGAGGAGGTAAGGCTTTATTGTGATTAAGTGGTCATTATTTTATGCCAATGAATGAATAGGTAAATAACAAGGACCCCCCCCCCCTCCCTCCCTCCCAGGCTTCAGATCTGGATGGTGAGATTGACCTTTCCACATGTTACGATGTGTGCGAGTTCTCCGTCCAGAGGAATTACGGCTTCCAAATCCTGGTGAGTGTTTCTTCTGCGTGCCATTGATTCTCCGCTGTCGTTGATCACAGCTTGAAAGCTGAAGGTAAAACTGATCGTCTATACGGTGCTGCTCTGTTGTGACCTACCAGTCTATAAACAGCCGGAGTCAGCATGTGGTGCGACCGTAGGGATCAGGTTTTGCCATTTGTCTTTTTAAAAACAATTCTTTGTCCCCCATCACGAAAGGATGTCACTTGACCTGTCCCCCTGTGACAGGCTGACATCATGGGGGTCTAAATCTGCCACAGACGTTGCCACCCCTGGTTGTCCACCCTGAACCCACCCTGCCCCTCATCCTGCACTGCACAATATGTTGACCTAACCTCCTGCATTCAAAAAGACCTGACCTTGTGTCCACACTTGCTCAACAACACGCATGTTTTGAAAACCCTTATGTAGAAGCTATTTTTAAGGCTTTCACCCTGAACCATAATGGCATAACAACTAGGATAAAGGATGCTTAGCTGATATAATCCTTTGGCTGTGAACCAAACATCTCATCCCTTTAGCATATGCCAAAGCACTTGCCGGACCTATGTACTAGGGCTGTGAATCTTCACTGGCCTCACGATTCGATTCGATTACCATTCAGAGGGCTGCGATTCGATTCAATTACGATTATCGATGCATCTTAAATCGATGCATCACTTTCTTCCCCAATAGATGATTTATTTTTTCTCACTTTCTTTTTTCTCACTGTGTGGCTACTTTTAAAATAAAAGTGCATTTGGAATTGCATTGTATTATGATCCAAATAAACAACTGCATGTACTTCCATTATATTTTATTCGGTTATATATATATTTTTTCTATAATCGATTTTTGACATTTGTGAATCGATGCAGAATCGTGCACGTCCGCATCGCGATGCATCATATAATCGATTATTTTTGACACCCCTACTATGTACTTGCTTGAAAGTGAATCATAACTCGCCAGCTGATGTCAGTGGGCATTTTGTTCATGTTACTTATAGATTTCAACTTTACATACAAATCCAGCCTGTATGAGTATGAGGAGAACAGTGCCTACCAGGTCAATTGTTTTGTTTACATTGGCATGGAACCGCTGTCTCTGGCTATTTTCTCAGGGAATCTCGAAATAGAGTTGTAGAGAGGATCGTTGTCTCTTTGGCTGAGAACAACATGGGTTTAGTGACGAGAAATTAATAACTCCGGTATTTATAACTACTCTCTCTGGCTCCATGTTCAGAGTGGTGGGGGGCTAGAATTGATCTGTGTGCAGAACCAAAACAACACATTGTTGTCTGCATTAGGGCTGGGTTAAAAAAAATCGATTCTCCGATTTTTAACCGATTTTTATTTTATTTTAATCCTTTGATATCGATTCATATGTCCAGAGATCGATTTTTTTTATTAATTTTTTTTTTTTATAAACATAGGCTATAATATTATAGGCTGTGTGTGGTAGTTGAAACATAGTTTCAAGTTGACGTTTATTTATGTTTGTAGTTGAAACAAAAACATAAATACTGTAGGCTACATAAATGGAAATGTTTGATCATTAATATCTACTTTTAGAAATTATATAGGCTGAAATCAAATCACTGTGCATAATTGTGAAAGTGTCTTTATTGACAGATGACAAGGCTGTTATTTACCCTTTGTCACCACCTGAGGCCTGTACTACAAAGCAAGATTTAGGTTGATCCTGATAAGTTTGGGTTTAAACCTGGTTTAGCCGTACTACAAAGCAAGTTAACTTCTTACCGACATATATTTCCATAGCAACTTATGCTTCACACTTAACCTGGTCCGCAGCAGGTTAAGTTGCAAGGATAAGATTAGACCTTAAATACACCGCCCACGAACCAATCGAATCAGCAGTTTGGAAAAATGGCCAACCCCTTTCTGGACGAGTTTCCCATCGAGGAAGGAGCATGAATTGTAATGTTGAATTAATCAAGGACTAAAGCCTTGCACTTGTTGCAGGCTACATTTTAATTAAGCCCTACTTACCACTTTGGAATATGTTTTTATATCTTCATTTTTGTGCTCTCAAGTAGCCTAGATACGTTGTTTGACCCCACTGATCGATTGCAGCTGAATAGTGAGTGGAGAAATATCACTAAACCGGCATACAAAGGTTACATAAACGTCTCCAAAGCGCACGGTGCCGTGTGCGCAACGGAGCTGAGACTGACGTTGGGTTGGAATTGAAATGGTCACAGCCTACATGCTGGAATAGCCTACTACATCTAAGCAATTTAATATGGGATCACCTGCACACAGGCGATCCCATATTAAGATGATTCATATCTAGGCTACTCCTGCATTTTGCAGCTGCAACTGTGTTGCTTTTGGCCTGTATCATGTGATTGAACTTCATATTTCCAGCATCATTATATGAAATATGGAGATATGCGACTCTGCTGACAATAGCCTGTGACCACAAAATAGGCTACTTTTTATCAATGAAAACTATGCCCGCATCGTCTCAATTCAGTTCAGCAGTTTTCTTTTATATTAGGATATCATTATTTTATATATGAATTATTAGATCAGTGCAACCACACACATAATGAGTGATAGAGATCATTATTCATTGAGCATGCGTTTCTAAATGGAAATTTATAGACTGAGATTACACATTTACATTTACACTCGCAAAAAGCTGCTGTAGGAGACAGAAATCGATGATCAAAGTAAATCAAATGACTGATGTGAATACAAGCGGCAGCTTTAGACAGTGCTTCAGCAGACTATATCCAACGCGGATTTTCATTCTGACATAGGCTACATTAAATATCCGCTAAAAACTCTGATCACACTGCGCTCCTCATTGAATGAGGAAATGGGTGTGCCTGCCCGTGGAACTCAGCTGTTCATAATGTGATTGGCTAGCGCACCTCTTTCTCGTGGACGCCTGTGCACGAGCGAAAAACGTGCGCGTGCACAGGCAGATCCCAGATAAATCCAGCTTCAGTTATCGAGTAGAAAACCAGCGTCGTAGTATCGTTAAACTAGATAGCTTTGATCCTGTTCAGTCAAACCAGATCAAAGTAAAACTAAAACAACCGGTCCGCAACTTTTTTTCCCATGTATCTGCCTTCCTTGGCGCAAAAAAGGTTGGGAACCCCTGTGTTACATAACTGGACAATCATGTAATTCAGGCTACAGCTCAAAAAACATGTTTTAGTATCACTAACCAAATCGATATTGAAATTAATCGAATCGGAATCGAATCGAATCGGGATTAATCGATTTGGAACCTTGTGAATCGGAATCGAATCGATTCTTGAAATTTGAACCAATACCCAGCCCTAGTCTGCATCAAATAAATGGCGTGCCTAAATATTTGATAGAATTCTTGTAAAGTGCTATCTCTACAGTATTAGACACACTGACATAGATTCAATCAATGTGGGTTCAATCAATGTGGTATGTATGGCTGCACGATATATATGGGGCGGATAAAGGGACATTTATATTATTCATTATTCCAATAATGTCATTATAGAATTATGTTTATCGCTACAATAATATCTATACGAAACAAATTGTTTACAAGGAAAACTCCTTTGGATACGCTTAAGCAAAATGACATAGGAGCCTACTATATGCTTTTTGTCATTGTGTTTATACTGTATCTGCAGACTAAGCAGCCATATGCTTTTTGTCATTGTGTTTATATCTGCAGACAAAGCAGCTTTTGGTTCTATGAAAGCCTTTATTTTTGTATTGAGTGATGCACTTTACTACTAATAACCTGTATTTAATACATTGCCATATCTGATTTGACAGATTATGTCAAAGCATTTAATTTGAATTCCTACGCAAAATGCTCTATAAAAGCCAAAGTGTGTTTGTGTAGTTTGTTGATGTACTTTACTAGAAAAAATAAATGAACATTTGAAGCGTCGGAACTGCCTTTTATTTTTGTTATCTTAACAATAGTGACGTCAGTTAGAGTTGGTTATATCCATGCTATGGAATATTAAATCGTCCATCTTTGCTCACTGCATCTTAGCCTTTCTTACCCTCAGATGTGCATAAACTGCAGGTTATGAACTTATTTTTCAAATACAAGAATGGGAAATTTATTTCAAATTGTTTTTATTCATTTTTAAGCAATACAAACAAGAAAAAACAAAACCCGTAGAAGACAGACAATACAAAATAGGTGCATGGTTGCATGATGTCATACATGTATACAATCTCCTGAATAATTGTGATGCAATGACAACCAAGTGTAAAAATAAAACCAAAATAATAGAGACAAGGAAAGAACAAGAGGGGGGTGGGAAGAGGGTAGGGTAGAGAAGTTGGGGGCTACTAATCTAAAGTTCTTGTGTCAAATTCCTTATGATAATAATCTAAGAAGGGGTGCCAAGTCATTTCAAACTTTTCCAGAGAGCCCTGGACTGTGCATCTGACTTTTTCTAGTTTAAGAAATGACATTACCTCACAAATCCAGCGTGAGTGTGATGGAGGTGTGGGCGATTTCCAGCTAAAAAGAATAAGCCGGCGAGCTAGTAATGTTGAAAAGGCCATTAGATCTGATTGATGTCTGGATATCCCACTGTTGCTAGGGGCAACCCAAAATATTGCAGTAATTGGATCTGGGTCAATCTGTTTTTGACATATATATGAGAATGTATTAAAAATGTCTGACCAGAATGTGTACAATTTTGGGCAAATCCAAAACGTGTGGCCTAGAGTACCCGGAAACTGATGGCATCTGATGCAATTTGGGTCTGAGCCAGGATACAAGAATGGGAAATGATCGGTTATCTTATCGGTATCGGCCATGGGGACCAGGTGATTATCGGTTATTGGTATCGGCTGAAAGAAATCCATATTGTGGATCCCTAGTGGTATGTAGTTGATTGTGTGACACACTGAACAAAACCATCCTCCACTATATTTTGTTTTCCATTCAAGTTTAAAACTGTCTGTCCAATCCAGATCAAAGCCCTGCAATGACCTCACCAAAAATGTCAACTTCATCATTACAAGTGAATAGGTTACAATCAAGTGAATAGGTTACAATCAAGTGAATAAGTTACAATCAAAGAAAGGAGAAGTAACTGATATCTGCTAACTGAAATTAGAAAAGCCATGCTGCTGCATACCAGAAAAGCTTCGGTTTAGAATGTTAAAATTGGCAATACTGTAAGGTCACGGTAAGAGGCATGTTGTCTCATCCCTGTCGGTCATCCTAATGTCATGCCTGCTCTGTTTCCAGTCTAAGGAGGGGGCGTGCACTCTGTCGGCCATGACCTCTGGGATCCGTCGCAACTGGATTCAGGCCATCATGAAGCACGTGCGGCCCACTATCGCCCCCGACGTCACCCGGTAATGCCCGACGAGGATCAACACTCACCACTGGCAGATATAATGACTGTTTCTTTCTCACGTATTTGATCTCATTAAACTCTCTCTCCTCCTCGCCCTCTCTTTCCTCTTTCTCTCTTCCTCCCTCGGCTGGTATTTCCAACCTGCTTCCAGGAAAAACGTCTCTTTGAAACTGTCCGTTCTGAAGCCCAGGTTGGAGTGCTTGTGTGTTGAATCTCTCCCCCTCCTCAAACAGTGATGTAATTGCTCAGCAATGTCGGCCTCGGCGCGTCTGTCGTCCCTCCCTGTGTCATGTGATTGTTGAGTAATGTCTCCCCTGTCAGTTGTGTCCCTGCAGAGGCTTGAAGGCCCCACACACTGCCACTATATCAACCAATTAAAATGAAGACACCTCGCCTTCCTTGATCAGCAGCAGAGATTATGATAATAATGGTTATAATCTGACTGTCCACAGAGTCATGTTTTGGAGGTGGTCACCCGAAAATCACAAAACCAAAGCACAGAAGGAAAAAAATGCCATTGAGTTAACAGTAAGGAACAGCTGGGAAAGACAAGTATTTTGTTGCATTCCTATATTCCAAAGCAACCGCAACAACAACCAATTATTCAGCTGAGGGCTTTTTGGAGGGGGGGATCCTTTAACACTGTAATGTCAGTGTTCTTACTGTTGAGTCTTGCCTTTCAGAGGACTCATAACATGTACGTATGGTACAGTGTATACATGCTTTCAGAGGACTCATCACATGTATGTATGGTACAGTGTATACATGCTTTCAGAGGACTCATCACATGTATGTATGGTACAGTGTATACATGCTTTCAGAGGACTCATCACATGTACGTATGGTACAGTGTATACATGCTTTCAGAGGACTCATCACATGTATGTATGGTACAGTGTATACATGCTTTCAGAGGACTCATCACATGTACGTATGGTACAGTGTATACATGCTTTCAGAGGACTCATCACATGTATGTATGGTACAGTGTATACATGCGTTCAGAGGACTCATCACATGTACGTATGGTACAGTGTATACATGCTTTCAGAGGACTCATCACATGTACGTATGGTACAGTGTATACATGCTTTCAGAGGACTCATCACATGTACGTATGGTACAGTGTATACATGCTTTCAGAGGACTCATCACATGTACGTATGGTACAGTGTATACATGCTTTCAGAGGACTCATCACATGTACGTATGGTACAGTGTATACATGCTTTCAGAGGACTCATCACATGTACGTATGGTACAGTGTATACATGCTTTCAGAGGACTCATCACATGTACGTATGGTACAGTGTATACATGCTTTCAGAGGACTCATCACATGTACGTATGGTACAGTGTATACATGCTTTCAGAGGACTCATCACATGTACGTATGGTACAGTGTATACATGCTTTCAGAGGACTCATCACATGTACGTATGGTACAGTGTATACATGCTTTCAGAGGACTCATCACATGTATGTATGGTACAGTGTATACATGCTTTCAGAGGACTCATCACATGTACGTATGGTACAGTGTATACATGCTTTCAGAGGACTCACTTTGAGCTGCACTGACCAAATAGTCAGACACCTTGCTGTGCGTGACTCTGTCACTCAGGCGGAATGTGTGATACTTTTGGCATTTCTGCACAGATGCCCCACAGACACCTCTCCCTTATTCTGGGGCTGTGCCCCTTCTCCTCTTCCCTCCCCTCCCTCCCCCTCCTGCCACCTCCACACAACGTGATGCAAATAGATTATTCGCTCAGGCTACTTTTTTTAAGTGCCCTGCTCCTCAACACTAAAAGTGCCAAGCGATGTGTGGACTACTGGAAACACATTGCAGTCAATGTAAAAGCTACTGTATAACCTGGAGCAGAACCATTAGGCCTGAGCCCCAGACTACAGCTGTGGACACCAAGAGAAACACCAAAGCTGCTTTGAGCCCAATGTGCAATTACGACAGTTTGCCAAATAAGATGTTAAATGTTTAGATGCTTTGACTTTGATGCATTCCTTTCAGTTAATCTTGCTTGTAGTAGTATGCTGCACTGCCAAAACATTTATGCACTAATGGTTTGTCCATCAAGGCTTTAACCCATTGATACCTGATGCAGCATTTGTGTGTGTATCCCTTTAACACGCGGTTCACAGTCTTAAAGGGATACACACACAAATGAGGCATATACACGCAAATGCTGCATCAGGTATCAATGGGTTTATAGTAATGTGAGTAGCTTGAGCTGATGGACATGTTGGCGTTCATCATCAGGTTGTAGTTTAAACCATCCGGTCTAACAATTGTATTTGTTTTTGTTTTTTGTTCTTATCCCCTCAGATCCCTACCTGAGGAGAAGGTCAAAGGGCAAGTGGTGTTGGAGCCATACCCACAGGCCTCCCCTGAAGCCCCCAGGATGGATGTCCACACACAGCCAGCTGGTAGCAGTGCCTCCCCTGAAGCCCCCAGGATGAGTGTCCGCACACAGCCAGCTGGTAGCAGTGCCTCTGTGCCGGCCTCTGAGCCACGTAAAAGTCGGGTTCGTGAGCGCAGACGCGAGGGCCGCTCCAAGACCTACGACTGGTCCGAGTTCAAAGCGGGACAGACCGAAAAGTCCATGAGGGATAGAGCGGAGACAGTCGACCTCAGCTCTCCGTCGTCGTCCTCCACAACCACTTCCTCCAGCTGTTCCTCTTCATCCCCTTCCTCCTCAGCATCCTCTCC
Source organism: Poromitra crassiceps (assembly GCF_964638095.1). Lineage (NCBI taxonomy): Eukaryota > Metazoa > Chordata > Actinopteri > Beryciformes > Melamphaidae > Poromitra > Poromitra crassiceps. The sequence continues at coordinate 30,707,938 of NC_139626.1, read as the reverse complement.
GATCTCGAACACCTCCTCTCCTCAGACCTCCTCTGTCTCAGGTTCTCAACCACTCTCCGTGGCAACTGCACAGATAGAGATGGAGCGAGCACGCTGGTTGGAGGAAAAGAAGGGCATCCCCCAGCACACCACAGCCAGTGCAACCCACACAGCAAATACTGTTACGGTTACCATGACTACCACATTAAACGCTACACCGGAACGTCAGGACCAGGGGAAGATGGAAGTAGACCACCCTACAGCCATGCACACTGACCCCAGTGAAGAAAAGGGTGGGCATAAGGGTGACAGGACCTCAGATGTCCAGGTAGAGATTGAGCAGCGCTGGCATCAGGTGGAGACAACACCGTTAAGAGAAGAGAAGCAAGTGTCCATCAGTAGAAATATAAGAAACTCTGTTAACTCTGATAGATTGCCTGCACATGAACTTGCTGCCCTTCTAGACAAAGAGGTATGTTTCCCCGAACATGTTCAGATACAATGTGATTGTTGTGGTCCTAATGGTATGATACTATGGTACTAAATCTTCTGCCTTTATTCTCTGTTTTGTTTTCCTGTTCTTTTTTAATTCTGTACCTGGTGCTTTGGTCAGCTGGGACAGAAGCAAAAGGAACTGGACCGACTGCAGCAACAGAACCATCTTTTACAGGAACAACTGGAAGATGCAAGAGGGAGAGAACAGAATGCCAGGGAGGGCTATGTACTGCAGGTACCACACTCACACCCCCATTAGAGAGGATTAATTTGGTATTGAAGAGTTGACACCATGAACAAATAGTATTCCAAAATGTATTTTGGCAACGGAATCTTTTATATGTTTGGAATGGTTTGCAGACTTTCCAAAAGTAGAATAAATGTACTACTGTACTAGTGTTGGTCAACAAATATGATACAAAGCTGTAAATGCTGTCGTGTATGTATTATTCTAATACAGTGTACTGGCTCATGGTAGATTTATGTGTGTATGTATTATTCTAATACAGTGTACTGGCTCATGGTAGATTTATGTGTGGCTACTGTAACTTGTATGAAATTGTACTAACAGGTGTGGGTGCTTAGTCTCTAAAGCTGATATGCATGGTTGGGGTGTTCTTAGCATGAATTTTTACTAACTGTTTTTACGGAGTTTCACATCTCCTGGGAAAATAATTGATTTGGACTGATATGCTCAAGGTAAGAAACCTGATCAAGAAGCCTTGTGCTGTGCTTTTTCTCTCTGTTCATCTGTGCTTTGTCTGTCTGTCTTTTCCCAGCTTGATTTGTGCACGTTTGAATTTTTTAATTTTGTTGTTTTGAATTGCGTAATTTAACTAATTTCTTTATACATCATGCATGTTTTTGGAACAAGCAGGATGGGTATTTTGTTGTATGACATCACATTCACAGTTAAAGTAATGCAATTAAGGAAGCTATGGATTGGTCTTAAAATAAGCACTTGATTGTTTTGCCGTCTGTTCACGTCCATTTTTATATTTCTATTATTCACCCACTTTTAAGTTTATTTTTTTGTCATTCAAACTTTTCAACTTCCAAATCATCTGAAAAAGCACAGTGGAAGCTTGGGAAAATGCTTCTCAAAAGAGGTTCTTAAAGGTTTTGGTAAGAACATTAAATGGAAAAGGGAAGAAAACATTTTTTCCCCTGGTAACCCCTGAGATGTGGTTCTCCGTATGTGGTAGGAGAAGTGAGGTGATGTCACTAATGAAACTGTCTCATCAATCTTTTCAAGAGTGCAACACCCCCCTCCACCTCACCACACAGAGTGCCATGGCAACGCTTGCACAAGCTCAACCAAGATTTGCAGGGGGAGGTGGAGGCCCAGAAGCGCAAGCAGGACCTTGCTCAGCAGCAGGTTCAAACACTAAGGAGAAGCTACACCGAAGCCCAGGATGCTGTAGACCGACATGAGGCTGACATCCAGGCTCTGCAGGCTAAACTGGCCTCTGCGATGGCTGAAATTCTAGCTAGTGAGCAGGCTGTGGCCCGCATGCGTAATGAGCTAAAACTAGAACAAGAACGCTCCAAGGAACAGGAGGAAGAATGGGGATCCAGTGAGGCCACCCTACGTGCCCAGCTAAGGGACAGCGAGGACAGACTCCGTGAAGTAGAGGCCAGCCTCTTGGAGAGAAATCAGGCCCTCAGGCACCTGGAGCATCAGCAGGCGCTGCAGAGGGACCACCTGAGGGAGGTACAGAGGCTCCAAGAGAGGCTACAGGAGGTGACTGCCAGGCTATGCGCTACTGAAGAAGGTCAGGCACTCAAGGAGGAGCGCTTGAGAAAGGAGCAGCTTAGCATACAAGAGAATCATGAAAGGGAAAGACAGAGCCTGAGTAGAAGATTGGCTGAGGCTGAAAGTGTACGGAAAGAGATTGAGGACAGACTACTGGAGGCTGAGCAGCAGGTGGAGACCCTGTTAAGAGGGAGGCAGGCCTTAGGAGGAAAAGAGGGCAGGGAGGAAATGCTGAAGCTGCAAGAGGAATTGGCCCAGGAGACTGGTATGGTTGAGAAGCTGAGAGAGAGTGTCCGTAGGCTAGAGGAAGAGAAAGGTCATCTCACATGCCACTGTCAGGAGCTTCTCAACCAGATTGCAGAGGCAGACCGTGAGGTGAACAAGCTCCGAAACCGTCTGGAAACTGAAGAAGCCGATTACTACACCCTTGAACACTCTTATGAGAGGGCTTCTGAAGAGTTTCAGAAGATGAGCCAGTTCCTCAGAGAAAAAGAGGAGGAGATCCGGCAGACTAAGGAAATGTATGAGAGGCTGGTGGAACGCAAGGACAATGATTTGAAAGAGGCCCTTGTTAAGATGACTGCACTCGGCAACAGCCTGGAGGAGACAGAACAGAAGTTGCAAGTGAAGGAGGAGCTTCTATGTCAAATCAGTAATAGTGTCTTAGATAAGGTTGAGCCCTGCAGTGCTGAAAGGGATCTGCAAGCTAAGCTTGTGGTTGCAGAGGACCGTATTGCAGAGCTAGAGCAGCAGCTCAATGCCCTGCAGCTGGGGTATGCTGGCCTCCGCATGGAACGGCAGCGAATCCCAGAACAGCTCACACAGGAAAGAGTTACCACCTCAACCTCCTTGCCAACAAATACCGAGCTGTCATTTGCCTTTGACACTCCATTCAAGACAACAAACTCCTCCGATGAGGAGTCTCAAGCTAAGAGGCAGCGGATACGTTTTTCCAACATCCAGTGCCAAAGATACGTCGACTTAGAGGGCCTGGACTCCAGTCATGTGAGCAGCAACTTTATAGATACAAGCCAGAAAGTTAACCAAGATTTGAGCCAAGATGTCAGTTCAACTGAAGGAACAAGCTCCTCTGATATCACATTCCATTACACGAGTGACCCAGAGAAGTTTATCTCCATCATACATGCCCTAGAGACTAAACTGCTGGCCACTGAGGAAAAGCTAAGAAACCTCACGCAGAACCTTGCAGAGCAAAGAGCTGTCCAAGCAGAAGACCTGTCCATGACTGATTTAAAGGAGATGGATGATGAACCTCACCAAGAGACAGAACTTAGTTGTGGAAGTGGGTGTCAGATTAGTGCTGCCAATAAGGAATATGCCAAGGCCCTAGTGTGTGTGGAATCCAGTCGAGAGAAAGTCAGGGCTATTCTCAGTGGCTCTCATGAGACCAGCGATTCACAGTTGCAGTCCTTGTCAGAGATCGAGAATGAGTTGTTCAATGCAACATTGTACATCAGACAAGGGGAAAATACCTTGGAAGAGCCCTCACTAGGGGTCCATCAAAATCAAACCCAAGAGACTCTTAATAGCAAGGGCTTAGATGAAGAAACAATGCGCCTCTTTGCCAAAACCCTGTCTTTTGAGGCAATTGTTTTGAACAAGATGGCTTTGTTAATACAAAATTCAAAGTCTGACCTGCTACAAGGTCTTGCTGAGATATGGGAAGACATCGAAAACATTAAAAGAGGGGATGAAGATTGCTTGGCTATAGTTTATGCTGATGTCTTGACCAGGAAGTTGATGTTGGAAGGTGCATTTTGGAAAGAACTGGAGAAAGTAGAGACAGAATGTGAACATTCGAATGTTGCTCAATCAAGAGAGGGCGGAGTTTCAGCTGAAGCAGATATTAATGCCACAGTTATCTTAAACACCTTCATTAAAGCTGAACTAGCTTACTCTGTTCAAAACCTCAAAGTCTTCTATGAGGACAAATTCAGAATGCTCAAAAGGGAGCTGGCTGAAGCCCATAATAACCTAGAACAAAGGGAGTTTGCATTGAAAGCAATTTTTGAAGCGAAAGAAGTGAAAAATAATTTTGGCTTTACTGAACAGAGGTTAGCTGATATTCAGCCTCCTGAACTTGCTCCCTATATGGGGCAGATTGAAATGGAAGAGGCCAGAGACCTGGCAGAGGAAATCATAGATAGACAATTGACTGGAGACATGCCATCTTGCAGTGTTGACTCTATTGAGTCACTGCAAACTGCACAAGACAGCCTGGCTGCTGAGCTTCAAAGACAGGCAGCAATCCTTCATAGATATGCTCACGAGATGGAGAGTGGTGGCAACCACCCTGGAGTGGCCAACATGATCCGTTCCCTTGCAGGGCACCAAGCTACACATCCTTTCTCAAGTAGTTCCCTTTGTATGCGGGAAGCTCTTATCCAGGCTCAAGTGGCTTATGTTGCCTGCAGGTTACGAGCTATGCATGAACGCGACTTGGACCGGTGTCAACGGGCAGGTCAGAACATGGATGCTCTTGTCCAGGAACATGCCCGCAATGTCATTGCCATCCAAGAGAAGTACAATGCATCCTTGCAGGAGGAACGCCTGAGCTTCACACAAACAGTGGCCACTCTCCAGAAGGAGAACCAAACACTGAAGAGTGAAATTGGAAAACGTGTGAACCAGCTCTCCCAGCAGCAGGAGCAACTGGTCCATTTGGAGGAGCAATTCTATATAGAGACTGAAGAGCTGAGGCATAGGCACAAGCAAGAGCTAAGCCAAGCCGAGCAGGGCCGTGCCTCCACAGAGCTCGCCCTCATGGAGACCACAGTTGACAGCCAACGAAAGCTAGAGGTTCTGCTGGTGGATATGGAGACCATGGAGGAGCGGCATGAGGGCCACGTGAGGAAACTGGAGGAGCAGTTCCAGGAGAGGATCTGTGAGCTCCAGCATATCCATGAGGAGGAGATTCAGAAGTTGCATGCGCAGTATATGGACAGCATTCGCTGTATCCAAGAGCACCAACAGGGCAAGAAATACCCTGAGGTCTCCCACTCACCCCAGAGTGATGAGGCCACAGCACCAATGGAAGAGGAGGAGCAGGGGAAGGGGGAAGAAGCACAGACCATGTCAGAGGTGGATCCGATGGTGATTCTCAAGGACAGGATCCAGGAGCTGGAGACCCAGATGAACACCATGAGGGATGAACTGGAGAACAAGCACCTCGAAGGAGATGTGGCCAGCATGAGAGAGAAATACCAGAGAGACTTTGAAAGTCTTAAGGTTTTTGCTCTTTCATTTTACCTTCGTTTTTTTTTTAATGTTTTTATGAATGAGTAGTAGATGGATAGTAAAATAGCAAATTTTTTGGTTGCTTTTCTCCTTCAAATAAACAGTAGCATTCATCATTCCATATTAGGTCATTACTAATCTTCAAGGAGGAATTGAAATTGGAAAATGGCAGAAATTGAGAAATTATTTTGTTGATTTAGCTTTTACCGAATGAAAAATCAAAGTGTCACAGCAGTATGTCATCACTTCAATAGGTGCTAATGAGTAAAACAATCATTTTCACCTGCATGTCTCACTTTCACCACAACATTGCCTCTTCATTTGGGCATCAGTAGACTACTCATTTCCCACTTTCAGAAATAGACTGAACCACAGTCTGTCAGTGACAAAATAGACTAAACCTAAGTCTGTCAGTGACAAAATAGACTAAACCACAGTCTGTCAGTGACAAAATAGACTAAACCACAGTCTGTCAGTGACAAAATAGTAAACCACAGTCTGTCAGTGACTAGTCTCGCTGGCCAGCACGGAAGGGAGAGGAGGCTGGCCAGCGAGACTAGTCGGTGACAAAATAGACTGAACCACAGTTTGTCAGTGACAAAATAGACTGAACCACAGTCTGTCAGTGACAAATTGCAGCCTCTCAGGAAAATAAATGTACTGCCTTAACTTGCTCTCTTACTAACCTAGCTTGGCTTTACGGTAGTTAATAAAAAGCTTGCATGGCTTCCTGCAATGTGATTTTGTTTGAGCTTGTCAATAATGCACCATGTAGCCTAGTGAGCTGTTAACTGATATTGCACTGAAGTCGTAGTCCCAATTAGAATAAAGTTAATTGATAAGTGGAAAATGGAATGGAAGAATTCGTGATGACAGCATGTTAACGCTTGGGGAATCCTCCACTAGGCCACATGTGAACGTGGCTTTGCAGCAATGGAGGAAACACACCAGAAGGTCATAGACGACATCCAGAGGCAGCACCAGAGGGAGGTCTCTAAACTCATGGAAGAAAGAGAGAGACTGTTGGCTGAGGAAACTGCCGCCACGATTGCTGGTAAGAAAACTTTATTTTTTACTTTACAACTGTATTACCAACTGTAATTGATCAATCTATTTTAAACAAGACCTACAACCTAGTGTAATCCTATATGACGTGTCTTTAATCCAGCTATTGAAGCTATGAAGAATGCACACAGGGAGGAACTGGAGAAGACCCATCGCTCCCAACTGAGTGGACTGAACTCTGACATTGATGAGCTTCGCTTACAATATGAGTATGTTTTCTGACAGGAACATGGCTTTCTATACCACTAGACTGTGTTTATTTGTGTGGATGAGAAGCATGTTACCTTTCAGTTGCAGTAGGGCAAATGGAGTACGGAGTTGGGCAAACCTTTTTTTTTTTTTTTTTTTATAGTTTGGATTTTATCCATCCACCAATCCTTTCTTGACAACTGGACTCATAGCAGACACTACTGTAAATCTAGTTCTTCTGAACAGCTTGCCCCACCCACAAGGTTGTATGAGGTCAAGTAACTGGAGTACCCTATACGTGAAATGTCGTTAACTGGCTTTTAGGAAATAGTCACTGTGACATGAATAGGGTACACTCTCTTCTGGGTTGGGTAAAAGCTGTAATATATTTGGTCATGTGACAGGAAATGGAAATTGATATCATGTTGATCCAACTGTCCAGGGAGGAGCTGCAATCCATCCAGAGGGAGCTGGAGGTTTTGTCCGAGCAGTATTCCCAGAAATGCCTGGAGAACGCTCACCTGGCCCAGGCGCTGGAGGCCGAGAGGCAGGCCCTCCGGCAGTGTCAAAGGGAGAACCAGGAGCTCAACGCACACAACCAGGTTAAAAACATATGCACACACACACACACACACACACACACACACCTTCAATCTACAGACAAAACTTGACATTTTTGTGCCCCACAGGAATTAAATAATGGACTGAGTGCAGAGATCACCCGAATGCGCTCCTGCTTCAGTGGTGAAACTGCATTGTCACCGCTTACCCAGGGCAAGGATGTCTATGAACTAGAGGTATGTATGTACACACACACACACACACACACACACACACACACACACACGCGTGCGTGCGCGCACACACACACACACACGCACCTCTAATCTGAGTTTTTCCCCTCCATTTTTAGGTGTTGCTACGAATTAAAGAGTCAGAGATCCAATATCTTAAACAGGAAATCCACTCTTTGAAAGATGAACTGCAGTCTGCTTTAACGGTATGGGACATATACATCCTTCTTTGAAGCCACATGTTCAGGTTCTCTTATCAAAACAGAAAACACATGTACCTGTGCCAGAAATGTAGTTGCCTTTTCACTGATTTCTCATCAGGATAAGAAATATGCCACAGACAGATACAAGGACATCTACACAGAGCTCAGCATTGTGAAAGCAAAGGCCGACTGCGACATCGGCAAACTGAAGGAGAAACTGCTCGTTGCGACAGAAGCACTTGGGGAGAGGACTGTAGATGGCGCCGTCACACCTGGATATGGTTAATACAAAACTATGACATTTTGATTTTCCTATTAGGAAAACACAGCTAAATGTTTTATAGCTTCAAAAAACTAAACACCGTTAATATCTTGATATCTTGTTAATATCTTATCAACATGGTGATTTAATGCTGTTATATTTAAGTTATTGTCATTTTGCCCAAAAGTAACATTCCTTTGTTCTTTTTTTTTTTTTTCCCTTCTTCTTCTTTTATAGATATCATGAAATCAAAAAGTAATCCAGACTTCTTGAAAAAAGAACGATCAACGATCACCAAGCAAACAAGAGGTATACGGTCAAAGGTGAGACTAGTACATATTTTACCTGTTTTTCTTTCCCAAATACTTGCACGCTGTCTCAAATCCAAAACGTATATGAATAGAGTAAAGTCCACACATTCTTAAGCCTACCATTGCGGTTTCTTTGCACAAAGTGAGGTGATGTGTTGAGCTGTCGGTGTGCGGACCGGACTTTGACATTCTTGTTCATTATTGTTAGTCTGGCAATTTATGTGCTCGCCTCTCTATAGTCGTGCATTCCTTTATAACTGGGGACTGGTAATCTTACGACTTCAAAGGTCATGAGCTGGGCGGTGACGTCATCAGAGCTGGTATTTCCCATTCCAAACTCGTAGGAGCCTCAGCAGCCCCAACCTCAAAAATCCAAGATGGCTGCGCCGCGCAACAGTAGTAGTAATATGGTTTAGCACTTCTGTTTTGTTTGTGTCTCATTAAATCAGCTGTACACACAGCACTGCCTAACTTCTATCTGTGTGGACATGAGGCTGCAGTGTTTGTATGCGCAAAATGCAGCGAAATGCCATGTTGTCAATTGTTATTGCTAACAATGGCTAGCCTGGCTAGCGACTGGATCTGACCAATGAACAGTGAACTTCCCAGCTCAAGTTTTCTGCAAATGGAATGCTAACAAAACGGATGTGAGCCTCCACATCCCAGTTATTTTGCGATAAAGGAACGCACGATAGGCCACGTCCCAAAATCTGCAAAATATTTCGAGTTCCATCAAGGTTGTTTCTCCATGCATCTTTGTTGCTTTTTGGAAGACTTCCGATTTGGCCATTTTAAAACGGCTTAGGAAGTTATTTTGTAAGTTGTTTGCCTTGTAAGTTTGTCATGATGTCTTTTTTTGTCCATCAGTCTGTCACTGAACAGGTCTCATGGGATAGCTGACATTCTCATTGTGGGGTGTGTCCCCCCCCCTCCTGCCCCAAGATGTGCTGTAGGTATAGCATGACCCTTGACCCTAGAGCAAGCATGCCCCCGCCCCCCACGCATGATCTCCCCTCTGTTACCCCAACCTGCACCACCACCAAGAGTTGATTGTAGTGTCCCACATGTCCAAAAATATCACAGTTGCGGCCATTAGAAAATCAGGTTGGCAGACAATACCTAAATCTAGAAATAAACTATCTTGTGAAAGCCCACCTGGTTACATTCCTCCCTGGGGAAAAAGAAAAAAAAACTCTGCAACAGCCAATGAAATGTATTCACACAACATACTGTAAACTTACTGGAGCAGGCAACCTCACGCTATGGACAGACAGGACGTGGAAGCGAAGCAGGCGCCTGGCTGTCCACACACGGAGCGCATTTTTACGCGCCGGGCATCAGCGATTCGCTCGTCTTCATCTTTTGTTTTCACATATCTACCTCATTTTGATCATGAGCTTATAACCTCATGTATAACCTAATGTGTTCATGGCAACTGTTCATGGCATGTCCATGTAGGTCTATAGTCTCTCTCTGTCTCTCTGTCCCTCTCTAGCGCTGTTGTGTTGGATGACCACCTGAAACCCCACTTCAGATAACAACATCACTCCCACCTCCCTCTCTTTCCCCCTGCTCCCGCTGTCTCTTTCGCTCATGGCTCGCGCAAAAAAATAGAACAGACGCCGAACTAAAGCGTGGGAGTGCGCAGCACACTATGCTGCGCGGACAGTCAGATCAGTTAACATGGGCGCCGAATGAAAACTGGCTGTGCGCTGCGCTTACGCGTCCTGTGTGTTTTGGCCATCACGTTAAAGTCGAGCTGAACCCAAGAATGACTTTTCTTTTCTTTTAGTTCAAATACCTGGGTATGCAGTGCACCTATTTAATAATGTATGCAAAACAAATCACAACAATCTAATTTATTTAGTTTTTAATAATAATAATAATGATTGGATTTATATAGCGCCTTTCCAAGTGCTCAAAGCGCTTCACAGTATCATTATTCGTTCACACCATTCGTACCGGTGGTTCGAAAGCGTGGCAGCCACACATCGGCGCTCAACGGCCCCTCCGACCACCATCATTCATGTCTACATTCATACCAATCATACGAGGCAAGGAGGGTTAAGTGTCTTGCCCAAGGACACAACGACAGCAGCTGGGAGGGAGCGGGGATCGAACCGCCAACCCTTGCGTCATTGGCCGACCCGCTCTACCTCCTGAGCTAAAGCCGCCCCCACTTTTTCACATCAAAAGTTCGTTTTTCAAGATTTCATTGATAACAGTAATTTACAGATTGCTGACGTCACCCAGTACTATCAAATTTCTACCCCATTTCAACCAATCATATCACGACATGCAGCTGTCAATCAAATCTTCATTTCTCAATAATTTTCTCTTCCAAATGAAGTCGAAAATGGCGCCTAGTGCCTGTCATCTGGCAGAATTCCTATCCCATAAACTAACTACCGTAAATTCCGCACTATAAGCCGCACCGGAGTATAAGCCGCACCTGCAAAGTTGACTGTTTTTTACATATATAAGCCGCACCGGACTATAAGCCGCGGGTGTTTTAATGGTTTTTTTTTTTTTTTTTTTTTTTTTTTTTATTGTGTTTTAATGTTTAATTACCATATGTAAGGGTTCATGCACAGAGGGGATTGTCGGGAAAGAGATGGCTGTTTGAGGAAGCTCCCATTTATTAACATTTCAACAAAACAACATAACACAACACCACCTGTGTTTTTTTTTACAGTGCACACAGTGTCCGTGGTGTGGTGAAAAGAGGGCAAGAGAGGAAATTAAAACAGAAGTGGATTTATAGTTAGAAAGAGTGCTAAAAAAGAGAGTTTTTTTTTTTTTTTTTTTTTTTTTTGGAAAAAATCCATAGATAAGCCGCACCGTTATATAAGCCGCAGGGGCCAAAAAAGGCCAAAAAACGGGGAAAAAGCCGCGGCTTATAGTCCGGAATTTACGGTACTAACTTGGCCAATTGTTAGAAACATGGATAAAAAACAAAAACTATAATCTCTAAGAATGCAAAGAAATGTAACTGGCTCGTTAAAACGCGCATTCCAGGGATATCGTATCGTTATAGCAGCGATAATGGCGCGCGCATCCGAGAGCTTGGTTGTCAGGGGTCGCACTTCGGAGATTCCAGGCCGACGTGCTGCACTCTCCACTCGGCAACACGAAGGCAGCTGGCTGCCTGCGGGTCGCTGAGCTCCACTCAGCCACTCAGCCTCCCGTCAAAAGGCTCTTCCAGAGGGGAGTGCCACAACACACTGAATCGCACTCGATTTGGAGGCGGAACACGCCAGGATTGGCCAAAGCCCAATCCAGTCCCCAGAATTGTCAAATAAAATCATCGACATGGTACTATGACCCGCCTCTCAACCTGTCATCTTAGACAAACTATGTTTTCAGTCTGAAACGGACTCATTATGCACGTGACGAACAGGTTCAGTTCGACTTTAATTTATACTCGTACCCCCCCCCCCCCCCCACACCCCAAAAAAAACGGTGACTGAGCGTGGGGTCGAGGCGGCTGGTGTGCAGCATCTAAAGCATCTGGCATACTCTTCGCGCATGTGCTGGAGGCGGGGCCCCGCGGAGGGCGCGCGCACTCTGCGCGGGCCTAAACAGAACACAGTCAGTGCGCAGCTGTGTGGGGAAAAAAGTAGCTTCAGTGTAGCAAGCTACTTTTCCCATGTTGCTCGTTGCTACATTTCTCTGGCGATAGCTTCAGTGTAGTGAAGCTATGTAGTAGCTATGTAGTAGCTTAGCTTACTAGATTTTCCAAGTAGCTTGCCCATCATGGTAATATTAAAAATGAGGAATTTGTCTTTGTGCAGTAGGCAATGCAGCTAGTGATCACAGCAATAGAAGAAGCTTTTCTTCGTGCCTATATTTGTTTGGTGGAAAGTTTTTCTTGATCACTGCGATAATAATTTGGCATGAAGTTGATTCAATGTGGGGGAAAAAGTAGCTTACCTCCAAATCGAAGTTGCTGTCCGTCATGCGATGTTTGACAAAACTGGAAAGCCATTCCAGTTCCACTAGGATGAGTGGCACAGGTTTCAGCCCACCAGGATCCCCACTTTTTTTTCTGTTGCGCTTTCTTTGCTTTAACAAAGCGATCCCTGCAATTCTTCCATTTCTTCCTGCACACTGCTTCCTCAGCTCCGAGTGTGCTGGCGATTTCTCGCCAGGAATTGGTGGACTTCTGCTGGTCCTTGTGGTCTCTCCGTGTTGTCTCATAGAGATGCGGGTAGAGGCGGACTTGTTCTGACAGTCTTCCCTCAAAAGCGTCCATGTTGACAATGTGCCAAAACCCCCACGCGCTGCTAGAAAAATCTCCATGGACGCACCGCGCCGCGCTCAGGCCTCGCCCCCCAACACGCCCCGTGCGATGATGTCAAAATCGCTGCGCGCCTTATGCGCTTGGCTGGGCGCAAAGACTATGCCAAAGGCTTAACACGCTGAACTGATGTTGGAGTATGACTGTCTAGCTGACAGTTGTCTAGACAACGTTCCAACTCGAGGCTCACGTTGAAGTACGGCACTGTATATATCGAGCTTTAGTTCTAGTGACGGTTAATAAGATGCACCCCTACTTCTCTGCAGCCACCACTGTTTGACTCTGCAGTGATAGCTGGGGAATATCAGTCTTACCCAAACAGTGAATCAATGAGCTGGCTCAACATGCATGATATACAGACAGCTCGTCTTTTCTTATGTGAAACATCTCAGAAGTTCTAACGTTGTGATGTTCTGTTGATGTAAAATAACCTTTTCTGTGACGCCTGTTTGTCTTTGGTCCATTTGTCAGTCTTGTGTGTCTTCGATGGCAGAAGGTATTTGTACTGTAGAAATACCGACGCACATCATGCTTATTTGCGGTTATCTCTGGTGTGGCAATTTGCACAACTTTGTTCCAACACTTTTTCCTGCACGTCTTTAAGTTGAGACCTGCAATGAGGAAGGTTCAAATGTGCCTCCGAAGGCAGACAATTGTCTGCGATTTGCAATTGACAAATGTCCTCATGTCACATTATCGTCACTGACGGCAGAGAAGAACATTCAGAAAACGAACCAGGAGATTTGTCAATTGCAAATCGCAGACAGTTTTCTGCCTTTGAAGACATATTGATATTGAAACTATATCGATAAAATTTCTTCTCTTTCTCTCTCTCTCCCTCTCTCTCCTTTTCTTCTCTCTTTCGCTCTCTCTCTGTCTCTCCCTCCTAGAGCCTAAAAGAGGGACTAACAGTGCAGGAACGCATGAAGCTATTTGAGGCGAAGGATTCCAGAAAGATTTGAATATTGAGAATCCGAAGTTTCTTTTCTCTTTGCTAGCCTTGGTGGTTTTTGGTCAGATTGTTAAGGCCATGCCACCATCAGGCAGAGACTCTTACAGCAAATGGACAAAATCTATCAGTATCAACTCTAACCCTGGACTGGCTGCTTCTCTGTTCATAATGAAAAGTTGACACTCTTTCTCTCTCTCTCATTCTCAGAAGAAAGTCTCTTCATTTTAGTTTACATAACTGGATCAATCCTGTGTAAGTTTTCTTTAATAACCTTAATAGGGAATCTGTCCAAGGTGGATAAGTGTGATGCTTAAGCTGTGTTACCTTTGAGAGGGACAAGTGACAGCATTTTATTTTTTTTATTCACCCACCAAAATGCCAAAACAAACAGCAATACATGGTATGAATAATATATATTTCCCAATAGGAATTAAATATCTGCTGTGTTTTATTGTTTTGGTTACAATTTCTATATCTAATTTGTATGTGTTTTATGTTGCACCAGTTGTGTTGTACATAACTACTGGCTATGTGGAAGAGTATGGTTTGCCATTGATTGTTGGGGGCATCTGCTGTACTATATGGATTGATTGATAGTGGAGGGGAAATGGGACGCTTATATTGCTGATGTATGAGCGATTTATAAAATGAGTGTTTGTGTGAAGGGGTACAGGGGGCGGGGCATCTGTGTGAAGGGGTACAGGGGAGGGGGCATCTGTGTTAAGGGGTACAGGGTGCGGGGCATCTGTGAAGGGGTACAGGGGGCGGGGCGTCTGTGTGAAGGGGTACAGGGGTGGGGGGGTTGCACTTATCACTTGACTACTTGAGGAAGCTGTTTCTTTTATTTGTCTCAAATTGGTGTAGTGACAAATATGGTAAATTAACCGTGGCTTGTTAGTGATTCTCTCCTCCCCTCCCCCCCCTCTCTCTCTCACACACACACAACATAATTTGAGTTTGCTCAGTTTTGAGTTTGGTGTGAGAATTTAATCCCCTTGAAAAGAAAAAGAAAACACTATTTAGGAATTTGCATGACTGTATGGTAATTTGAATTGCAGAATGATCACTTTGCCTCATTTTCCTACTTTATGCTTTTGTGGAACTCTTAGCACTAATAAGCTTTGCAAGTCCTACTGTTTAGGTGTTGAGATTGAAATGTTTTACTGTAAAATTGGCGGTCTTAAAGCACTTGGCCCAATCCCTGACCTCTCACTGAAATCTGTCTTTGAAATAGTCTTTGTGCCTCAACTGAGTGAAGAATATACACATCCATGAAACTTGTGCAGCTATGGATACACACTGTATAGTATTCAAATCACGCCTTGTACATATATGCCACACGGAAAACTTCAGTATTTTCTTTTAAACTTGTACCTTGCTTACTAGCTCTATATTAAATATATATATATATGAATATTTTTTATTTTCATTTGAATGTATAACGTCAAATAAATGGAAGTGTTTCTGGATCTGTTTCTGAATCAAACTCTGGTGTCCTGGAAGTATGGAAATCCCTGATACTGCAGTGGACTGATCTGTGATAACAAATAACACAATTTAATACCATAAAGGAGTTTAATGGTTATGCTGCATAGAAAGTAGTTAGTCTCGCTGGCCATCCTCCTCTCCCTTGGGAGTACCTTAACCGTTAGCTTGTTAGCTAATCTAAAGCGGTCGGCCATTTTCCTCGCGTAATCCCACCACGTGCCCGACGTACAGCCAATCAAACCGAGCTACTTCTGAAGGCGAGCCAGATCTGCACCGACAGCTGTAATACACGTTGGTTGCAATGCCGATGCGACATTTAAATTATAGAGAAGAAGAAAGAGTCGTGTATTATTTCTTCGGTACTTCAGACGTCTAATTTACAAACAGGAGACTCGTATGGGCGGACATCACGAATATATAAAGTGGAACCGGGACTCCGTTTAACTATTGAGGGGAACAACACTTGTGGGACTCGGGTGAATGGTTTAGCTGTTAAGCTAACGTTAGCTATGAAGCTATTGGACCTTTGAATGATAACGTTTGTCAGTAAATAGTTCAGGAGGAAACGTTCCTGTCATTGTGGAAAATGGAAATGTCTAAAGTCCGGAAGCTGAGAGCGGTGGTGAAGCAGCGTCTAACTGTGGCTGTTGAAGAGATATCTTGGCTGTTTGAAAGAACGATAGCAGAGTACGAGGAGGAAGCTGTTCGTTCAAAAGAGGAGATCATCGACCGACAAGGAAAACTGCTGGACGCTGTGCGGTTACACAGAGAAGCCTTGCCTCCAGACATCCAGCAGCTGTTGGTTATTGAAGAAGAGGTTTCCCCTGAGCAGCAGGAGTGGAGCTTCAGTCTGGACCACAGCACCCATACCCCACAGGAGGAACACTGGACCAGTCAGGAGGGAGAGCAGCTTCAGGAGGACCCAGAGCCCCCACACTTTAAAGAGGAACAGGAGGAACTCTGGACCAGTCGGGAGGGAGAGCAACTTCAGGAGGACCCAGAGCCCCCACACATTAAAGAGGAACAGGAGGAACTCTGGACCAGTCAGGAGGGAGAGCAGCTTCAGGAGGACCCAGAGCCCCCACACATTAAAGAGGAACAGGAGGAACTCTGGACCAGTCGGGAGGGAGAGCAGCTTCAAGGGCTGGAGGAGGCTCATATCACCCAGTTCCCATTCACTGCTGTCCCTGTGAAGAGTGAAGATGAGGAAGAGAAACCTCAGTCCTCACAGCTTCATCAAAGCCAAACTGAGGAGAACAGAGAGGCAGAGCCTCTAGCCAGCAGCTCAACTGGTTGTAAAGGACACTTGAAGTCACACATAGTCCAAACTGGAGAGAAACAATTTAAGTGCTCAGTCTGTGGTAAATATTTTCGTCAAAAAGGAGTCTTGAGTAGACACATGATAGTCCACACAGGTGAGAAACCATTTAAGTGCTCAGTCTGTGGTAAATGTTTTGGGCGTAAAGGACACTTGAAGTCACACATGCCAGTCCACACAGGAGATAAACAATTTAAGTGCTCAGTCTGTGGTAAAGGTTTTGGTCTAAAAGGATCCTTGAAGTCACACATGATAGTCCACACAGGAGATAAACAATTTAAGTGTTCAATCTGTGGTCAATGTTTTGGTCAAAAAGGAGTCTTGAGTAGACACATGATAGTCCACACAGGTGAGAAACCATTTAAGTGTTCAATCTGTGGTCAATGTTTTGGTCAAAAAGGAGTCTTGAGTAGACACATGATAGTCCACACAGGGGAGAAACCATTTAAGTGCTCAGTCTGTGGTAAAGGTTTTGGGCATAAAGGACACTTAAATTCACACATGCCAGTCCACACAGGAGATAAACAATTTAAGTGCTCAGTCTGTGGTAAAGGTTTTAGTCAAAAAGGATACTTGAAGACACACATGATAGTCCACACAGGAGAGGCACAATTTAATTGCTCTGTCTGTGGTAAAGGTTTTAGTCAAAAAGGAGCCTTTAAATCACACATGATAGTCCACACAGGAGAGAAACAATGTATTTGCTCAATCTGTGGCAAATGTTTTGGTCAAAAAGGAGTCTTGAGTAGACACATGATCATTCACACAGGTGAAAAACCATTTAAGTGCTCAGTCTGTGGTAAAGGTTTTGGGCGTAAAGGAACCTTGAAGTCACACATGATAGTCCACACAGGAGAGACGCAATTTAAGTGCTCAGTCTGTGGTAAACGTTTTGGTCAAAAAGCAACCTTGAAGTCACACATGATAGTCCACACAGGGGATAAACAATTTAAGTGCTCAGTCTGTGGTAAAGGTTTTGGTCAAAAAGGAACCTTGAAGTCGCACATGATAATCCACACAGGAGATAAACACTTTAAGTGCTCATTCTGTGGTAAAGGTTTTGGTCAAAAAGGAGTCTTGAGTAGACACATGATAATCCACACAGGTGAGAAACAATTTAAGTGCTCAGTCTGTGGTAAAGGTTTTGGGCATAAAGGACACTTGAATTCACACATGCCAGTCCACAGAGGAGATAAATAATTTAAGTGCTCACTCGGTCTGTAGTAAATGTTTTTGTCAAAAAGGAACCTTGAAGTCACATGATAATCCACACAGGAGAGAAACAATTTAATTGCTCTGTCTGTGGTCAATGTTTTGGTCAAAAGGAGTCTTGCGTAGACACATGATAATCGACACAGGTGAGATACAAGTCAAGTCTGTGCGGGATGCGGGGCGTCTGTGTGAAGGGGTACAGGGGTGGGGGGTTGCACTTATCACTTGACTACTTGAGGAAGCTGTTTCTTTTATTTGTCTAAAATTGGTGTAGTGACAAATATGGTAAATTAACCGTGGCTTGTTAGTGATTCTCTCCTCCCCTCCCCCCCTCCTCTCTCTCTCACACACAACATAATTTGAGTTTGCTCCGTTTTGAGTTTGGTGTGAGAATTGAATCCCCTTGAAAAGAAAAAGAAAACACTATTTAGGAATTTGCATGACTGTATGGTAATTTGAATTGCAGAATGATCACTGCCTCATTTTCCTACTTTATGCTTTTGTGGAACTCTTAGCACTAATAAGCTTTGCAAGTCCTACTGTTTAGGTGTTGAGATTGAAATGTTTTACTGTAAAATTGGCGGTCTTAAAGCATTTGGCCCAATCCCTAACCTCTCACTGAAATCTGTCTTTGAAATAGTCTTTGTGCCTCAACTGAGTGAAGAATATAGCCTACACATCCATGAAACTTGTGCAGCTATGGATACACACTGTATAGTATTCAAATCACGCCTTGTATATATATGCCACACGGAAAACTTCTGTATTTTCTTTTAAACTTGTACCTTGCTTACGAGCTCTATATTAAATATATATATATGAATATTTTTTATTTTCATTTGAATGTATAACGTCAAATAAATGGAAGTGTTTCTGGATCTGTTTCTGAATCAAACTCTGGTGTCCTGGAAGTATGGAAATCCCTGATACTGCAGTGGACTGATCTGTGATAACAAATAACACAATTTAATACCATAAAGGAGTTTAATGATTATGCTGCATTAGAAAGTAGTTAGCTGGCCAGCGAGACTACCTTAACGGTTACCCCTGATTCATGTTTTAATAGTATTTTAGCGTTAGCTTAGTTTAGTCTGGGCACCTTTCACCCCGCTTTTTGTCATGGGGGCGTAAACCAAGGAACTGGAAACAACACCGGAAATAAGTGCGCCAAAAAACGTCTTTGTTGCCGTTAGTTTGACGCGGCGAGGTTACGTTAGCTAGAGCCTGAAAAGAACAACACAAGTATAGTAGCGTTAGCACATTTCTAGTAACTGCCGAGGAAGGTTTCTGGAGAGCCAAAGACAATGGAGTACTCGCCATGTGAAATCTTATGATCAATGTCCATGTCTTTCCCAACACAGGTAGCAGAGATGCTTCAACTGTTGTACTCGATCCTCCGTTATCGATAACAGCGGATAGACAATTAACTAGCGTTATAACTATTCCATCAACTGGCCATTTGTTTGAAAAGTAAAGCTTCTATATTGGCTTAAAATATGTGAGATTGTGAATCCGCTTTGTTTCTACAAGAACTTCTTCAAAAAACTTTGTTCGGTATGTCCATCTTTTGTTTTGCTGTTTGCCGTTTTATTTTCTGATTCGTTGTGTCTAATTAAAGGGGGACTAACCCCCCAGATATGTATCAGAACAGTGATTTGAAAATACCTATGGAAAAAACCAAGAAATGACATATACTCTTGTCTATACTAGACTCTTTGGCTGTGTTCAAGTCAAGATTTTTTTTCGGAAATCGACGCCATTACAGTTTGCCTACCGCCTCAAAATAATTAATTTGAGAGGGGCAATATCTTTATAAATATCAACAACTAGCCAACGCTGGTGGCATGTATGGAAACAGTGTTGCTCAAAATGGTTGAAAGTTATATCAATTTGGTAATTCAGTGGCGACCTAGAAATTTAATTATTTTAGTCCATGTATGTGTATGTGGGCGTCTGTAACTATCGATAAGAGCGAGGCTCGTTACCGCAGCACACCGCACAATAGGACAAACCCCCCGTCTGGGGTAACACAATGCAAGATTTCTCCACGCCATTCCCTCGTCTAACTAGCGATAAACCGCGCAATGAAATCCGTTTTTAATTTGCGTTTTGGGGCTTTTCGTGATTCTTGTTAAAAGTTACAGCACCTCTGATTTTTCCTCTCAGGGCGTAGGCAACGCAGGGCAGAGCTCTTCTCATCCTCAGTCAGCCCATTCAGTCTGTCCAAACACAATACCGATATAATCTCAGTAGGAGGGATGCAGGGAAATATATTATATTAGCCGATGTGTTTAGAGCAGCGTTGTCACGACGTAGTATAGCGTTATATTTTACATGTGCGCTAACCGAGATTTGTTTGCGAAAATGTCAGACTGTTCCCATGCAAATCCCCCCGAGGAGCACACACACACAGACAGAGTGTGCTTCCCCAGTCGCCAGTCGCTCTGCTCTGCTGACTTCATTTCCTGAAAAGTTGGCGTTGCTTGTACACAGTGACGATATTATAGTAGCCGATGTGTTTAGACCAGCTTTGTCACGTTGTCACGTCGTAGTATAGGATTATATTTTACATGTGCGCTAAACTGCCATGAGATTTGTTTGCGGAAATGTCAGACTGCTGCTGCTGCGCGCGCCCCCGGAGCTTGGGGGCTCGTGCATGAGGATAAGGCCTGACTGGCCTGGAGACAGTGCTTCCAACTCGGACTGATAATATAAACATCATCATTCGAGCTTATCCAGGTAAGATATTAATAAAGTAATGACACATTCGGCGGGAAACTAACTATAATTAAGACATGTGCCAACTTCGACGACGTTTGGTTCAGTATTTTAAGAGCAAACTTCCTGAAAAGTTGCTGTTTTGGAGATTTATAAAAGGTTGGGAATGATTTTACAGCAACACAATGCAATGTCCTTCCTTTTATGATTATAGTGCCGTTTATTGATAGTATTGTGTTACATAGGAGTTGGTAGGAAAATAACAGGCGATTGTAATAAATTAACAGGTCAAGTGACATCATGGGAATAGGCTTGGAGTTGTGAGGAGCCGAAAGGGTACAGGGGGAGTAGGGGAGTAACTATCTTGAAATCCCATAGTCTTTGGTTCACCATGATGACACGACGTGTCAAATATCCCATTCATTTGAGAGAGAGAAAAAAAAGCAGTGTTCCACCCTTTGAGGGCGCTTATGCCAGGTATGCTGCTGAAAAATGATACAAATGGTAAAATGGCAACAGTTTGGTGTCAAATGTGGAAATTTTGACCAGAATGCTTCACACATCACCCCCAAAGTCATATATATTGGTTAAAAGCTGAAAAAAAGTGTTTTGGGGGTTAGTTACACTTTAAGTTAACGAGCTATTTCCGCTGTTGTTTCCTGTCTAGGGCGGGCTCTAGGCCGGAAGCAGGCAGGGTGACAAAATCACTTGTGAACGGAGGCCAGGCTCTTTCTCGCCGAGAAGAGCCTGGTGACGCGAGGTTAGCGTTAGCTAATAGCTAATCTCAGAGAAGAGTTCCGACATCTCCATTCACTCCAATGGACCAGTTTTTTTCCAGGAAGTAGAAAGTGGAACTCTTCAGTAAAAAAAGCAGCACTGTCGAGTTGCATCAAAATAGACAGTGTTGTACTTTGAAAGGGTTTTTCATCCCTTGAAATGAATCAAATTGTACATTATCGGCTTTATTTTAGCATGCAAAAGTAGCGCGAGACCCATTCCTGGCTGTTCATTGGCTAATGATTCTTGCATTTTGGTCCTCCGCTGACGCCACTCTCTTACTAGAGGACACGCTAATCTAAAACGGTCGGCCATTTTTGCCACGTAACCCCACCATCCCACCACGTGCCCGACGTACAGCCAATCAAACCGAGCTATTTCTGAAGGCGAGCCAGATCTGCACCGATGCGCCATTAAAATTATAGAGAAGAAGAAGAAGAAGAAAGTCGTGTATTATTTCTTCGCTACTTCAGACGTCTAATTTACAAACACGAGACTGTATGGGCGGACATCACGAATATATAAAGTGGAACCGGGACTCCGTTTAACTCTGAGGGGAACAAGAAGACTCTTATGGGACTCGGGTGAATGGTTTAGCTGTGAAGCTAACGTTAGCTATGAAGCTATTGGACCTTTGAATGATAACGTTTGTCAGTAAATAGTTAAGGAGGAAACGTTCCTGTCATTGTGGAAAATGGAAATGTCTAAAGTCCGGAAGCTGAGAGCGGTGGTGAAGCAGTGTCTAACTGTGGCTGTTGAAGAGATATCTTGGCTGTTTGAAAGAACGATAGCAGAGTACGAGGAGGAAGCTGTTCGTTTAAAAGAGGAGATCATCGACCGACAAGGAAATCTGCTGGACGCTGTGCGGTTACACAGACAAGCCTTGCCTCCAGACATCCAGCAGCTGTTGGTTATTGAAGAAGAGGTTCCCACTGAGCAGCAGGAGTGGAGCTTCAGTCTGGACCACAGCACCCAGACCCCACAGGAGGAACACTGGACCAGTCAGGAGGGAGAGCAGCTTCAGGAGGACCCAGAGCCCCCACACTTTAAAGAGGAACAGGAGGAACTCTGGCTCCGTCGAGAGGGAGAGCAGCTTCAGGAGGACCCAGAAGCCCCACACATTAAAGAGGAACAGAAGGAACTCTGGACCAGTAGGGAGGGAGAGCAACTTCAGGAGGACCCAGAGCCCCCACACATTAAAGAGGAACAGGAGGAACTCTGGACCAGTCGGGAGGGAGAGCAGCTTCAGGAGGACCCAGAGCCCTCACACCTTAAAGAGGAACAGGAGGAACTCTGGACCAGTCGGGAGGGAGAGCAGCTTCAAGGGCTGGAGGAGGCTGATATCACCCATTTCCCATTCACTGCTGTCCCTGTGAAGAGTGAAGATGAGGAAGAGAAACCTCAGTCCTCACAGCTTCATCAAAGCCAAACTGAGGAGAACAGAGAGGCAGAGCCTCTAGCCAGCAGCTCAACTGGTTGTAAAGGACACTTGAAGTCACACATAGTCCAAACTGGAGAGAAACAATTTAAGTGCTGTAGCGGAAAAACCCCTAGAGCTGACCTTTCAGGTCGCTTATGGAATACTTTAAAATATCCAAACTATATTAACCCAATAATATAGCTTGATGTGATACCAAAATATTATCTCCTTCAAGCACTTTTGATGCCTGGGGAGAAAAACCCTCATCCGGTATACGAGAGTTCCCTACAAGCCACTATATATTACGTCCCTCTAGGTCCTGACCTTATGACCCTTTATATTTAGACTCCGGCTTCTCTAATCTAGCTCGAATCGGTCAGACGTGGTTTTTTCCACTTTACTAGCCTATGGAAGCTCCGGAGTTCAGAGTATATAGTTAATCTTTCTATCGATAAATTTATATTCACAGATAGTAGGGGTTAATCACTCTTCTTTATTATACCCGCTGATTCACACAACAAATATTCTTTGATTAGCAATCACCAGTATTTAGACCAGAGCTCTGTTCATCAGGATTAAAACTCAAACACAAACCCCGGCTACGATAACCACTTCCAGCCGTGTCAGACTTAAAAAGTCTGTCACCAGCCGGTCCCAGTTATCCAGGGCACTCTCTCCTGCTTAAGTACAGATGATATACAGAAGCAATCAAACGCTTTAGAGAGATGTTCTACCTTAAACCGGGTGGATAAATGCTACGTCCATTTTTCCACTGAAACTAGTCACCCTCATTACACTCAACACACTCAAGGGAGGGGGTCACGCTTAGCGCGTGCCCGCGGCCCTTAGTGGGCCAGGTATTATACCTAAGGCTTAAAGGTGCCTCTGGTGGAAATACTCACTGCTCTTGAAGCGAGGAGAACCTCAAAATGGTACCGGCAGGATAAAGGAGTGAAAATAGGTTTAAAAAAATATTTATTTAAGTTCAAAAAATAAAAGTTTACAAGATATAAAACAAAGTTTTCGTTCAAGACAAGAAGTCCTAAAATATGAAAAAGCTCTGAAGCAGTTTTCCCAAGGAGTGATGTGAAGAGGTGATCTCCAAAAAAGTGATCAAGAATGATTGTCTCTCTGTGTGGCTCTCCCATATTTATACAGGCTTCACCCCCTCCAAATATGCTAGAACCCTCCCACCTTTGAGGCCGGCTTCCCATGAGCTCACTTTGGTCATGTGATGGCTGGAGCAGGTGTCCATCTCTGGCTCTCTGCCTACTAGAGAGCTAGTTAGGGGTTATACTGGTTATACTGGCTAGTTTCCCCCCTCCCAGAGAAATGTGACTTCTTTTATCCAATGGCCAGCCCGGAATTTATAACTCCACCTATTCTGAGGGTTCTTAAGTTCATTCACCTCCTCAGGGGACCTTGGTGTACATAGCTAATATGGCCTTGTCCTTAATTGACACCTATCTTCCCCCTGTTATCTGACAGCCTGCAACATTAATCTTCCTGCAGCTGGGGAATACAATGGGCTCTCTCAGTGACAGTGCAAAGCAAAGATACATTTTCTTTAAAAAAGTGTGGGCAGGTGTTCGGTATCACTCTCCTAGACACGTAGAAGGGCCTTGTGGTCTGCTCTGTTTATGAGCCCCTCCTTTATCCACTTTGAACAAAGTAGATAAGGGTAAACAAAGGATAAACAAAGGATAAACAAGCCCGGTTATATCTCTTCTTCTCATGTACCAAATAAGTGCAGGGCGCATTGATTTAAACTAAACTTTGGACCATAACAAGCGTTTAACGAGTTAGCATGTAAAAGCAGTACCAAGGGCCTGCTATAGTAATCCCAATATCACAAATCTCTACAGTGCTCAATCTGTGGTAAAGGTTTTGGGCATAAAGGACACTTGAGTAGACACATGATAGTCCACACAGGAGAGAAACAATTTAAGTGCTCAGTCTGTGGTAAAGGTTTTGGTCAAAAAGGAACCTTGAAGTCACACATGATAGTCCACACAGGTGAGAAACAATTTAATTGCTCTGTCTGTGGTAAAGGTTTTAGTCAAAAAGGAGCCTTTAAGACACACATGATAGTCCACACAGGAGAGAAACAATTTATTTGCTCAATCTGTGGTAAATGTTTTGCTCAAAAAGCAAACTTGAAGTCACACATGATAGTCCACACAGGGGATAAACAATTTAAGTGCTCAGTCTGTGGTAAAGGTTTTGGTCAAAAAGGAACCTTGAAGAAACACATGCTAATCCACACAGGTGAGAAACAATTTAAGTGCTCAGTCTGTGGTAAAGGTTTTGGTCAAAAAGCAACCTTGAAGTCACACATGATAGTCCACACAGGGGATAAACAATTTAAGTGCTCATTCTGTGGTAAAGGTTTTGGTCAAAAAGGAGCCTTGAAGAAACACATCATAGTCCACACAGGTGAGAAACAATTTAAGTGCTCAGTCTGTGGTAAAGGTTTTGGGCGTAAAGGACACTTGAGTAGACACATGATAATCCACACAGGAGATAAACAATTTAATTGCTCTCTCTGTGGTAAAGGTTTTGGTCAAAAAGGAACCTTGCACTCACACATGATAGTCCACACAGGAGATAAACAATTTAAGTGCTCAGTCTGTGGTAAAGGTTTTGGTCTAAAAGGAACCTTGAAGTCACACATGATAGTCCACACAGGAGAGGCACAATTTAAGTGCTCAGTCTGTCGTAAAGGTTTTGGGCGTAAAGGACACTTGAATTCACACATGCCAGTCCACAGAGGAGAGAAATAATTTAATTGCTCAGTCTGTGGTAAATGTTTTGGTCAAAAGGAGTCTTGACACATGATAATCGACACAGGTGAGAAACAAGTCAAGTCTTCACTCTTATTCAAATGACTAAAATAACGAACTGAAACAACTAAAATAAATCATTCACCGAGCCTCCCCTCAAACTGTTTGAGCCCCCTGGGGAGACCCACCTCTCACTTTGGAAACCTCTGAGCTGGACCTTTTGATTTTTATGGTGTTCAGGCTAAATTAGATTAGAGTAGAGTATGACATGGCAGACTAGGCTGTAGATTAGTTAGATTCCTTGTGTGCTAGTTAGTTCCGGTTAATGGCTGGCTAGAGTAAGATTGTCTGAGCTGTCGCTCGTTTGGCCTGGCCGTTCTGCTGCCGGTTCTAGTGTGCCGCTGCTACCTCGGCCTCGGCTGTAACTGCCACGGCCGCCTGCAGTGGGATGGCCAGGCGGATTGAGTAGCTGCTGTGTGCCCTAGGGCTGGGCGATACATGTCAGACTAATCGTTTGTTGTCTATTTAGTGTCTCATATCACCTGGTAACTATAATACATAACTTGATTGCTAAATTTTACTGTCCCCTGTGACTATTCGTGACCGTATCGCCCAGCCCCAGTATATCCCGTCTGTTCTGCTCTCTCCTCTCCCCCTTCCCCTGCTCTCTTCCTACCTCTCCCTGCTCTCTCCTCCCTCTGTCTATCATAAGATTGTTCAACCATGTTATTATTATACTACTGTAATTGTTATTGTCATGCCAGGTAGATTTAGCTAGACATATTCTATGTGTGAAGCCCTCTGAGACATGCTTGTGAATTAGGGCTATGCAAATAAACTTGACTTGACTAGGTGAGAAATAACTTGCGTGTTTATGCATGCAAATATCAAGTACTCCTCCCCTCTGTTTCCATATATCCCTGATTTATGTGTTAATTGTTACCTTGTTATCTTGTTAATTGTTATTTACAATATATCTTTTGCTCATTGTTATCTTGTTTTCTGTTGTACTCATACTGTCAGGTATTTGGGTAATTGAAAAGTGCTATATAAAATAAATGTATTATTATTACTACTGTGTGTGTGTGTGTGTGTGTGTGTGTGTGTGTGTGTGTGTGTGTGTGTGTGTGAGAGAGAGATAATCCATGCCTAGGTGTGCATTAAACGATTTTAATGCATGACGTGGACACCAAGAACTCTGCGAAGTTCATTAAAATAATTTTAACCCACACCTAGCATTCATTAATCCACAGGACAAGATGTTACTATCCCATGTGCCAAAATCCAAGGTAAAACATATTTAGAAGCCCAATCCAGATTAAAAACAAGCTAACAAACAATATACAAATCACCAGCTACCTACCCTAGCCAACAGTAGTATGAAGCATATCATTGGGGTTTTCAAGTGGGCACCTTCCTTCACCGATGTTTCGTTAAGTTACTGTAGGCCCACGACACCTCAAGAAGCACACTTGAACTCCTCTGTCAGTCTAGAATACTGGCAACTCCAAGATGCCTTTCCCATACAAGGCTGCACTGTTTAGGCAATGTGGGACGTAGAGCCATTTTCTAATAAATGAGTTAATCATCCTTTCTAGTTTTTCTACCTTTGAAAGGGGAACCTCATACACTGTCAACGGCCACATCAACCAAGGCAATAATCAACACCACAACTTTAACTTTCCTGGGAGCTCTGACTTGCCTATGCTTGAAATGCCTTGAATCATTTCCTGCCTCAACTCCTCAAATTGTCCCTTATCACTGAGACTTGCATCATTACCATCTTCCCAAACTCTTCAGTGATTTCTCTAACACTATAGGCACCACCTCATCATTTATAACTAGAACTTCTTACCTACTACCTTCCTTTTAATGATTGAAATGCTCCTGGACTTAATTGGCTTCATTTTCATCCCAGCCCACTGCAGGTGACTATTTAACTTATCCAACAATCTGCTAGGACATGGAGCAGTTGATGTCATAAACAATTTGCTAGCACATGGAGCAGTTGATGTCATAAACAATCTGCTAGCACATGGAGCAGTTGATGTCATAAACAATCTGCTAGCACATGGAGCAGTTGGTGTCATAAACAATCTGCTAGCACATGGAGCAGTTGATGTCATTAACAATCTGCTCGCACATGGAGTTAAGTTATAAGTTAGTTATCCTTTATTTATCCCCTTGGGGAAATTCATCCTCTGCATTTGACCCATCCTCTACTAGGAACCTTCCTAGAACTAGGAGCAGTGGGCAGCCACTGTGCAGCGCCCGGGGACCAACTCCAGTTCTTTTGCCAGTACCTTGGCCAGGGGCACTGACAGGAGTATTAACCCTAACATACATGTCTTTCTTTGATGGTGGGAGGAAACCGGAGCACCCGGAGAAAACCCACACGGACACGGGGAGAACATGCAAACTCCACACAGAAAGGACCTGGGACGGACCGGGGTTCGAACCCGGGACCTTCTTGCTGTGAGGCAACAGTGTTAACCACTGAGCCACCGTGCCGTCCCAGTTGATGTCATAAACAATCTGCTAGCACATGGAGCAGTTGATGTCATAGTCGTCATATCATCCATGTAGGCGTTAATTGGAAGGAGGCGCAGGCCTCCCTACAGCCTTTCTCCACTCACTACCCATTTTTGATGCCCTAATAATGACCTCCATTGCCATGGTAAAAGCTAATGGAGAAATTGTACACCATGCCATAATGCCTATCTCCAGCTGCTGCCACGCTGTAGTGTACTCTGCTGTGGTAAAACAGAGTTGAATATCTAAGAAGTGCACTTTAACTAAGTTCTTTATGCTACCTGGCACTCTAAAGAAATCAAAAGCCTCCCATAACAGACTCACTGACCCGAAAGCATTAGCCAGGTCCAAGAATACCACATGCAGGTCTCTCTTCTCACGCCTAACTGACTGGATTTGCTACTTCTTGAACCTCTTTCCACCTTGGTGGGCTATCATCACTGACTGTCTATTTCACCAATAGGTGGAATATCAATCAGAGGGGAGTGCCATCTCTCTAAACCGTTCCCTATCTTTGTGCACCTC
The DNA here is from genome assembly GCF_964638095.1 of Poromitra crassiceps. Classification (NCBI taxonomy): domain Eukaryota; kingdom Metazoa; phylum Chordata; class Actinopteri; order Beryciformes; family Melamphaidae; genus Poromitra; species Poromitra crassiceps. The sequence continues at coordinate 30,679,601 of NC_139626.1, read as the reverse complement.
CTCCAAATACTCCTCAAGCTTCTGCTTTGGTATCATAAGGCTACGATTATTCTCCTTACTAAACAGCGACTTCACAAATCTAAATGGATCCTTATAGAATGCTATTCTAGCTCACTCTTTCTTTTCCCTGTTTTTCCTAATGTAAATAAGAGGAGTGATGAACAGCTGCTGTGTCCAGTAATAGATCATGACTTCAGTGTAGGAAAATAACAAGTCTACATTATATTACCATAATGGCAAGCTACTAAAAATGCCTTTCATTAAGCCAAAAGCTACTTAATCCCCCCTGCCCCAATTGTCTCAAAAATGAAACAACTCCGTTTTAATCCAGTAGTTGGCGGTAATGCAGCATTTTGGATGCCAACCGGCATTAATAACCGAAGAAGAAGAAGAAGAAGAAGAAGAAGAAGAAGAAGAAGAAGAAGAAGAAGAAGAAGAAGAAGAAGAAGAAGAAGAAGAAGAAGAAGAAGAAGAAATTGTTTTATCCACTGGTTTTAACAGAGACCCAGACCTTTAATATTAACTTGACAACATAAACATTCTAAATTGCCCGTAGCTTCCTGTTGCAGTGTTTGCTGACAGGAAATACAAGCTCGGTTTCAAACTGTTCCCTGATTTACACACTCCGTACAGTACGTGGCGGTATGCACCTATACACGTTGGTTGCGATGCCGATGCGCCATTAAAATTACAGAAGAAAAAGCAAAACGTAAAAACATAGTCGTATTATTTCTTCGGTAGCTACGTCTAATTTAGCTACAAACACGAGACTCGTATGGGCGGATATCACGAATATATAAAGTGGAACCGGGACTCCGTTAGACTGAGGGGAACAAGAAGCTCCTCTCTGGGACTCAGGTGAATGGTTTAGCTGTGAAGCTAACGTTCGCTGTGAAGATATTGGAGCTTTGATAACGTTTGTTATTAAATAGTTCAGGAGGAAACGTTCCTGTCATTGTGGAAAATGTCTAAAGTCCGGAAGCTGAGAGCGGTTGTGAAGCAGCGCCTAACTGTGGCTGTTGAAGAGATATTTTGGCTGTTTGAAAGAACGATAGCAGAGTACGAGGAGGAAGCTGTTCGTTTAAAAGAGGAGATCATCGACCGACAAGGAAAACTGCTGGACGCTGTGCGGTTACACAGAGAAGCCTTGCCTCCAGACATCCAGCAGCTGTTGGTCATCGAAGAAGAGGTTCCCATTGAGCAGCAGGAGTGGAGCTTCAGTCCGGACCACAGCACCCATACCCCACAGGAGGAACACTGGACCAGTCAGGAGGGAGAGCAGCTTCAGGAGGACCCAGAGGCCCCACGCTTTAAAGAGGAACAGGAGGAACTCTGGACCAGTTGGGAGGGAGAGCAGCTTCAAGGGCTGGAGGAGGCTGATATCACCCAGTTCCCATTCACTGCTGACCATGTGAAGAGTGAAGATGAGGAAGAGAAACCTCAGTCCTCACAGCTTCATCAAAGCCAAACTGAGGAGAACAGAGAGGCAGAGCCTCTAGCCAGCAGCTCAACTGGTTGTAAAGGAACCTTGAAGTCACACGTGATAGTCCACACTGGAGATAAACAATTTAAGTGCTCAGTCTGTGGTCAATGTTTTGGTCAAAAAGGAGTCTTGAGTAGACACATGATAATCCACACTGGAGAGAAACAATTTAAGTGCTCAGTCTGTGGTAAAGGTTTTGGTCGTAAAGGAACCTTGAAGTCACACATGATAGTCCACACAGGAGATACACAATTTAAGTGCTCAGTCTGTGGTAAAGGTTTTGGTCAAAAGGGAACCTTGAAGTCACACATGATAGTCCACACAGGGGATAAACAATTTAAGTGCTCAATCTGTGGCAAATGTTTTGGTCAAAAAGGAGTCTTGAGTAGACACACGATAGTCCACACAGGTGAGAAACAATTTAAGTGCTCAGTCTGTGGTAAATGTTTTGGGCGTAAAGGAACCTTGAAGTCACACATGATAGTCCACACAGGAGAGACACAATTTAAGAACGACCCTGTCGCAAGACAGTGCCAGGATAAAATGCCGGCATAGCAACACACAGTCTTGTTCTCAAGAGGACATGGTCATCCAAATGTAATTTCCAAAAAATATTTGTCCACATGAGGGAGCTATCTGCTTTGGTCATATTTCCGACCTAGACTACTGCATAAATATAGAGCCTATCCTGTGTTTGTAGGACAGGAGAATTTATATTTTTTTTCATGCCAAAGACGCCCAAATAGACATTTGACACAGAGAACCCTACAGACAGTTGTGTTAACTGGTAGACATTTAAAATCTGTCTCTCTCTGTCTTTGGCTATCCTACAGCAAATATGTACTTTTATTTTAGTGGGAAACTGGAGAAACTATTGATTTTTATTTTTCAAATAAAGACAAAAAAATGTACATGGCACACATCTGATGCTTCCATATATGATGCTTGCAACATTTTCATAATATGCGAAATTACATTTTCATTGTTCTTTGATTGAATGATATTAATTTTATTTAGGCTAACTAGTGAAAATAAGATTTACAAATATGACTTTTGTCACAGGGGTTGTGCCACTACGTAGCTATCAGCCGAGCCTGATTGTCTTTTTGTTTGCTAACCTGTAAGCCCCTGATTCTGTTTAACAGACCAGTTATAACATTTGCATTTCCACTATAACCAGTCATGGTCTTTACAAAAGGAAACATGACTTACAGTTCACTGATCAATCCATGTTGAAACATTCCATGAATGTTATTTTCTTTTATGCAATTACATATAAATCTTTAATTTTTCCAGGTTATTTTCTGGTGTTTTGTATTCCTCAGATATGTGGATGTTTGTTCCCTTTCTGTTAATTTGTATTGCCACAATTAAAGAAGGATAAGACACTTTGTTGTTTCCTCTCTTTGTTTATTCAAAGAAATACAGTATGTAATACTGTTATTGTCATGCCAGGTAGATTTAGCTAGACATATTCTATGTGTGAAGTCCTCTGAGACATGCTTGTGAATTAGGGCTATGCAAATAAACTTGACTTGACTAGGTGAGAAATAATTTGAGTGTTTATGCATGCGAATATCAAGTACTCCTCCCCTCTGTTTCCATATATCCCTGATTTATGTGTTAATTGTTACCTTGTTATCTTGTTAATTGTTATTTACAGTATATCTGTTGCTCATTGTTATCTTCTTTTCTGTTGTACTAATACTGTCAGGTATTTGGATAATTGAAAAGTGCTATATAAAATAAATGTATTATTATTATTACTACTGTGTGTGTGTGTGTGTGTGTGCGCGTGTGTGCGTGTGTGTGTGTGTGTGTGTGTGAGAGAGAGATAATCCATGCCTAGGTGTGCATTCAACGATTTTAATGCATGACGTGGACACCAAGAACTCTGCGAAGTTCATTAAAATAATTTTAACCCACAATATACAAATCACCAGCTACCTACCCTAGCCAACAGTAGTATGAAGCATGTCATTGGGGTTTTCAAGTGGGCACCTTCCTTCACCGATGTTTCGTTAAGTTACTGTAGGCCCACGACACCTCAAGAAGCACACTTGAACTCCTCTGTCAGTCTAGAATACTGACAACTCCAAGATGCCTTTCCCATACAAGGCTGCACTGTTTAGGCAATGTGGGACGTAGAGCCATTTTCTAATAAATGAGTTAATCATCCTTTCTAGCTTTTCTACCTTTGAAAGGGGAACCTCATATACTGTCAACGGCCACATCAACCGAGGCAATAATCAACACCACAACTTTAACTTTCCTGGGAGCTCTGACTTGCCTATGCTTGAAATGCCTTGAATCATTTCCTGCCTCAACTCCTCAAATTGTCCCTTATCACTGAGACTTGCATCATTACCATCTTCCCAAACTCTTCAGTGATTTCTCTAACACTGTAGGCACCACCTCATCATTTATAACTAGAACTTCTTACCTACTACCTTCCTTTTAATGATTGAAATGCTCCTGGACTTACTTGGCTTCACTTTCATCCCAGCCCACTGCAGGTGACTATTTAACTTATCCAACAATCTGCTAGCACATGGAGCAGTTGATGTCATAAACAATCTGCTAGCACATGGAGCAGTTGATGTCATAAACAATCTGCTAGCACATGGAGCAGTTGATGTCATAAACAATCTGCTAGCACATGGAGCAGTTGATGTCATAGTCGTCATATCATCCATGTAGGCGCTAATTGGAGGGAGGTGCAGGCCTCCCTACAGCCTTTCTCCACTCACTACCCATTTTTGATGCCCTAATAATGACCTCCATTGCCATGGTAAAAGCTAATGGAGAAATTGTACACCATGCCATAATGCCTATCTCCAGCTGCTGCCACGCTGTAGTGTACTCTGCTGTGGTAAAACAGAGTTGAATATCTAAGAAGTGCACTTTAACTAAGCTCTTTATGCTACCTGGCACTCTAAAGAAATCAAAAGCCTCCCATAACAGACTATGCGGCACTGACCCGAAAGCATTAGCCAGGTCCAAGAATACCACATGCAGGTCTCTCTTCTCACGCCTAACTGACTGGATTTGGTGCCAGATCATACTGGTGTGCTCTAAGCAACCGGAGAAGATGTGAATTCCAGCCTTTTGCACCGAAGTATCAATTAGCCTATTATTTTCTAGCTAACTAGACAGCCTCTATGTCACAACACAAAAGAAAACCTTCCCTTCAACATTAAGTAGATTGATAGGTATAAACTGACTTATCTCGAATGAGTCCCTTTCTTTAGGAATGAAGATTCCCTCTGCCCTGTGCCATGCCTTGGGAAGAACCTGCTTCTTCCAAACTACCTTCATCAGCTTCCAGAAACCTCAACACATCTGGAGCACTCTTACACAGCCGGTAGGGCACTCCATTAGGTCCCGGGGCTGAAGAGGCCCTTGCGCATCTTACTACTTCTTGAACCTCTTTCCACCTTGGTGGGCTATCATCACACTGACTGTCTATTTCACCAATAGGTGGAATATCAATCAGAGGGGAGTGCCATCTCTCTAAACCGTTCCCTATCTTTGTGCACCTCCTCCAAATACTCCTCAAGCTTCTGCTTTGGTGTCATAAGGCTACGATTATTCTCCTTACTAAACAGCGACTTCACAAATCTAAATGGATCCTTATAGAATGCTATTCTAGCTCACTCTTTCTTTTCCCTGTTTTTCCTAATGTAAATAAGAGGAGTGATGAACAGCTGCTGTGTCCAGTAATAGATCATGACTTCAGTGTAGGAAAATAACAAGTCTACATTATATTACCATAATGGCAAGCTACTAAAAATGCCTTTCATTAAGCCAAAAGCTACTTAATCCCCCCTGCCCCAATTGTCTCAAAAATGAAACAACTCCGTTTTAATCCAGTAGTTGGCGGTAATGCAGCATTTTGGATGCCAACCGGCATTAATAACCGAAGAAGAAGAAGAAGAAGAAGAAGAAGAAGAAGAAGAAGAAGAAGAAGAAGAAGAAGAAGAAGAAGAAGAAGAAGAAGAAGAAGAAGAAGAAGAAGAAGAAGAAGAAATTGTTTTATCCACTGGTTTTAACAGAGACCCAGACCTTTAATATTAACTTGACAACATAAACATTCTAAATTGCCCGTAGCTTCCTGTTGCAGTGTTTGCTGACAGGAAATACAAGCTCGGTTTCAAACTGTTCCCTGATTTACACACTCCGTACAGTACGTGGCGGTATGCACCTATACACGTTGGTTGCGATGCCGATGCGCCATTAAAATTACAGAAGAAAAAGCAAAACGTAAAAACATAGTCATGTATTATTTCTTCGGTAGCTACGTCTAATTTAGCTACAAACACGAGACTCGTATGGGCGGATATCACGAATATATAAAGTGGAACCGGGACTCCGTTAGACTGAGGGGAACAAGAAGCTCCGGGACACAGGTGAATGGTTTAGCTGTGAAGCTAACGTTTGCTGTGAAGATATTGGAGCTTTGATAACGTTTGTTATTAAATAGTTCAGGAGGAAACGTTCCTGTCATTGTGGAAAATGTATAAAGTCCGGAAGCTGAGAGCGGTGGTGAAGCAGCGTCTAACTGTGGCTGTTGAAGAGATATTTTGGCTGTTTGAAAGAACGATAGCAGAGTACGAGGAGGAAGCTGTTCGTTTAAAAGAGGAGATCATCGACCGACAAGGAAAACTGCTGGACGCTGTGCGGTTACACAGAGAAGCCTTGCCTCCAGACATCCAGCAGCTGTTGGTCATCGAAGAAGAGGTTCCCACTGAGCAGCAGGAGTGGAGCTTCAGTCCGGACCACAGCACCCAGACCCCACAGGAGGAACACTGGACCAGTCAGGAGGGAGAGCAGCTTCAGGAGGACCCAGAGCCCCCACACTTTAAAGAGGAACAGGAGGAGCTCTGGACCAGTTGGGAGGGAGAGCAACTTCAAGGGCTGGAGGAGGCTGATATCACCCAGTTCCCATTCACTGCTGACCATGTGAAGAGTGAAGATGAGGAAGAGAAACCTCAGTCCTCACAGCTTCATCAAAGCCAAACTGAGGAGAACAGAGAGGCAGAGCCTCTAGCCAGCAGCTCAACTGGTTGTAAAGGACACTTGAAGTCACACGTGATAGTCCACACTGGAGATAAACAATTTAAGTGCTCAGTCTGTGGTCAATGTTTTTGTCAAAAAGGAGTCTTGAGTAGACACATGATAATCCACACTGGAGAGAAACAATTTAAGTGCTCAGTCTGTGGTCAATGTTTTGGTCAAAAAGGAGACTTGAAGAGACACATGATAATCCACACTGGAGAGAAACAATTTAAGTGCTCAGTCTGTGGTAAAGGTTTTGGTCGTAAAGGAACCTTGAAGTCACACATGATAGTCCACACAGGGGATAAACAATTTAAGTGCTCAGTCTGTGGTAAATGTTTTGGGCGTAAAGGAACCTTGAAGTCACACATGATAGTCCACACAGGAGAGACACAATTTAAGAACGACCCTGTCGCAAGACAGGGCCAGGATAAAATGCCGGCATAGCAACACACAGTCTTGTTCTCAAGAGGACATGGTCATCCAAATGTAATTTCAAAAAAATATTTGTCCACACGAGGGAGCAATCTGCTTTGGTCATATTTCCGACCTAGACTACTGCATAAATATAGAGACTGTCCTGTGTTTGTAGGACAGGAGAATTTATATATTTTTTCATGCCAAAGACGCCCAAATAGACACTTGACACAGATAACCCTACAGACAGTGAGACATTGTGTTAACTGGTAGACATTTAAAATTTGTCTCTCTGTCTTTGGCTATCCTACAGCAAATATGTACTTTTATTTTAGTGGGAAACTGGAGAAACTATAGATTTTTATTTTTAAACTAAAGACAAAAAAATGTACATGGCACACATCTGATGCTTCCATATATGATTGCAACATTTTCCTAATACAAAATTACATTTTCATTGTTCATTGATTGAATGATATTAATTTTATTTAGGCTAACTAGTGAAAATAAGATTTACAAATATGACTTTAGTCACAGGGGTCGTGCCACTACGTAGCTATCAGCCGAGCCTGATTGTCTTTTTGTTTGCTAACCTGTAAGCCCCTGATTCTGTTTAACAGACCAGTCATAACATTTCCACTATAACCAGTCATGGTCTTTACAAAAGGAAACATGACTTACAGTTCACTGATCAATCCATGTTGAAACATTCCATGAATGTTATTTTCTTTTATGCAATTACATATAAATCTTTAATTTTTCCAGGTTATTTTCTGGTGTTTTGTATTCCTCTGATATGTAGTCTCTTAGAACAGACGAGTTGGCTTCCGCAATTTTCAAATGCTCTCGCCATACCGTCTGTACGTCAGACCCCCAGAACATGCACAAGGAAGTAGTGAAAAAAACCTTCAGACCGGAAGGAAGTTCGACGGAATCTGACCAATCACGACACGCGTGTCCACGAAAAATATGTTCCCCCCGGAAACTTAAACCGATGCAGGTTGCTAATGCTAGCAGTGCTTTAGAATTACCATGGAAGCTACGCCGACGAAACCGGTGAAAGAAGACCCTGATAGACGTAAACGATGTATCCGCGGCTTGGAGGAACCTCGTGCAAGACGTGCACTTATTCCAGAGTTAAACGAAAGTGATGAGGTAAGTTGCTAACGTTACTGAGCTTATCGTTCGTCTTACTAATCAGCGTTAGCTAACGATAGCTACAGCAGTATACAGCTAGTTAGCTAATGTTAAATTCTGATTGGACGAATGAGCGGAAGTCCCGCCTTTCAACTTCCTCTTCCGTTTGGTGCATGATTCTCCCCCACGAAGTACAGACTGTATATAGCTGCATCCGCCGGATGTAGATAAGACAGTCTGTTTTAAGAGACTATCTGATATGTGGATGTTTGTTCCCTTTCTGTTAATTTGTATTGCCACAATTAAAGAAGGATAAGACACTTTGTTGTTTCCTCTCTTTGTTTATTCAAAGAAATACAGTATGTAATACCATTTTATTTTCATCAAATGCAATAATACAGTCCAACATGACATCATCCATATAAAACATAACATTTACCCTTTAAAACATTTTACTTACATTGATCAAATAGTTACATTATTTACAAATCTGTTCAAAGGATTGTCAAAATTATTCTAATGGTCTTGCATTCAAAATTCTTGTTCTTTAATTTTTTTGTCTGGTAAGTGCTGGTCTATTTATCCATTTATTTTCATGTTATAAATCATTCATATTACATTTTACTATTATCTGTAAGAGAAACAATCAATGTCCACTTATAGTGCATAACTTCTCATTGATTTCTCCATATTTAGTCCTTCATTCTGTTTGTCTTATAAGGTGCTAAATCTTTGAGGTTGATGTGAAGGGAACTTGGGGATGAAAGTGACAGGCTTATTTTGAGCAGTGAAAATCGAAGGGCATGCCACTGATAAAGACAAAGTCATGTAGCTGTAGCATTTGAACAAATGTATGGATGCATATTCAGGCTTTAGACATAATTAACATAGTTTTAGTTGTCTGTAGCTGTCAAGGGGCTAGCAGGACACTGGGCTTCTAGTCGCTGTATGGACGGTGGTCTCTTTGGGGTTTTGGCAGAGGAGGGGATGTCGGTGAAAACCACTGGTCGGCCGTCGGGGCAGAGCAGGACGCTGGAGTCGGCCTCACACTTCGTGGTTCTACTTGCCCATAAGGCCTCAGCCGGACTGGGCTTCAAACCCAGGCTGCTGGGGGAGAGAACCTCTGCGTTTACCACCGACATTCCCGCCTGATTCATCTTGATCAGCAGGTCCAGTGACTCCTTACGACTCTCCAGCGAAGCCTTCATCGCCTTCCTCTCACTCTCCTCCTCATCATCGTCATTATCTTCCTCTACTTCCTCATCTTCCTCCTCTGTCTCTGTCATGTTGCCTTTCATTCCGCCGTCCTCTCTCACGCCCTGGTCACCGCGGGTGACCACATCCGTCGAGTCTTTCTTCACCGACAGGTCAAGAGGCCCCTCGCTCTGGCGGGCCGTCCGCTCCAGTGCCTGGTGGATGTGGGACAGCTCGCTGCGGATTTTGCTCAGGTGTTCCCAGAGGTGGTGCTGGGCGGGAAGGTCCTCTTTCTCCAGGTGTGAGATTTTGCGCTCGGCCTCCTGGTACTCCTGCAGGGCCTTGGAGAGGTCGCTGAGGAGGGCAGCCACTGACTCTGAAGCTCCCTCCACCATTGTCCGGGCAGCGGTGGAGTCCTGGCTATTGGGTCCCCCACAAATCGGAAAAGAGGATGATTCACTGTTGGGGCTGATGAGGGAATCATTGTACCAGGATTCGGTAAGCCGAGTCTGAGGCTGAACACTCTGTAAACTAAGGATGAGAGACTTAGTTATTTTCAGTTAGATATCTATAACATTTTCTATGACCACAAAAATACGTATGTACAACACATACTAGGTGTATAGATAATTCTATGATGAAAATAATGATGATCACACAAAAAGAGTGTATGGAAAATCGTACCTGCTATGGAGGAGAAGCTTGTCTGCTGCTATAGAAAGAGTTGAAGCATTCTGGATGTTTTTCAGAAGGTCCAAGGTGAAGCCCGTGGCCGGCTTCTTCTCCACTGGGGCCTCGTGGTTCCCCAGTGGGGCCCCGGTCCTCTTGAGGCCCCACGCTGCTTTACCCTCCCTGGCTGTAACCTGCAGTTTATCCCCCAGCCTGTAGCTTGGGTCAGGGGACTCTCTCTGCGGTGGCACCCACCCAGCAGGTAAGACCGTCGTGGTCCCGGGCCGCAAAGCAGGCACTTTCCACAGATTCACTTTGGGCTGGTAGCCGGTCAGGGAATTCGCCTCCAGACTGTTTGCGGAGGTTTTGAGCCCTTTGCCAGCATCACTCTGACCGGAGGCTGGACTGAAGGTGTGCTCACACAGGAAGGGGTAGTAGAAACGAGGAGGCAAGAGGGCTCTCTCTGCATGAGGGTGCGCGCCGGAGGCCGGGTGCATCACCTGAGCGGCTGAAGCGAGGAAGGGGAGCTGGGCGAGCTGCGCGTGGGTTTGGGCAGTGAAGTTGGCGGCAGCAGTGGGAATAGCCGAGTTCACATAGGAGAAGAGGCTGGGGCTAATGGGGTAGCCCACCCCGAGGACTGACAGGTTGAGTCCAGTGGGATCCTGGTAGTCCACCAAGTTGGGTGGAGGAGGGTAGCAGGGGATTGAAGTGCCCACGTGGGTCTGGGCACCTTCAGCCTTGGCCTTTGTGTGGCTGGTAGCTAGCAGCCGCCACTGCTCTGACAGCAGACCGGGGGCTGTTAGACATGTTTTGGACAGCTTGTAGTGTTTCAGCTGGGCCTCTACCTCCACCGAGCGCGCCCGTAGAAGCTGATCCTCCAGGGAGAACATGTCAGCCATCAGAAGCTCTGATTCTGGCTGTTTGGTTTTCTTGGTGGCGCCTTCGACAGCATCTCCCCTGTTGCTGCCGTTACTGGAGCTCTCCTTTGTGAGCTCTGCTCCCTCCACTCGTCCTCCCTCATCTTCATCTTCTGGCCCCTGGCTTTCCCTGTCCTCTTCTTCCTCCTCCATTATCATTCGCTGCCTGGGTTTCTCCTCAGTCCCCGTTGCTTGCTCTGGCTCATCTTTCCCAGTCGCATGGATGCCATGTGCCTGCTGGAGGGGTCTGAGCTGATCTGGGTGCAGAATGTTGCCCTTTTTATATGGCCAGTCTGACTCTATGAGCAGTGACAGGGAGTTCTTACATAGGCTGTACTTCATATGGTTGTACAGGTGGGACTTCTCCATGCAGGTGAAGGGGCACTGGAAACACTTGTAGTTGTAGGGTTTGCCCCATGGCCGGGGAATGTAGTGGGGCTTCTTGGGTTTACGCTCTTTGTGTTTGTAGGCGGACGTCACTTTACACGTGTTGTCCTTGGACATGATTGGGATAGACCACTCACAGTCTTGACGTTTATCAAGATTATGTGACTGTTTTAGACGAATGAGAATTCAAGATAATCTTGCTTCATAATCTGTTCTTTTCTGCCAGGGTACATTTCATTTGTTTGCGAATGTTTCCTTGGGCTTGAAGATGGGTGTGAAAACCATAAGTGGAGCGGAGTCTGTGGAATACAAAAGACAAATTGTTAGAGTTATGAACAAATAAGGGGGCTCACCTGGTAGAACGCACACCATTGAGGCTGAGTCTTTCACAGGTTTGAATCCGACCCTGAATTCCGTCATAATGCTGAATGTCCTGCCCCGCTCTCTCCCTGCTTTCCTGTCACTGTCTAGCACATACTGTCCTACCGAATGAAGGCAAAATGCCCCCCCCCCCCCAATTGATACATTTTCCTTCTTGACTTGTTCTTCGTAACTGTGGAATGAACATCTGAGATGAGGTTGTATGTGCACTGAAGGGTGTTGTGAATCAGCATGCACATATGTGTATCATGTGAGTGTATCATGTGTTGTCTGCCTCCGCTGAGCGTTGCCACTAACCTAACTGCGGGGAGGCCCACACTGCTCTGTTCTCGCTGTACCTGCCACTACTCATTAGTTCCAGTGCAGTACCAGGCGCTAACAGGGCCCAGGGCTGGGGGGGGGGGGGGGGGGGGCAAACAGGCCGTCCCGGGGAGCTCTGCACCTGTGCAGGGGGCCTCACTCACGGGCCCGCGCTGGGTTCAGGGCTGGACCCTCGGAGGTCGGCTACAGGCACAGTGAGGCCTGGGTGAGGGCTGCATCGGGCGGGCTTGGAAGGGAGAGGGAATGGGGGTATATGCCCCCTGGTTCCTAATGAGAGCCTGGCGTCATGCCTATAGGCCATCATTAGTGCCAGGGAGGGATCTGGGTCAGGGTGCAAGTTCAACTGCTCCCTGTACTCTACCTCGTCTTGCTACTTCTGCAATTTGGATTTGGGTTGGAGGTTTTAAAATTCCAGAATTTGTCAATAGGCTATGGAGTGTGAGCGGTTACATTTGTGATGCATAATTAGAATGAATTAAAATCGCTTTACATATGCAGTGACTGAAAAGGTAATCAACCTCTTACCACCAACAAACCTTAGTTTATTGGTTTATATTTATTGTAATATTTATATTTTAAGCAATTTAACTCTCACTTTCTCTCCCTCTATGAAATACAACAAGTAGCTTGTACATGTAGGCCTACTATTTACCTAGGATTTAGCGACTGTTCACGCTGTCTATTTCTCTTTTTCTATTTCTTTCTCCTCCTCTTTCTCTTTATCATTCTCTTTCTTGTTTCTTTGTCTCCATTTTCTCTTGTTTCAGTTTTTAATATAGGCCTAACCTGAGTTGCATTGCATTGGTTGAATGAATACCCCTCAATCCTGCTCCTTTCAAATAGATTAAAATACCCAACAATTAAATTGTTTTTTTCTTCTTCTTCAATTAAATCAGAGAAACTTTGTGATCTTTCTCTACTTTGGGCGCAGCCGCTGGGTGAACCCTGCAGTGAAGAAGGCGCGTGAGTGAGTCTTCTCCTCAATTTAAAAGACTCTGCTCTGAGGCTTTTATTTGGTATTTTTCCCCAGGTCATTCAAAGATGAAAGTCTGTGTGATGATGTTCGGGGTCCATGCTGAGGCAAAACAAACTTTACCAACCCCCTTTCTTTCTGTCTCTATACACTGACTTGTCTTTTTACAAGATAACTCTTCTCAGGGATCGCGGAACCGCCCGGGCCACCCGGGCCGCGGCCCGGGTACTTTTCAGTTCCCCCCAAAAAAAAAATTTTTTTTTTTTTTTAGATTTTTTTTTTTTTTTTTTTTAAGATTTTTTTTTTTACAATTAAACCTCATTTACTTATTACACTCGACTGGTTGTTTTTCAGATGTGATGTGAATCTAAAGTGAACTAAACAAGTCAGATCCACTATAAATGTTTTTCAGTAGATGCTGTGATGTAGCCACAAGAAAGGTGCAATATTAATGTTTTTCAGGAGATGGCGATGTTGCTAGCTATAGGTTCTAAACAAGAAATGTGGTTCAAATGTTTACAGTAGTTTTCCTTTCTTGCTGCACTACAATGTTACAATGCTGTGAGACAGGCCCGGCGTTGGAGGGGGGCCTGACCGGGCCGGGCCCCCCCATTCCCTAAACTGGCCCCCCCATTCATTTTTTTTTTTTTTTTTTTGTGTGTGCTAAAAACATTTTTCCGTTTTTCTGTTTTAAAGTTTAAAACGGAATCTGGCTGTCATTAGGCATTGATTAACTGAATGCTATTGCTAACTGTTACTTTGAACCCCTTGTAAAGTCACAACACATTAGAGATGTGTGTAGTTCCTCATAGATTTAGCCTCTTCCTTTTGCTCTCAAATGCACCAGTTTGACGAATTTTACTTTAAAATGTACAAAATCTTCTTCGGGGGGAGAATCCCCCCGGACCCCCCTTGGCCCCCCCAAGCTAGGGGCAGGCCCCCTCTGTAATTTGGTTCTGGAGCCGGGCCTGCTGTGAGACGGAGCTAAACACAAAAGATGCAATATTAATAGTTTTTCATGAGATACTCAGTATTTAATATTAATACTAATACTAATAATAGAAAAGGAGAAGATACTGAATAATGACATCACAACAGTATAATCCTAATGTTAATTTAAAATTAAATATTCTTCTAAATATGGATAAAAGTCCAAAAAACAAAATTTTCTTCGGCGCTGCCGAGATTCGGGGGGGACACGCCCCCCGGCCCCCCCAAGTTCAGATGCGTTCCGCTATCCCTGACTCTTCTTCACAAAGTTTTTAAATGAAGGCGAATGTGACACAGGTGAGGGATGAAGTGTCCGGATATAGTCAGAGACGTTGGACAACCTCATCCGTAACACCCACAGACGGGTGATGATGAGGGAGAAGACACTACTGACTCTAACACAGGATGGCAGGCTGCTCGCCCAATTGGCCGGTCAGAGCTGGCACGTTAGTGTTTGACCATTTGATTGGCTCGCTTGTCTGCCCCCAGGCTCTGACCTGGGTTTTGAGCTCATAATGGAGTCTAACAGCTGCTACTAGAAGCCAATCAATAAAAATCATTTTTACAGTTGATTTTGGATTTTCCCCTCTCATGGACACTGCTATCTGCTCCCCCGAGTCCCTGTTGACTGTTCACTTTGGCCCCCCGCTGTCCCATATCCAAACCCTGCGGTCTTGTTTTAAGCTTTTAGGGTTGATGATCATACAAGCCTAAACGCTTGAACAGCTGTCATTTCAATTAAACAGGTTCAGCAGACTAAAAGCTTTGACAAGTTACATGCAGTAAAAACCACAGCAATGACAGCCTATGGGACTGGGTTATGCAAAAGCGGGCCTTTGTCCAAAGGATCCAATATGAGCTATTGATTTACTTCAAGTGAGACAAGTAAAGGCACAGAATTGTCTAATTTAGACACCACCATAAGACACCACCATGTTTATAAGCTGTTATATTGTTTAAAGTCATAGTTGCACTCTTTACCTATGAAGGTCGGGATAGTGTTTGCCGTCTCCCTCTGAAAAATAAAGCCCCTGGAAGAGAAGGTGAGAGAGAATCGGATTTATTCTCATTTTCATCCATCATTTTTAAATATAATATCCACGAAACAAATTTTCTCCCCTATCAACATGACTATTTTAATCAAATTACATTTTGACAAACATTTCCAATAAACATCCTATTTGTTGTATGATTGGATGTTAAAATAAAAAGGGGATTTGCTGACGTTTACATGTGCATGTAAAATATTTGATAATGATGATGAAAACTGATTCAATGTTCAAATATTCTATTGGTTCAAGGAAATGTTACATCCATCAGTAGGCTATATCATGTTATATTAGTATTATATCCTGTTATAGTTCTGTAAAACTGTTATCAATCGCAGTCTATATATAGATTAGAAGATGTTATCACAAAAAGTAAATATTAGCTAATTAACTTTCAGATTACTTCTTCGCCTATTTCATGTAATTTTCTCACAAAATGCAATCTTATAATTGAATAGCAACATATTCGCATCAAATTTGAAGTAAATAAAAGTTCACATGCTATTCTTATAGCCTACGTAAAGAAAACTACAAAACACAGACATCGGCCTACTACAATTGGAAGTAAAAGGGGGGAAAAAGATAAAATGAGAGCAGGCCTCTCATCTTTATTTCCAAACACACACGTCAAGTTAATAACCAACTAACCGCCTGTCACAGGGAAGTTGAAAGCAGGGAATAAATGCGGTACTCATCCCTACCTGCAGAGTGTGTCCCGGTGTGGCTGGCTGGCTGTCACTCCTCTGCGCAGCGGTACAGCGGAGAGGGCAGCGCGTCGCGCTCAAATGGCAGCGCAGGAGCCAGAGTGGGAGATATATATTGACTGGGAGCATTGCCCCGAGGCACTACAATACAGCAGCTCCCCCGCCCTCCTCCTCTCTCCTCCACCCTCCTTCCCCTGGATTGTCAAGGTAGAGACCTTGCAGCCAGCTGCAATATAACAACTGTCTTCAACAATATAGGCAAAGGTTAGTGGGGTCTGATATATAACTGTAAAATAAAAATAAAAATAAAAATTGCTGTCTGTCAGCCGAACAATGTTTACACAGTCATTAGTGTGTTGATTTATTTCTATGGTAAGACCTATTAAAGGAGGCCATGCAAAAATAAAATAGGATATTATGTAAAATATGAACATAACGGGATCAATCTTGTATAGCCTACACATTTTTCTTCAAATATAAGCCTACCTGAAAAAATAGTTTTGCCATTTGTGATAATTTCACTTCGGTTTCACAGGTTTTGTGAAACTTGAACTTAAGTGAGTCACTCCATAGGATGAAGAGTATTTATGTATTTATTTATTTTATTCATTCATTCATTTATTCATTCTACAAATAAGATAGATTTTAAGACTTATGAAAATGGGTTTCTTCCGATAAAAAATGCAATGTTGCTCAATTTTGTTCTTAGTTCATATACTGCATTTCCAAACTCTTTAGTATAAAACAAGCTCCTGTGATAGGTTAAATCAGATGGATACTTTTCTCTCAATGTTTCCATGTGCAGGTTCACTCTTATCTAGTGGAAGTGGTCCCTGGGGGGGGGGGGGGGGGGGTAGTCAGTAGTCAGATCACATCCACCGGCCATGACTGACGTATGTCGCCTCTGACACTTCTCACACTTCATTTCTCGAGTCAATTTGACCAAAACTCTTACTCTCTCTCTCTTTCTCTCCCTCTCTCCCTCTCTCTCTCTCTCTCTCTCTCTCTCAATCCTTGTTCATGCTTCTCTCCACTCCTCTTCCTTTCCCCTCCTTTCCCCAGTCTCCATTTCTTTCCCTAACTTTCCTTTCATGCCATCTTTCTAACCTCACCATCTCTCTCTCTCTCTCTCTCTCTCTCTCTCTCTCTCTCTCTCTCTCATCCCTTTCAAGCTCGCCTATCCTATCTCTCTCCCTCCTCCAGCCCCCTCCACCATCGCTGCCTCTCTTAGCCCGTGGCAGGCTTTCGGTCAACTCCAGGTTTCTTCATTCCTTCTCCTCTGGCAGGGTGGAAGGCGCTGGGTGGGAGGCGCAGGGTGGGAGGCGCAGGGTGGGAGGCGCTGGGTGGGAGGCGCAGGGTGGGAGGCGCAGGGTGGGAGGCGCTGGGTGGGAGGCGCTGGGTGGGAGGCGCAGGGTGGGAGGCGCTGGGTGGAGGGCGCAGGGTGGGAGGCGCTGGGTGGGAGGCGCTGGGTGGGAGGCGCTGGGTGGGAGGCGCAGGGTTGGAGGCGCTGGGTGGGAGGCGCACAATGTGAGTCAGCCCCTTTGAGAAGAAGTGTCAGTGTCCGTGTGCCGGGGAAGTCGGGGGGCCCTTCACGAGCCATCGGGCCGGCTGTCACACCGACGCGGCCAAATGGAGACTGACAGGCCACTCCATAGAGCCTAACCATCTGTACCAAATGTGACAGCAGGGGAAAGAGGATGTCTGGTAAATCAGGAGGAACGACAGGAGCGCCGCGCGACGAGAAGGAGGAGAGCGAAGGAAGTAGAGAGGCGAGAGAAAGAGAGAGATCCTCCACTTCTTAAAGCGAGGCCTCATGGGAGATGATGTCCGAGAGAGAGGCTATTTTCTCTCCAACTGTGGAGACACTTGGGAGGCTGTGTCAGTTCCTCTTACAGTAACTGTGTCTAAAGTGCGGGACGCGTGCCTTCAGTGTTGCCACATCCTTCCACCTCTTTATTGTTGGATCCACAAGCCTGTGTTGGTGTGATATGTCAACTGTTTTAGACACACACACACACACACACACACACACACACACACACACACACACACACACACACACACACACACACACACACAAGTTGTGGGATCCATCAACATCTCATGCTATGCCAACTCCATCTGTACTCCTAAGCTATTATATGATTTATTACTGATGGGCTCTGATGTGAGACAGTATAGCCTACACAGTTTCACATTGCTGACCACATTTACTGTACTTCCTATAGAAACAGGGAAAGTATGTGATTTCAGAATGTCACAAATAGGCAAGCAGTTGTGATGACTTTCCCTGTCTTTCAGGAGCCTGATGTTGGGGTCATTAGGCTGATTGAGTGCACCTGGGCCCGATGGACTCTTTGGCCTTAAGGAGACCTTCAGACTATTCAGTGTCTCTCCCTCCTCACCGATGCATCTTTTGTTCTGTTCTTTTGTTTAATAGTTTGTGTTCTTTATATTTCCCTTTTTAGTTCTATTGGGGGTTTTTTAACTTATACTTTGGCGTATGGCTCCCCTTTTGTTACTTCCGTGAGCCGGATTGTAACACAGTCCACTTGGCTAATAACCTGAAATGATGGATTATTTTTTTCGATTTTACTTTTAATTTATTCAGAACGCACACAACTTTTGATTGCTGGTTAGAGGCCAAAGAAGAACAATCTTCTGAACGTGTTTACATTGCGATGGTTGTTCTGCTACAGTAGTCCATGGATGCTAGCCTCAGTCGTTTCTGTGGATGCACTCCTGCTGGATGTTTTGTTGTATTGTTTTCTGTTGTTTTTTGTAGGGGGGGGGGGTCAGAATCTTGTAAATTACTTTAACTTATCATAAATCAGAATAAATGAATATTCAGTGACAAATTGTTAAGTAGCTGTGTAAGTGGGATAATCAGCTTTTTTCAGCTGAGCCATTTTGTGTCTAAAAGGCAGGAAGTAACACAGGTGCAAGCAAAACATTAACGAGGGTCCCGGCACTGTACACCTAAATGGATTCGAAGTTGGAAAGCCTCACTGCACCTGTGTTACGTCCAGGTTCCTGCCTTTTAGACACGAAATGGCTCAGGTGATAAGGACGAATTGTCAGCACCAGTGGCTCCTGCATGGCTTTCCTGGGGAAGCTAAGCAGGTCTGGCTATGGATACTCCTTGGATGGGAGACTGGTGCTGGAAGTGGTGTTGGAGGACCAGTAGGAGGTGCTCTTCCCTCTGGTGTCATGAATATCCCCAATGCCACAGGGCAGGGACACTCAGAGACTGTTCTGTGAGTGAGCACCATCCTTTGGATGAGACGTTAAACCGAGGTCCTGACTTTCTGTACATTCCCCCAAAACACTCCCAAAAACTCTGTGTATTGCTTTTTGCCGGACCCATAAGTAGGGGTGGCCTAGAAGAGTCTCACTAACTGACTGACTGGCTGACTCCCCATAGGCCTTTTTTCACAGCAGCCATTTTGTGTCTAAAAGGCAGGAAGTAGCACAGGTGCACCAAAACATTAATTAGGGTTTCAAGATTCCAGTCCTTTTAGGTGTTCAGTGACGGGGCCCTCGTTGATGTTTTGCTTGCACCTGTCTTACTTCCTGCCTTTTAGACACAAAGTGGCTGAGGTGGGAAAAAAGGCAAATTATGCTGAACAAGGTGATATGTGGACTTTCTTTAAAAACAGTGGCGACGAAAAGTGGCAATACAACTAAAGCTCATCTAAAATGTCCCATGCAGTTTCCCAACTGGTTAAAAAAACAACAACAACAACAACATAGAAGTGAAAATTTTGGGGACGATCAGTGGTGTATACTAATACTAATTGTGGAGATCGTCTACAATATTGGTGCTTAAAAAAATGAAGAAATTAACGTGAACTGTTCATTTTTGGGGATTGTGAACTTAGATCAAAATTCAAAATTGTGAACTATGACCGTGAACTAGTTCATTTTAAGCTGTGTGAACTGAACTTTGAGCTATATCGTGCGTTCCTTTATCGCAAAAGAACTGGGAGGTGGAGGCTAAATGACGTCACATCCGTTTTGTTAGCGTTCCATTTGCAGAAAAGTTGAGCTGGGAAGTTCACTGTTCACTGGTCAGATCCACTCGCTAGCCAGGCTAGCCATTGTTAGCAATAACAGTTGATATAACATTTAGTGGCATTTTGCGCATACAAACACTGCAGCCTCATGTCCACACAGATAGAAGTAGGCCGTGCTGTGTGTACAGCTGATTTAACGAGACACAAACAAGACAGAAGTGCTAAATAGCATTTATATGATTATAACTACTGTTGTTGCGCGGAGCAGCCATCTTGGATTTTTTTAGGTCGGGGCTGCTGAGACTCCTACGAGTTTGGAATGGGAAATACCAGCTCTAGTGACGTCACGTCCCAGCTCATGAACTTTGAACCGGTAAGATTACCAGTTCCCAGTTATAAAGGAATGCACGAATAGCTCTTATGTGGAGTCACAGTTGCACAACACTGAGCGGCAGCAGTGGTCTGGGCCGCGCTTAACGAGGCTCCATGTTGTTTTACAGAGTGGGGAAAGTCGAGGCAGAAGTATCAGGGATCTTCTGGCTGGATGAGACTTGCAGTGTTTTTGAGGGAGTTGAGGCTCCTTATGGAGAGGCATCTGGGGAGGCTGACAGGAGCACTCGATTATCGCTCAGAGAAAGGAACCCAAGGGCTGCTACAACACCGCTGCCAGGGAGATCCAGCTGTGCAGACACACACACACACACACGGGCGCGTGTGTGTGCACACACACATACACACACACACACACACACACACACACACACAACCCAACTCATGCAAATTAAGATAAATTTTGAGCACACACACGCACCCACCCACCCACCCTGTGTGCACACTCACACAAGATGGACTATGGTGTGAACAGAAAGATAAATAGACATGTACAGTAGGAGGAGGGAGGGACGGAGGGAGGACTGATGCTGGCTGGAGCGTTAAATGGCAGCCTCTCACCCAGGTGAGTGTCTCTTCCACTGAGTTTAGGGCCTGAGGTGGAATAGCTAACAGCTCCTCTCTTAGCCTGCGCTGCCGGGCACATTAACTAAACTCTTACCGCTCTCAGCCACTATCAATTATTCACCGCCCCCTCCCTTCTGTCCCTGCTTCCCCTCCTTTTCAAAAGAGAACAACTCCTGCAGCCATTCTGAGCTTTACCAATACACAGCCACAGAGAAAAAACAACATGTACCAAAATGCCTTTGGTGCTTTCCTTTGGGTTTCTTTAGCCCCCGATGTGTTTGATAACTGGAAACTGGCAGCAATGGCTTGGAATAGACGTTAACATGCTAATAATGTTCTTACATCATTATTGCATGACTGTGGTTTATATATATACAGTAGCTGTTCCATGTATAATTGAGTTTGAACTAATTTTGCACAGTGAGAATGTTAGATATACTGTATATATTGTGTGATACTTCATCCAATTGAAAATAGAGATTTGTTTCCAGTTTCCAAGGTGAAAAAGCAGCCTCCAAAGTGAGCTGGCTTGATATCTGAAAAGGGCAGATTTCATGTATGACTAACTCCATTTTCCTCTCCAAATATCTGTGCCCTGGAACTCGATAGGAAAAACAACATATGGATGCTGTTTTACGTGGATCTGAATAGAATTCCAATACTCTTTAGATGAGGCCTAACACACGTATCGTTCATAGTATCAATATATGGCTGCTGTATCTGTCTGTGTGAAGTGACATGTGAGTTAACGTTGACACCGTTGCTGGGGCTCACTGATGGGAAGCAGCTGGTGCCTCGGTCGCCCCCCGAACACACCCATGGTGTGTCTCTCTTGCCAAGGCACCTGTGAGGCCATTTACACCTGGCATTAACATGTGTTTTCTGTCATCAGATTGCAATCAGATAGTGCTTGACCACATTAGCCTGATTTCATTTACACCTGGCGTTAACATGCGTTTTTGGTGATCAGATTGCAATCTGATTGCAATCTGATCACCCAAAATGGTTGTCCTCTCACTCCGCATACAGTTGCTGTATCCAGATTGAGAGGACACATTGCAATTACACTTGTGTTCAATGTGTACACAATGCATCCCTGACCAATGCATCCCTGACCACCTCCGGAGGTGGTTTGGCCGATCAGATTGCAATCCTTCTTCAATGTGTCTTGGGGGGCGTTTACACCTGTAGCCTACTTTCAAGTGGTCAAGCACAATCTGATTGCAATCTGATGACAGAAAACGCATGTTAATGCCAGGTGTAAATGGCCTCTGTGGGTGTGACCTGACAGAGCATATCAGGACTCCTGTCCATCAAAGTGTCGACCTTCTCGGTGTTTATGTGTGTATTTGTGTGTGTCGATCAACAACTCCACTATGAGCCAGTGTGTGTGTGTGTCTGTGTGTGTGCATATTAAGTCACTGACCCACACAGGGTGTACTGTATATGCGAGTGTGTGCATATGTTCATGAATGCAGGGTGTGTGTCCATGTGTGTACATTAGCGCCTTGATCCTGGGGAGGGAGTGTGTCTGTAAACACACAGACCTTGAGGGTGTGTGTGATGTGGTGACGGTCTCTCTCAGTGCAGTGATCTGTACGAGCTATAGCTGCTGCGGCCGGTAAGTCATTGACAACCTTCTACTTCTAAAAAATGAAACATCTTGGTTCGTACCCTAACGTCACGTAAATCTCAACCTCGCCGACTGACAAATTCCCAACGCTAGTATCCGTTACCAAACACACAGATCTGTAATGTGACTATCCATATGTGTTGGGACTCTTCTTGCTGAGACCGGGTGGGGCTGCTATTCCCTCAGCAGCAGTGCCACCTCTCAGTGCTGCACTCTGGGGACTGGGGGGGGGGGGGGGGGGGGCAGCAAGAGGATGGTGTCAGCCAGTGGCCCAGCTGCAGCCAAGGGCCCCTGTACACCCCAAAGCCAATGACCCCCCCCCCCCCCCCACCAGCCGAGAGAGAGAGCATGCGCCGCGAAGTCCTGGAGTACGGCTGGTCGGCTCTGGGTTTCCAAGCGGGAGGAATCGAGGGAGACAGGGACCAAAGCCCGTCAGCTCCATCCCTTAGGGTGCATCAGCCTCCCAACTACAAGTCCATGTTTTAGCATAGCATATGTTCACCCCCCCCCCCCCCCCCCCCCCACACACACACACACACACACACCCCAGCCCCTACACCCAGTTAGCAAGTAAACAAGTCAAGAAGCTATAGCTAGGGGGAAGTCTTGTTTGCTCTCTCAGGGGCTCATATTCACTCTCCATGCGGTGTCCTCATGCAGTACATTTGGAGGATCACATGGTTTGGAATGTGTGATTTGGGGAATATAGAATAATGAGATGGATGATGTCGAGAGTGCCTCTGTATTGTATTGTGAGCGAATGCTTTACACACAACTACACAAGTAACACTGCCAGGCGTCATATCCATACTTTCTGTTATGCCTCTGCCGCAAACAGCCGTGGCCGGAGGCATTATGCTTCAGAGTTGTCCGTCCGTCTGTCCCATGCTCGTGAATGCGATATCTCAGGAAAGTAATTTCTTACAATGTGGCTCAAATGTCCACTTGGACTCAAGGATGAACTGAGTAGATTTTGGTGGTCAAAGGTCAAAGTTCAAGGTCAGTGTGACCTCGTGTCCTCCCATTCAATGCTCGTTAACGCGATATCTCAGGAACGCCTTGAGGGAATTGCTTCAAATTTGGCTCAAATGTCCACTTGGACTCAAGGATGAACAGATTAGATTTTGGTGGTCAAAGGTCAAAATTCAAGGTCACTGTGACCTCATGTCCATCTGTTTCATTCTCATGAACGCGATATGTCAGGAACGCCTTGAGGAATTTCATTACATCTGGCACAAACATCCACTTGGACTCAAGAATGAACTGATAACCAGAGTCATGTAGAGTTGCGACATCTCCATTCACTCCAATGGACCAGTTTTTTACTCTCAAGAGTTCCAGGAAGTAAGGTCCTGGATTAAGCAGCACTGTCAAGTTGCAGCAAAATGGACAGTTTGTGTTGTACTTTGAAAGTTTTTTTTTCTTGAATCAAATTGTACATTATCAGCTTTATTTTAGCATTCAAAAGTAGCGTGAGACCCATTCCTGGCTGTTCATTGGCTAATGAGTCTCGCATTTTGGTCCTCCGCTGACGCCGCTCTCTTACTAGAAGACACTAGTTTGGGTGTACCCCCGCGAAAAGTTGACAATATTGCACGAGACCCTTATGTTATATAAGACCCATCTAACTATCTAGCGCACGAGTGCATTGTATACTTTTAAGGTAAGTTGCTAAACTAGTAGGCTACTGCTGTCGGTATAGTAGGCCTATAGGCTAATATGGTTGGTTATTTTTTTCGTTTCTTCAAAGCATGATGGTTCTAAATTATATTTCTTTCTTTCTTGACTGATTGAGTCCCGCTAGCTGACCCAAACAATTATTTACGATTGCGAGCCAATTCACAACAGGCCTGATTTCATTTGTAAGAAGAGATAGCGTTGTGAATAAATTAACCTTCCTGATGACAATTTTGTATTGCCAGTTCCACATGAGTTTAAAAGCTGGGTGGCAATTTGGTTTGTGCCTGTCAACTCGGGAGGCGGAGGGTGAAACTAACAAACTATCTGTGACAAGCTAAGCAAGCACTGAATAGTCTGTTTCTGTTTAAAGTTACTTAATAGCATAATGAAAGTGAGCAAAAGTGTCATGCTACATACTGTATACATACAAACAGCGTCACATAACGTCAGTATCTGAAATTTGAGGTATCA
This sequence comes from Poromitra crassiceps, assembly GCF_964638095.1. Lineage (NCBI taxonomy): Eukaryota > Metazoa > Chordata > Actinopteri > Beryciformes > Melamphaidae > Poromitra > Poromitra crassiceps. Next base: position 30,655,164 of record NC_139626.1, on the reverse strand, counting down.
AGTGGTTAACGCTGAATGAATGCTGTGTTTGTGTCCAGATGTCTGACTCTGATCCAAGGAGAATAATAGTTGTTCCTCTCTGGGATGGCATTAAGGTGAGGTCCAGCATATTGTGACGATATGATAATTGCTTGGTAAAAATATGATATGATAATTACATTTTTTAATGTGATTTTCAACAATATTGTGATATTGATATATCGAGAAAGATCCTTATGGTTTGTCAAACGTATCACCCTGCCCCTAGACCTTATTTCTTCTGTTCTCTCTGTTCTCTCCCTCAGTTGGGCTCAGTCTGTCTTTGTTGACTCTAGTCTGCAGTTGTTGTCTGCAGTTGTTGTGCCAGTCAGCAACAAAATCTCTGAGTGTATACTGGCTACAGATTTCTAATCTGTTAGTGTAAACTGCCTCCATATTTCTAGTCTCCAAGTGTAAACTGCCTCCCGACGCCAGTCGGAGTCACAAAGATTATATCAAACATGTTTGAATTTCAAAGTGAAAAGTCTTGGGGCTCTATCATCGCAAAGGCGGTAATTTTGCATTAGCGCCCATTTTGTGCTGGAATAGCACCGCGCAAAGCCCTAATTGTGGGCGTGTCGGGCCGCTGCGCTTGGCGTCATCTCGCGCAAACCTCCATATAGGTGTGTTTATGCCCAAAACAGTATTCACATGTGTGAGCTCATGTCCAGTCCACTCCCCTTAAAAGCCACAGTCACGTCTGTGACGGCAGCTTCTTTCTTGCTGAGTGCCGTCGGCAAGCAGAGGGACAGTGAAAGAGAAAAGAAAGAGTGGGGAGAGAGAGAGGGGAGAGAACGAGAGAGGGAGAGAATTGGAGGATGAACCAGACTGGTCGCTCAAGGGTACCGTGTTAGTAACAAGCAACACACAAGGGGCGTGACAAAGCGTCAATATGCTGCGCGCTCGGAGTGAGAACGTGTTGAATAAAACCATGACAAACAAATTCTCATTTTTAAATCAACGTGTTTTTTCTGCAATCTATGCTATAGTTGAAAATCAAGGTGGCATTCTGAGGAGGGAAGAGTGTGTGCAGGTGCGAGGTGTTGGAGAGAGCGAGAGACGTCCATGCCGTGCGTAATGCATCCAAGCGAGGATTTTCTGCACTGCGCGGAGAATACTGTGTGCGCTCAGGCGTACGCCTCGCGTAGTTGGTTTTTTTTGCACTAAGACCTGCTATTAGGTGGCATTAAAATTGAGACCACCAAAGGCCCTTTTTTCTAACACATTGCGCTGGAACGCCTATTTTGGCCCGTGCAACGCACAAACCTGTGTTTACGCTCGGAACATGGCGATGGTATCTTCGCCAGAGCGCAAAATGACACTTGCGGGAGCAGTGGCGTGCCGTCCATTAGGCGAACTAGGCAAATGCTAAGGGCGCTTGAGCCGTTGGGGGCGCCAGAGAGGCTAAAATATATATATATATATATATATATATATATATATATATATATATATATATATATATATATATATATATATATATTTTTTTTTACAAATACTTTTTCATGATAATAGGCCTACTATCATTTTACAATAGTAGACCAAAAATAAGCACAACAACGTCTTAAGTCTTTAAGACGCGCCCCCTTCTACCTGCTCGGAGCTTTTTCCCAGAGTGGGGGAAGCCCAAGGGAGCTGGAAGGTGGGTGGAAATTGGGGGATTTGGCTGTCTTGTGCTTATACCACCAACAAAATGCATTAAAAAACAGTTTGTGCTTCCCAGCTCTAATCTTATTTCATACGCTCTCTCTTCAAAAGTGTTTGATTTTCATCATAATCTGGTTTTCCATAATAATAATAAGTTCAGTGTTTATGCCTGTGTTGCTGTCTGTTGTAGTGTAAAATGACAGGTGCTTACATGAAAGTGAGTGAGAAAAGGAGAGGATACTGAATAATGACATCACAACAGTATAATCCTAATGGTAATTTAAAATTAAATATTCTTCTAAATATGGATGAAAGTCCAAAAAACATCAAATTTTCTACGGCGCTGCCCTGGCGGGCAGCACCGAGGTTCCCTTCCTTACAGCACCCCCTACCTAAAAGTACTGTACTTTCAGCGCCACTGGGGAAGGGCAATTCTGAGCCTGCACTGCAGTGGTGGAATTAGCTGCGATATAATTTTTATTATATTTTCTTTGGGGGGGGGGGGCACCAGCAAAAATCTTGCCTAGGGCACCAACTTGGTCAGGCACGCCACTGTGCGGGAGGCAGATGATAGGCTAAGAGGCACACAGACAAGCCTGGGCCACGCCTACACCTGTGTCTGCGCTTAGATTCCAGCGCAAAACTGGATGGTGGAGGCAGACGATAGCTTAAGACACAGGGAAGATAGCATAAGAGGTGTGCAAAAACGATAGTGCCGTACGACGATAGGGCCCGTGTATAGGCTACTGCCTCGTCTGAGTTAGTTGTGTAGTGTATTTCAGTCAGTTTAAGTCGTGATAAAAAATCTTGGTAACCCTTTATTTTACAGGTACCCTAGTTACATATGAACTATTTGTAATTACACATGAACACCAAATGTAATTACACAGTAATTACCAATAGTTATAAATGAAGTTCATATGTAGTTACATTGTAACAGACCTGTAAAATGGAGTGAGTCTGTTCAACTGTAGTTCATATGTAGTTACATTGTAACAGACCTGTAAAATGGAGTGAGTCTGTTCAACTGTAGTTCATATGTAGTTACATTGTAACAGACCTGTAAAATGGAGTGAGTCTGTTCAACTGTAGTTCATATGTAGTTACATTGTAACAGACCTGTAAAATGAAGTGAGTCTGTTCAACTGTAGTTCATATGTAGTTACATTGTAACAGACCTGTAAAGTGGAGTGAGTCTGTTCAACTGTAGTTCATATGTAGTTACATTGTAACAGACCTGTAAAGTGGAGTGAGACCGTTCAACTGTAGTTCATATGTAGTTACATTGTAACGGACCTGTAAAGTGGAGTGAGACTGTTCAACTGTAGTTCATATGTAGTTACATGGTACCAGACCTGGACCTGTAAATAAGCTCCCGGCTGGGACAGAGATTGCTAAAACCCAGTGGTGGATTCGAACCACTGAACTTCTGATTGCAAAGCAGGCGGCTTTAACCCCTCAGCCACGAGGGCTTTCCAAATTTCATGGTGGAGTTTAAGAGGATAACTGTATGTCAGTCAGATGTAGTTGCTGTCACTTCATAGCTTTGTTATTATACACAGAGACTTGGGGGAAAATATTGATACTTTATTTAGTTGTAGGTATGATTTTGTCCAGAATTCCCATACAAAAATTCTAATAAAAGTATTGTAGATATAGAGGTAACAGTGAAACTATAATCAAAATAGCCATTCTTCTACATTCTAATTGTTAGCTTATTGTAAATTAGTCATTTCCCCATCAATTTCCCAATTTCTCAATTTGTTGGGGACCCAGTCGAAGCCCCTCAAAGACCCCTTTGGTCACCTCTGGCACAGTCACACTGCAGAAATGCATTCACATTAATCAATATTGCCTGTTTTTCAAGCTACAACTAACAAAGTATCAACATTTCCCCCCAAGTCTATGCTTATAATAAAGCTAGGAAGTGACAAACTACATGTGACTGACATACAGTTATCCTCCCAAACTCCACTAAGAAAGTTGGAAAGCCCTCGTGGCTGAGTGGTTAAAGCCGCTTGCTTTGCAATCTGAAGTTCAGTGGTTCAAATCCACCACTGGGTTTTAGCAATCTCTGTCCCAGGCCAGAGCTTCTTTACAGGTCCGGTACCATGTAACTACATATGACCTACAGTTAAATAGACTCACTCCACTTTACAGGTCCGGTACCATGTAACTACATATGAACTACAGTTGAATAGACTCACTCCACTTTACAGGTCCGTTACAATGTAACTACATATGAACTACAGTTGAATAGACTCACTCCACTTTACAGGTATGTTACCATGTAACTACATATGAACTACAGTTGAATAGACTCACTCCACTTTACAGGTCCGGTACCATGTAACTACATATGAACTACAGTTGAATAGACTCACTCCACTTTACAGGTCCGTTACAATGTAACTACATATGAACTACCGTTGAATAGACTCACTCCACTTTACAGGTCTGTTACCATGTAACTACATATGAACTACAGTTGAACAGACTCACTCCATTTTACAGGTCCGTTACAATGTAACTACATATGAACTACAGTTGAACAGACTCACTCCATTTTACAGGTCTGTTACAATGTAACTACATATGAACATCATTTATAACTATTGGTAATTACTGTGTAATTACATTTGGTGTTCATGTGTAATTACAAATAGTTCATATGTAACTAGAGTACCTGTAAAATAAAGGGTTACCAAAATCTTAATGAACCAGTCTTGTAGTGTAAACTCCCCAGTCTTTTCATAGTCTTCTATCTAGTGTATCACAGGCATAACAAATTTGCTAGACTTTGCGAAACACATTCTCTGTAAACCACTCTGAGACATGCTTGTGAATTAGGGCTATACAAATAAACTTGACTTGTGTAGCTCATTTAAATTTAAATAAGCTCAGAGTAGAAGTTATTGAGTTAAACCTAACTCTAACCCTAACCTTTTAGAAGAGAGAATTTTGTTTGCTGTGATCTTTTCCAGGTGTTCGAACAGCAGGGAGGACAGATTTCAAACTAGAATCTTTAAACTGGAAAAATAGGAAATTACAAAATAAAGTACACAGGGTAAAGTGAAATTCCTCTTCTTACTGTGAATGGATCCACAATTTGTCAATTGACGTTGGTCCAGTTTCTGTTGCTGGTTAATTCTTGCTACTGTTTGTGCAAAAATGCAGTGCAGCTGCAGAGGGGGCTGTGGCTCAGTGGTAGAGCTGTCGCCTCACAGCTAGAAGGTCCTGGGTTCCATTCTCACCTGGGACGCTGTGAGCGCTGAAGGAATGCGTGCCGCATGTCCTCGAGTGCCCACCGCCCGGGTGGGGTCGTCAAAAGGGCCTTTCTGTGTGGAGTTTGCATGTTCTCCCCAAGCTCCCTGGGGGTTTCCTTCATATAGGAACCCCTCACCAAAACATGCAATATCCTGGTTTCTACTGTGGTTCCTCCTCTGGTCGTTAAGGGCGCCTGTTCGGAGGGAGGGGAACTGGTTGGAATAGCGTGAACCTCCCACGTGCTATGTCCTACCAGTGAAGCTTCCCCTGTCAGGTGAAAAGAAGCGGCTGGCTAACTGCCCATGTCTCGGAGGAAGCATGGAGCCAGTTTCGGCTCTCCCCAGATCGGCAGAGGGTGGAGCAGCAACCAGGATAAATAAATTAAAATAAATTAAATTAGCACTAATGGGGGATAAAAATGGGATAAAAAAATCGGGGGGGAAAATGCAGTGCAGCTACAGTATAATACAATTTCTAGTGTTGAAGTTGTCGATTGTGCTAAAATGGCCTCCAGTCAGGGACCAGTTGAATTGGAGTTGATCTGCAGTGACGTGTGCAGTAGATGACGTGACTCTCTCTGTCTCCAGGGCACTCCATGTCGCCTGAGGATGAGGCCTTACACCCTCACATCCGAGGAGAGGGACGAGTTTGAAGGTAAAGACTGAACAGCTTCCTCCACATCATGTTTGAAAGACAACAGCTTCCTCCACATCATGTTTGAAAGAAAAGAAAAATGTTTGATACAGGCTTGTCACGGCTCTGGAAAGTGCTTGAATTTTAAAAGGAAAAAAAATCAAGTACTTGATTGATTGATTGATTGATTGATTGATTGATTGATTGATTGATTGATTGACTTTATTAATGGATATAGAGATAACAACAAGATCCAAGGGATAGCATGTAAAAGTGTAAACACTTATTTCCAACATGGTCCCCGATGTTCTAAAAACAGGACAGACAATAACAGAAAACATATAGTCATCTAAAAATCTGTATCAAAAATCCCCATTACAAACATAAAATAGATTTAGACACCAATAAATATGGTACTTGAAAATAACCTATCCTAAAATCATCCATTATTAGTCACACTCAAAATTGCATTAGAAACTACATAAACACAACAACAACAAAAATAAGACAATCATCACAGTAAAACACATTATACTCACAGGACCTGCCAAAAATTAGGCCTACTAATTACTAATTAGGCCTACTAACCTACTTTGCTCCAAAGATGAGCAAGGACCCGACCTCTAAAAACTCCTCTAGAGTCTGAGAGTTTGATGCCTAGTGGAAGGCTGTTCCACAGTAACGTCCCTGTGTCAAAAAAGGAGCTCCGAGCTACACCGTTTACTCGTGGCACTATACATACACGCACACTGGCCCTGGTGTCGTGTCCATGCTGGGTATGAACCATGCCTATATGCGAACCCATTGTGGAGCAGTAGCATTTACAATGTTAAACATATGGTTGAGTTTCAACTGTTCGATCCTGTGGTGCACTGGCAGCAGGCCCACCTTCTTGAATTCGTGACTTGAAAGTACTTGGATTTATAAAGCCCTTAAAAGGGCTTGAATATAGCTTACCGGAATCTCTGAGTTTGAGCCTCAAATTTGCTGATCCAAGCTTGATACACTTTCTTCCCATTTGCACCCCGCGTAGGCGAGATTTCAAGATTGCTTTCAATTTATGTCAAGTGTTAATGATTCATTCCGATGTATAAGCATGACTGGAAACAAATTAGCATTTGCATGCATAACAAGACTGGCATAATGTGGACATCTCTGTCAATTATTGGCCCGTAATTTTGAAATCTTTTATCCTTGAAAAGTGCTTGAAATCTATCATTACAAGAGTGGCAACCCTGCTGATATAAAAAGGGAATGCAATGCAATCAATTCCAGCGGTGTTCTTCTTGTAAGTGTTGAATGTGTTGTTTGCTTCTGTGCAGAATAGGACCTGATGTGGGCGCCCTACAATCAGGAGCCAGCACCGTGAGTACTGAAGCTCAGTCTGTCCCACAGAGCTCTGCAGGTCCAGCATCCTCCAGTCCAGTGCTTCTCAAACCTTTTAGGCTTCAGGATTGATTGATTGATTGATTGATTGGAATCGGTTGATTGATTGGTTGATTTGACATTCAGTTAAAAACACATGAAACAAGGCAACATGAACATTGTTTCATCGAGTTTGGCAAGAGTGAACAGTATGTATCATGTTTATACCCTTATTATAGTCTTACAGTAGCAAATTACCAACAGAAATTACCTTATTTAAACGGGGGCATTCATCAATTCAGTCTGACCATTTGATCTCAGATCAGAGCACTGGGCAGAGCCTCAAAGATTAGACTAACAAAATGTAACATAAAATATGATGCATTATTAAATTAGCATTATATAGGAATGAAAAGCTCCTACCACTACCACTACTACTACCTACCTACGCGCGTTCTGTTCCAAGCAGCCAGCGAGAGTTGATTCTACCGAAGTGTATACTCACGCACGCGCACGCACGCAAACACACGCACAGGCCGATTTCTTATAGACCACTTGTAGTGGATCCTATGCACAGTATTTTGTAAGCACATAAGCATTTTACGTGACTGGTAGCATAATAGCCTACTAATCATAAACTGTGTTGGCACGGTCCACAGAGAATTCCTCCTGGCCCTCTTGTTGCACCTTTTGTCAAGCCATTTCCCCTTTTTATTGCTGTAACCATAACAACAAATCTATAGTCCCATAATATTCCTATAGTACCGGCAATACTGCTATGGTATAGTGAGTTGGTGAACATATCATGGTATTTTTGTGTTCTCTATAGGCTAGTATAGCCATATCACTAGCTTATAATATTCTAAGGAGTTATAGATTTGCTGGAATATAGGCTATAGTAGTTCAAGTTCAAGTTCAAGTATATTTATTGTCATTGTTAAATTGCTCCAACAACGAGATATAGACAAGCATCTCCCTGAGACGTACAGTGAAACACCAAGGTAAAGTGCATCGGCCCAAATAATAAATACATACAATAAATAAATACATTATTCTATAAAGGCATCAGAGTTAGTGACTGTTCAGTAGTGCATGTAGACAGTGAGTCCAGAATGTTGTACAGAGTTCGTGAGCAATGAGTGTGAAACAGTCAGAGTTGGTCAGAGTTCATTGTTCGGGGGGGGGGGGGGGGGTAGTGTTCAGGGAAAAAGCTGTTAAGCATCCTAGAAGTTTTAGAGCGGATGGATCTGTATCTCCTACCTGAGGGCAGGAGGACGAACAGATGATGAGCCGGGTGAGATGAGTCCTTGATGATGCTGAGGGCACGGCGCAGGCAGCGGGAGGAGTAGAGGGAGTGGATGTCCGGGAGCGAAGTCCCAATGATTTTGCCCGCCGTTTTGATGACACGCTGCAGAGCGTGCTGGTCTGCTTTGGTGCAGCTGGAGAACCACACTGACAGACAGTATGTCAGCACGCGAAAAAATTAAAATTAATAACAAATTAATAACTAATTAACTCAAATCAACTCTCAATAACTGTCAAACTATTCATCATTCATCTAGTTTGACAGTTATTGAGAGTTGATTTGAGTTAATTAGTTATTAATTTGAGTTAGTGTGGACCAGTGATGTCACTGGTCTACACTTTAACACTCAATAACTGTCAAATTAAATGACAGACTTCAAAGCCGTTTACAGTTTTGTGATATACTACTGATGTTCTAATGATACAAAGCTGGTTGAAAATGGGCGGAGTGTTCCTTTAAGAGCTTGAGAAAACTGTATTAAATGTTGATATGTTGATAACCAGTGTTTCCCATACATAAAGGAATTTGTGGCGGGCCGCCACAATAATATTTTGACCGCCACAATAAGATGTTGACCAAAAAAAAAAAAAAAATTTTTTTTACAGTGCACCTGAACGCAACATGCAAGATATCCGCTGAATAAGTGTCCAATAGTCTGGAATATGGAATATCTTTCAATAATCTATGATTTAGCTGCTAAATTGTCAAATACCACCATCTGCTCACTACCCAGGCACTTATGTATGTACTTAACCTAACTAACTTAACCTAACTACAGTACAGTAGTACAGTAGTACAGATAGTTACAGTGTAACTATCCGGTGTGCACACACTGTCAGCCTAAACTCCGGCTGACACCCCAAAAACCTACAATCCGCTACAGAAAAATGTATATTGTTTGTTTATTAACTGGCCCCTCGCCTTCTATCATTTCACGAAAGTGGCAAAGCAAGTTGAGTATCCCTGACCTATAGGGAGAAATTTAGTTTGTCATTGTAAACCCACAGCACAATAATGATGACATGTTCTTCATAGATCTAGCCTTTTAATTTAGCTCTTAAGCTTTCTCAAAGTACACCAAATTCATGCATTTTACTTTAAAATGTTTAAAAACATCTCACAGGGGGGCATGCCCCCGCACCCCCCTAGGGGGTCTGCGGTCCCCCACCACAAATACTCAAAATCCTGTGGGAAACACTGTGATAACGTAAAATGCCTGTTTCAGTTTTCATTTGTCCCCATTAAACAGTGAACTTTTGAGTATTTCTTGTGCCATTTCTGACACTTGAGAGTAATGAGAGATTGACTATGATGACAATTCTGTGCTGCTCACAGGGATTGGAAATGTTTTCACATAGTCCACCTCTAACCTATAATTAATATACATATATGTAAATCTGGAAAAGTATGGGAAAATGTGTCATTCCAGACTATTGTCTATTGTGTAAATATTTTGTGAAAGCACTAATAGTCATCCCTACAATATTGTCGCAATATCGATATAGAGGTATTTGGTCAAAAATATTGTGATACTGTATTTGATTTTGTTCAAATCGCCCAGCCTTACATCCCGTGTGTGTGTGTGTGTGTGTGTGTGTGTGTGTGTGTGTGTGTGTGTGTGTGTGTGTGTGTGTGTATGTGTGTGTGTAGGTGTGTGTGTGTGTGTGTGTGTGTGTGTGTGTGTGTGTGTGTGTGTGTGTGTGTGTGAGAGAGAGAGAGAGACAGGGAGCTGGGGCCCTGCCTCTCGGCCAGCGGCCGAGAGGAGGCCGCTCCCCCCCGCTGGAGGAGGAGCAGGAGGAGGAAACCTAAAACAATTTAGTTAATTTCAAAAAGTAATATACGACATATTACTAGTTACATTCATTTGAAAGTAATACGTTACTTTACAATATTACTGACTGTGTAGAGTAACTCGTTACTTATTACACTACTTTTGCATTACTTTCACCAAAACAACAGCAGCAGCAGAATAACATCGCTGCCCCGGAACCATCCCAAAAAATAAAGTCAACTCCCTCGAAATCAGTGTAAACAATCCACGATTCTAAATGTTATTATCTTCCTTTGTTATCGTCATCTGTAATGGTTATTTGCATAAAAACCGACAGTTTGCTTAGGAAATGATTGTATCTTTATTTAAATAGGTGCTTTGATTTAAAAAAAATTAACTGAATTTGTAACTTGAGTTACTTGACAAAGTAACTGGTATAATATTACTGAAATCCTATAAGTAATAAGTTGTAATCCTGAGTTACTGCTAAAAGAAATATATTACATGTAATATGTTACTTTTGTAATGAGTTACCCCCAACACTGCTGATCACACCTTTATTGATTTAATAAGTCTTCATTGATCTTGTTAGCAGGGACTTGATCATACACGCGTGCGCACAAACACGGACACACGCATAGTGACATGACAGCCTACTGGTCCATTGACTCATCAGTGACCTGTGGGATTGGAGTTGCCAGGCCAATTGACCTAATCACTGATGTTTAAAAGCAGCTCGGGGAAGGGGGGGGGGCTTTTAAAGATATACACACACCACCCCTCTCCTCCCCTCCTTCCACCTCACTCTCTAATCAAGGAGCAGGCAGGCAGGCAGGACTCTGGGGTCGGCGTGGCGACACTAACGAGAGGCGACAGCTCCTCGGCGCTTGGGGCGACGACCAGCTCGGCTGTCGAGACCGCGGAGAGAGTCCGCCAGGCACGCACTGAGGCGAGCGCTGTTTTGGGAGGAGGAGAGATGGAGGAGGGGGGGGGGGGGGGGACAGGGAGCGAGCTGGTGCAGGAGCTGCGTGGGGGGCTGATGAGGACCGACGAGGAACCACGGGACTGAGAAACGATGCACACCGACTTCCTCTTTTGATCTAGTGAGGCACGACTCACTCTTGTAAGAGTGCGCTCACACATTTAAGAAGGGTTGCGTTTGAAGACACGTGCGCACGCAATCACACACACAGACACAGACACACACACACACACACACACCCTCCCAAGCCATCCAGCCCTGGGGCCTACTTGCAGAGTGCCGTGGCCCTCCTCCTGCCATCTCCTCTGGAACACAGTTTAACTTCTGTCATCTGGATGAAGCCAGGGAGTCAGTCTAGCAGTGGCGAGAGGATGTGACAGGCCGGTAATGGACAGGACAAAGAGGGGATTTATGAAGTATTAGTAAACCTTAATAATTCACTACGCCCCCCCCCCCCCCCTTCCCCCACCGCTCTATGCGGCTCTGCAGCGGTTGTTAAATACCAAAGTCAAAGACAACACAAATCACTATATTGATCTTAACCGACTGACATGTAGTGCAGCACTATAGGCCTACATTATTCTTTGGATTATAAGCCTATCAGTCAAAAGTTTGGACAAAACCTGATGAATGTATTATGTTTTTCATGATCTTAAAGCCATCTAAAGGCTTATGATTAAATGCTTGAAATGTGTTTCTTACACAAATGTCAATAATATTGATATTGATGCCTGTATCATTTCTTTCCAAAGCCTTATACGGAGGCTTCGCATCAACACCAGGCGCCGCAGCCGGCTCCCGGCGCAGATCCTGGGCCTCTGAGTCCACCCAGCTCCTTGGGACCGTTTCTCGGGTCTGATGACATTACAATGCCGCCCTGTGACATCATGACAGATATGAAAGTGCGGAAAATAGTAAAAAAAAAAATGTCTGTGTCCAAACTTGTGACTGGTAGAGTGATCTGTGCAACGTACTTAAAGCAAAACACAGGTGCAGGCTATTAGCATGCCAGTTTAAAATACCGTAACTCTAAAATTGACATGTAAAATGTGTTGAATGAATCATATTGTGTTGAAATGTATTGAATAAATGTCTGGTCTTGTGTTTGCCCCGAAAGATTGCTTTAAAAGTGCCAGTGGTCTCAGTTTAATGTAGCCTGCCTCTGCCTCTCTAGCCTGCCTCTCGTTACTTATTAATTACACTACTTTTGCATTACTTTTACCAAAACAACAGCAGCAGCAGAATGACATCGCCGCCCTGGAACTATCCCGAAAAATAATTTCAACCGCCTTGATGTCAGTCCAAAATTCTGAATGTTATCCTTTTCCTTTGTTATTGTCATCTATAGTCGTTATTTGCGTAAAACACACAGTTTGATTAGGAAATTATTGTATCTTTTTTAATTATGTGCTTTGATAAAAAACAAAAAAATCTATTTGTAACTTGAGTTACTTGACAAAGTAACTGGTATAATATTACTGAAATCCTATAAGTAATAAGATATTACTGAGTTACTGCTAAAAGTAATATATTACATGTAATATGTTACTTTTGTAATGAGTTACCCCCAACACTGATTGTAACCACATGGTAACCACAGGAGCGCACCCCCCCCCCCCACCCCCCTCTGTGTGTGTCAGTTTAATGTATCCTGCCCTATGCAAAGGATGTGTAATTGGCTCATTTTAACACATATTTAAGAAAAATCACTCTTCACGATGTCAATAGAGCATCGGCGTCCAAACTTTTTTGAATGAGGGCCAGATTAGATCATGTGAAAATAACGAGGGGCCAGCTGCTTCTCGCATCATATGGGGTAGGTTATAGAAAATATGTTTAAAAAAAAATCACAAACAATAGAATTGTACTCTAAGAATTTTGTTTACCATCTGAAAACATTAGTTCTGGCTGTGTTGTTCCTACTTGCGGCTTGTCTACAAACTGTATGATAGTGCTGTCATCGTTAGGTGAAAGTAAAAAATGCAAATTGAACTTGCTTGATTAACCAATACTGTGTGGTGGGCCACATATAGTATATTTTAGCCGTTTTCACACATGCGTACCGGAAAATTACCTGTAAGTCAATATCGGACATTTCCCGGAATTTCCCTTCACACCTGAGCGCTCGCATGTGGGAATATAGCAGCGAAATTGCCTGTATGTTGGGGGGCGGGGCGGCACTGCAGAGCAGGTGGGGAGTGACGTGTGCACTTGGATGGGGAATCCTCCTTATTTTGGGGGTCGGCAAAACTCCGATGGTGAAATAAGTTTGCTTGTCACACAATAAATCACACTCGTTTGTCGTAAGAGGGTATGTATGTTGTATCATTCACATTCGCTAACCAGTCTTTGAACTGAAATATTTGAAGAAGTTGGGATCCGTGTCTGAGAGAAATAGCCTGGCTGGTTCGATGTTTATCCGTTCACCTGCGTCGCGTTGAAGCACTTTTTACAGACTGGCTTCGTTTGATGTGTCCGGGCTTGCCTTCGCTGTCAGCAACGTAAGCAAAATACTTCCACATTTCGCTTCGTGCATTTGCTTTCTCAACAAGCGTTGGGCGGCTTGCAAGACTCTCAGAGCTGTCTGTGTCCCTGTCGGGCTGCTGACTGAAGGAGGAGGACTGAAGGACTGGCCAGAGAGCGAGCAGGCAGCAGAGAGGGGAGAGGGGGAAATCGGCACGCCCACACATGAAGCTGACATACCGCTCTTATTATCACAAGATCATTTCGCCAGTTTGCTTTAATGTGCGCGAATGATTAGATTATGCCCGCTGGAACATTAAGCAACGTGTTTACACCTCGCCCATGAGAAGGACCGGCAAATGACTTGACACGTTTCACACTTGTGTCCCTGATCGCGCATACCGCTCTTCTGACTGGCTCGAAACTGGTGAAATGTCCGCGATGACGGGGTCGCGCTTATACCGGAAAACAACTTTCACACATGAAGGCATTAGACCGTGTTCCGGTCATTTAGCGGTAAAAAGCGCATGTGGGAAAACGGCTTTTGAGAGACAAGCTGAGGGCCACTTAAAATCGGTCCGCGGGCCGGACTTTGGACATGCCTGCAATAGAGCAATGGCCTTTGTGCCCTTGCATGTGGCCTTGTAAATGGTAAATGGCCTGCATTTATATAGCACTTTTATCCAAAGCGCTTTACAGTCAGTAGGTACATTCACACACCGATGGCGGCAGGGTGCTGGCACACCAACGGGAGCAATTTGGGGTTCAGTGTCTTGCCCAAGGACACTTCGACATGCAGACTGGAGGAGCCGGGAATCGAACCACCGACCTCTTTTATCCAAAGCGATTAGTGTACGACCCGCTCTACCTCCTGAGCTACAGCTGGGTTTTTTTGTGCCCTAAAAGAAACTGCGATGCCGAAGCCTAGATGGCCACGCCCCTAAAATGACCAAATTCCCAGCCTTGCACTCAGACAGTTCAACCTCCTGTCTCTTTTGCCGACAACACCAAGCTGTCACACAAGCCGCTAAAAACATCACAATACAATCCATGATGTATATGCATCCTGGAGTCTTGCCTCATCCATGTCTGTATATTAAAAATGTAAAGTCATGAGTGATGAATTTTAGTGGCATCATATGCTTTGGACCCGGGCACCTCCCTCACCTGTCTGGGAACCAGACCCCCCCCCCCCTCCTCCAATAACCACTGTCTCAAATTGAGGGTGCCTCCTCCTCTCGCCGCCACCAGCCACCAATTAACTGTTATTTAGCAGGTCACAATCAGACAGGCGGCCTAAAGACACACACACACACACACACACACACACACGCACGCCTGCACACACGCATACACACAACCAGCAGCACATGCAGCCCTCTCCCAGCTGCTCCAGCGAGGGTCCATCACCAAACAAACAGTGGGACTAATTCCCTCTCTCAGCAGCCATGTCAGTGATGACTGCCCCCATGGCTGTGAGTGGCAGGCGCAGCCATGACATCCCTGGACGCCCCCACTGGCTGCTCTTTTCGCCCGCTTTGCGTGTGTATTTGCTGCGGGAGAGGACCAGTGACGGGCGTCAGCACTGAGGCCTGGTCCAGTCTGGTGTGACAGCGCTCTCTGACCACTCCCCCCCACAACCCTGACCCCTCTCCGCGGCCTGCATCGCCCCGAGAGACATGGAGGGTGATGGGGCCTGGCACCGCAGGGGCCTCCCTGGCTGGTGCCTCTGCTGGTGGTCTCCGTGGCCTATTAGTGTCTTGCTATGGGCCTGTCAGACTGACAAAACAGGGGCCTGTCAAATTAAAGTAGGGGCCGGATATCGGAGATATGTATTCAAACGCACCGAGGGGAGATGGAGGCGGGGGGAGGGGGAGGGGTGAAGAGAGCCAGGACGAGGGAAGCACCGGTGCTAATGTCGACGCTAAGTGAGAGTGACAGGTTGAGAGCTGATCGGAGGGAAAGGACAGAGAGAGAGAGAGAGAGAGTAACAGTAACAGTAGTTGATAATGGTGGTGTGGTTGTCCTGCGGAGGCTTGTTAAGGGCCAGTCCAGACAGGGCTAGACAGCCACCGTTCCCAGGGATCTGAACGCAGGTAAACTGCTCCAAGTTTGTTCCCAAACAGCTTGGAGTGACTTCCACTAGATGAGATCCGACTGATGATGGTGTGTGATGGCGGTGTGTGTGTGTGTGTGTGTGTGTGTGTGTGTGTGTGTGTGTGTGTGTGTGTGTGTGTATGGGCGTGCATGTGTGTGTGTGTGTGTGTGTGTGTGTGTGTGTGTGCGTGCTAGCGAGTGTGTGTGTGTGTGTGTGTGTGTGTGTGTGTGTGTGTGTGTGTGTGTGTGTGTGTGTGTGTGTGTGCATGCGTGCCACGTGTGTCTGTGCGTGTGCATTCCCAAAACACACAAGTATCCATGCCAACAATAGCTATGTTTGCCTTAACTGCCCATGTAGGCTACCTATGATGTTCTCAACTGGTTGCTTGTGTACGACATGCACTTTACAAAACAGACATTCAAGTCATAGCACTTTCTTTCCACGTCCCCCGTGCACTGCAACGTGCACTTTTTCCTCCCCTTCCTGTTTGTGTCACTTCACCTCTCTCAATGCTATAGTATTGTAACCACATGGTAACCCCTGTCAGGCACAGTTACACGTCACTATCATGTCTCAGTCTGCCATTATCCAACTTCATGGAGAGTTGCTGCCGTGCCTGGCATGGCTTTGCTCTGTGTCTTGGGGGGCCTGCTGCATCGCCGGTTCAGGTCCTGTAAGAGGACACTTGCAGGTGGAAAGAGGGCATCGACATAGCATGGGAGTTGTATGTTGAAGCCCCCCCCCGAAGCCCCCCCCCCCCCCCTCTCTGTGTGTGGACATTGCGAGGGGGAGCTAACGCTTACTGTACCGTGTGGCAGTCAGTCAGTGGCTGTGTGTTTTTCGAGAGAGGGCTGCGACTCTCCCTCTCATGTCGCAGCGCGTTGCAGAGACTGAGAGGCTGATGCACTGTGGCAGCTCCCCCTTCGCAGCCACGGGCCTGCCCAGAGCCACTGCAGATGATAGTTTTAATTGCTTTCAATCTTTCAGGCTAGTCCCTGCCCAGTGGCGCAGAGTGCTTGTGTGTGTGTGTGTGTGTGTGTGTGTGTGTGTGTGTGTGTGTGTGTGTGTGTGTGTGTGTGCGTGCGTGTGTGTGCATGTGTGTGTGCGTGTGTGTGTGTGTGTGTGTGTGTGTATGTGCGTGCGTGCATGAGTTGTGTTTCTGTTTGCGTTTCTCTGCGTGTGCACGATGCATGTGTGTGCATGTGTTCACGATGAACTGCTATAATTGTCTATGGATGCTATATACACACGTGTGGTGTGTGTGTTTGATGGATGTGTCTGTCCGTTACGAGGGGAATTCACAAATTAACAGAGAATTAAGACCTTGCAGTGATAACATCTGATGCACCGGTTCTGCAGAAGGAGATGACTGAGAGAAACATATGTTTATCAGGGTGCACATTACAACTGGCGTAGTGCGCAGTGGCGTTGGAAGTACTTTTAGGTAGGGGGTGCTGTAAGGAAGGGACTCAAGGTGCTGCCCAAAAGGGCAGCGGCGACGAAAATTTTACGTTTTTTGGACTTTTAGCCATATTTAGAGAAATATTTAATTTTAAATTAACATTAGGATTATACTGTTATATGTCATTATTCAGTATCTTCTCCTTTTCTCACTCACTTTCATGTAACCACCTGCTCTCCCTTTAGTCGTTTTACACTACAACAGACAGCAACACAGGCATAAACACTGAACTTATTATTATTATTATGGAAAACCAGATTATGATGAAAATCAAACACTTTTGAAGAGAGAGCGTATGAAATAAGATTAGAGCTGGGAAGCACAAACTGTTTTTTATGCATTTTGTTGCTGTTATAAACACAAGACAGCCAAATCCAACAATTTCGAAAATCCCATCTCTTGCCGGGGGGGTTGCTGCAGCACCCTCAGCACCCACCTTCCAGCTCCCTTAACCTATCCACCTTATTTTTGAATGCCCCACTGTAAAAAATAATCGTGGGTACAAGGTCCGGTTTAACGTGACTTATTGTTGCAGCTTGCCATTTCCTTTGTTATACTCGGCTGCAGACCCAAATTATAAACCGGAAACTGGAGTATGTTATAAGTTATAAATTCACGTTATAAACAACTAACCAACGCTGGGGGTCCGTACAGAAACTCGACATGTGTGTTACTCGAAATGGTTAAAAGTTAAATCAATTTGGTCATTCAGTGGCGTTTTACTGCCATGTAACATAGCTAGCTAGCCGCTAACATTAGCCACAGTAGCCGACTACCCACAATGCATTACGTTATCCCAGCACCCGAACACACGGCCATGGCCGTAACTAGCTATGAGGACGGGGAGGTCCGGACCTCCCCTTATATTTCAGAGATTTTTTTTTTTTTTTTTTTTTTTTTTTTTTTATAAAACAATCTGCATGGAAAAGCATGAAAAACACGGGATCGCTTTTATTTTGAAACGAAAGGCAGGTCAGGCAGGAAGTCATCTGACGCCGCGTCCGCGGTAACTTGATTCCGAGAGAGCAGCAGCATGGTGGTGAGTGATGACTGTCTGTCTGCCTGGCGAGATAATTGAAGGTGAGCGAGCTGCGAGACAGTGAGCGAAGTGAACGACAGACAGTGAGTGACACTGACAGATTTTTTAGCAACAACCAAGAAAGTAAGTGTCTAGTCTGTCTCTTAAGTAATGTTACCTGTGTGACACGTTGGGATGCTACTGGCTAATCATGCATGATGCCAATTGCCAAGCTCCCGAAGTCAGGTATGCAGGTGGCTATATGCATGGTTTCAGTTTCATGACCCAATAAGTAACAAAAAGAGGTGGTGTAAAGTTAAAAACAACATAATATATTTTATTTTATTTTTCAATCGTTCCTATCAGGAATAAATAAATGTCCCTCTGTATGTTTTTTTTTATTATCGATGATGACTTTGTGTGTTGTGTACGGCTTGGGTTGTGTACCTGTGTTTGTAGGTGTCATTTTGATATGAATTTGGCTAAAACAGTTTGTGTTTGTTAGTTACAATTATGTTGACAGGAGAGCTGAGCAGGTGGTGACATGAAAGAGAATATACTGAATAATGACATCACAACAGTATAATCCTAATGTTGATTTAAAATGATATATTACTCTAAACATGGCTAAAAAGGGGGAAAAAAAACTCAAATTTTTTGCGGGCGCCACCATTCCGCCTCCCCTTGCTGGCACTCCCCTATTTCAGGACCCTGGTTACGGCCCTGCACACGGCTGTAGAGCAGAATGGCTCTGCTGTAAAAGGGTAAAATCCTCATAGACGTTTTTTTTGTCAAGTTAAAACCATATACTGTAAAACAGTCTATTACACCGGAAGCGGAAGAATCACCCATCAGGCATCATGGCAGCTAGAAATAAGGTGGATAGGTTAAAGCAAGACCAGTAGGTGAACGGATATGGCGGGTGATCAAATATGTCCCCTTTCCATCTGTAAAGGTGTGTTTATAAATAATAAACATCCTGGTTTTCACGCAAAGACCTCAAAACATGCACTCACATCCCTAAAAGCATTTTAAAGGCAGCGAACTACAAAACCAACCAATCAATAATGCAGCAGGAATGTCAGGATGGCATAACAGAGCACAGAGAACAGCCTGCAATTAAAAAGACAGTCATTTATTTCACATAGGTGAAATAAATACGTTACTACGACTGACTTGCACAGTCAAACAGAATGGGTTTGTTGGAAGAAAATGTGTTTCTCTCTGATCATAGTCGAGTCAGTTTGCAGACCGCTCTGTGTGGTATAGCCTAGGCCAGAGCCGTATAATAGAAGAGTTCCGACATCTCCATTCACTCCAATGGACCAGTTTTTTCCAGGAAGTAAGGTCCTGGAACTCTTGAGTAAAAAGAGCAGCACTGTCGAGTTGAAGCAAAATAGACAGTTTGTGTTGTATTTGAAAGGGTTTTTCATCCCTTGAATCAAATTGTACATTATCAGCTTTATTTTAGCATGCAAAAGTAGCGCGAGACCCATTCCTGGCTGTTCATTGGCTAATGAGTCTCGCATTTTGGTCCTCCGCTGACGCCACTCTCTCTAGTCTAGAGGACACTATAGGGAGAGGCTGCAGGTCGCTTAAAAAGTCAGGTAGCAGGAACACGTCTGAATTGCGAAAGAGAAATGTCATCTTTGAATAGGCTGAATAACAGTCTTGCATGGCCATCAGAAATAACTCTTCATTAGACTCTTTCTTATAGAAATAACTCTTCATTAGACTCTTTCTTATGGGGTTCATTAATGTATTTGTAGCTATAATGGCTAAAGAAAAGTGTACTTCTATGTATTTGCATAACTATAATCATGCTGTTTTCTTTTCTCATCAGTTTCAATTGTCCATAATCTCATCTCCGATTGTGATCAGTTTTGTCTTGAGGACTCTTGGATTTAAAGCCCAACTAGTATGCAGATGAAAGCTATTAGCCTATTTGCTTTAATCAGTTATGTTGATCCAAATTGAATGTAATTACTGTATCACGCTGTAATAATAAAGTTATATAACAATGTAATAATGGGGGTCCGGTTAGTGCAGCGGTATTCCCTGACTACCAACACGAGGGTTGGAAGTTCGAGCCCCCGTGTTACCTCCAGCTCGGTCGGGCATCCATACAGGCACAATTGGGTGTGCTGCCCGATTAAGGGTACTGTATGTGTCCTGGTCGCTGCACCAGTGCCTCCTCTGGTTGGTTGGGGCACCTATTCGGGGGGAGGGGAACTGAGGGGAATAGCATGATCCTCCCATGCACTACGTCCGTCCGGTGAACCTCCTTGCTTGCTGTCAGGCGAAAAGAAGCGGCTGGTGAGTGCACATGTATAGGAGGAAGCGTGTGCGGGAGAGGGGGTGGAGCAACGACCGGGACAGCTTGGCAGGGGGAATTGGCCAAGTACAATTGGAAGAAAATGAGGGGAAATCTGAAAAATATGTGATTAAAAAAGTAACAATGTAATAAACAGCCAGATCATCTCCCTTATGAACATCTGCAGCTTTAGCAGGGAATAGAAGAAATCAACAATGATGGAAAACTACAAAGTGATCTGTCAATCACTTGTGTGAAGAACTTATTAACCTCCTTCCATAAATCTTCATGTAATCTATACATCAATGTATGTTGAGATGTTTGCAGTCCTTCTCTACTGATGATTAGAGGAGATTTGGGTAACACTTTACAATAACGTACACAAATACTGTAGTAGTTACTAGTAAACTAATAGTTAGTTAATGAGTAGCTAAGGAATAATTTGTCATTAGTCATGCACTAGTTAATCATAGTTAATGAGTAGGTAGTCATTAGTTAATGATTAGTATCTAAGTTCCTGAGTAGAGTAGTTAATCAATACTTAATGATTACTAAATGTCAGCTTGTGAATATCATAGTTAATCATTAGTTAATGATTAGTCGGTCAGTTCCATGAGTAGAGTAATTAATCGTTCGTTAATGATTAATACATGTCAGTGCGTGAATATATTAATCATTAGTTAATCATTAGTTAAGGTCACATTGTGAGTATAGTAGTTAATCATTAGTTCATGATTAGTTGTTAGTTCCTTAGTAGAGTAATTACTCATTAGTTAATGGTTAGTCAATGGTCAGTTTGTGAGTATATAGTATAGTGGCTGTTGCTGTTGCTGATACTATCCTGAGGTCTGACATCAGGGAGCTCAAAGATTGGTTCAATCTGAGCTCTCACATTAGCCATGAATGTCTTGAAATGTTCAACTTTTGGTTGATACCAGTCCAAATCATCATTCCGCTTCTCATTGTCATCCAACAGCAGTGATTGAACATTTTCATGTAGCTTAGCAAAGTCTTTCATTAATTCTTCAAATGCCAACAAATTATTTTTCAATTGTTGCACAGGCAATGTTTCACCAGCATTATCAATCAGAGCCTTAATGTCATTCATTCGTCTGGTTAAAACGCTTAGCTTCCCTCTACGAGAGCCAATCCATTTATGAAAAATATCTTCATCGGTGGTCCCTCCACCGTCCACCAAACTTCCCTTTCCTGACATTTTCACAACTTCTCAAAAAGGCAAAAACAGGAAAGAGGAAAAAATAACTGAGTTTCAATCATCCAAAAACACAGCATCAAACAAACACAGTCCCAAGCATGACTGTGGGAAATGCTCCATTCATAATAAAAGCACTCCAGATTCAACAGCTCAACTCACATTGCTGTTGGCTTCAGTTAGGCTTCAGTCATGTGTGTAGTCATCATAGCAAATCAGTTTCAATGCATCCGGCCGGCATTTAGTTGCGATATCCACAGCAATCAATCCTTCCTTAATCCACAGTTTATCACAACTTCCAAAACAATGCCAGATGCAATCCAACAATGACAGTTTTGCCAATGAATCACACTTGCACACTTCCAATCCAACAACAGCAATCCGTATCCAATCCACAATCCAATCCAGTGATACTCGTCCTGTATCAGGATGTTTTTCAACTAATATAGTGGCTGTTTCTAAAATTCTTTTTCCTGAGCCACTTTAATGCCAGAATAGAGGCGAGTTCCAACGCGTATCAGTTTACTCACAGTCAGCTTCGTAGCTTCAGTGTAGAGGATGGAGATGAGGAGATGTGGGCTTGTGATGAATAAAGTAACAAACATTTGCTCTGCTATCTCTCTCTCTGCTATCTCTCGCTCTAACATATAGTTAATTGTTAGTTACTCATTACTTCATTATTACCTGTCCATTATGTACTCTTTTTGTGTACCCTATTGTAAAGTGGTGCATCATACTCAGTAGTTTATGAATACTGAATTATTACTTAATTATTATCTGTCTATTAGTTAGTCTTTTTGTGTACCCTATTGTAAAGTGGTGCATCATACTCAGTAGTTTATGAGTACTGAATCATTACCTGTCCATTTGTTACTCTTTTTGTGTACCCTAATATAAAGAGAAATATATCCTTATCAAATGAACACTCGCTCCAGGTGAGATTTAAACCCTCAGCCCCAAGATTGTTACATTGTAAGTCTGGTTCTCTACTATCTGAGCTAACCAGCCTGTTCCTTGCTAGAGCCATACTATCGATATGTAGAGCCGGAGACCAAGTATTATAGTTTTGAAGGTATATTCCACCCAAATACTACTTTCTGTCTAAGTACTTCTAGTTTTGAAGGTATATTCTGTGCTTTAAAACACAAGTACTTATGGCTCATTTCCACCACATTTTACTGCCCTGCACAGCTCGTCACCAGTCGGCTCTACTCGTTTCGGCCCGATGGATGTTTTGCTTCGACCGCCGATCATCTGCCGCCGCCCACCCCCGCCCACAGCTGGTCGTCATAGCGACCGCATATCTGTCCTCTGCCTATACACCGAAGTAGGCTATAACATAATGTTACAATTAAATCCATCCACATAACTTTTAAACTGTTTATGAAATACTGGTGCCTCTAAATGACCTACAGTGTACATGGGCGAATGTGACAATCGGCCAGGAGAATGGATATCACTTTGTTGTTAGTCAACCTCACATGCATGCGCTGCGCGGGGACGGGAGAGGCGCAACAGAGTAGCCTCTACCCCGGCGGCCTCTCACCAGGCAAGACCGTGGCTTCACCAAAGACCCGCCTGCGGCCTAGCGGAGCGCTGCACTCAACTACAAGGGCTTCCTGACCAGCTGACTTTTTTCTCTCTCAAAACAATTGAAACCACCGCCACGATTTTATTTCACCAGAGGCGAAGGCAGCAACACAAAAGACTGATGGAAATAACATAACAGAAGAGAAGATAAGCCCACTAAACTGGTATGCAGCATTGCATTGACAGTCAGTAGATAGACAGAGTAAACACGATTCTGCCTGACCAATCAGTCGTCAACAATGTTTTCACGTCACCGTATGGTACCGGGTTCACAGCCCTAGAACCCCGACGAGGCAGGGACGAAAAATAGCACGACTCAACCCCAACTCAACCCGGGCTGGGACGGTTTTTACCGGTGGAATGAGACCATTTATAGGGTACGCAAAAAGAGTAACAAATGGACAGGTAATGATTCAGTACTCATAAACTACTGAGTATGATGCACCACTTTACAATAGGGTACACAAAAAGACTAACTAATAGACAGATAATAATTAAGTAATGATTCAGTATTCATCAACTACTGAGTATGATACACCACTTTACAATAGGGTACACAAAAAGAGTAACTAATGGACAGGCAGAGATGGGCAGTATTTTAAATACATGTATTTCAAATACGTATTTCAAATACATTTGTGTATTTTGTCATTTGTATTTGGCTGGACCGAGAAAAATAAGATGTAATTTGTATCAAGATACTTTCAGACCTTGTATTTTGTGTATTTTAAATACATAAAATATTTTTTCTTTAATTTTATGTCATTTTATTCTCAAATTGACACATTCTTACCATTGACACAGGTTTAAACTGTGGAGAAAAATGTTTTGACATGTCACTTCTACTCTACCTCTGATTGGCTTACCCTCAGAACAAACTCAACCACAAATCAGAGGCAGAGTCTTGAGTCAGACTTCACATCACTTCTACGTCTAGTATGAAGCCTTGTATTGGTGGAAATTCCCCCAGAGATAAATTACTAATATAAATTGATGATTAGATATTGCATGCACTGGCCTATTTGCAAATTGAACGGTTTACTGCATATTCAAGCCAGTGTATCATATTAGAAAGACACAACTAATTATCTTCTTAATTAAAATTGGAAAAGTGGGTGGCAGTGTGTGTGGCGGCAGTGTGGGTCATGATTGTGATGTCATCAGTGATGTCATCAGTGATGTCACTCGATCAATTGTGATGTCATCAGTGATGTCACTCGAGCAACTGTTTGCCCAACTGTGATGTCACTCAGGCAGTTGTGATGTCATCAGTGATGTCACTCGAGCAACTCTGATGTAGTATGAGCCGATGGCGCACATTTGCACGATGGCACCAAGGTGGGTGGGCGGTGTCTGTCTGTCTGTCAGTCATGATTTTGGGAGCCCGTGGAGCCGGCCATAATTGCAGCCATGGCACATCATCTCCAGGGATACTGTTATGATGTCAGATATCTAGGGAATTGATGAATTGACTAATTGTTGCAGCTCTTTATCGGTTTCTATAAAATGTATTTTTATGTATTTTCAAAATACAAAATACGTATTTGTATCTCAAATACTTTTTCAGACCAGTATTTTGTATTTGTATTGTGATACATTTTTTGAGCAAGTATTTGTAATTTGTATCAAAATACTTTATGATGTATTTTCGCCCATCTCTGTGGACAGGTAATAATTAAGTAATGATTAACTAACAATTAACTATATACTCACAAACTGACCATTGGCTAACCATTAACTAATGAGTAATTACTCTACTAAGGAACTAACAACTAATCATGAACTAATGATTAACTACTCTACTCAGGAACTTAGATACTAATCATTAACTAATGACTACCTATCTATTAACTATGATTAACTAGTGATTGACTAATGACAAATTATTCCTTAGCTACTCATTAACTAACTATTAGTTAATGATTAGTTTACTAGTAACTACTACAGTATTTGTGTACGTTATTGTAAAGTCTTACCGAGATTTGTAATGGCTTTATTAAATACACTTTTA
The DNA here is from genome assembly GCF_964638095.1 of Poromitra crassiceps. Lineage (NCBI taxonomy): Eukaryota > Metazoa > Chordata > Actinopteri > Beryciformes > Melamphaidae > Poromitra > Poromitra crassiceps. The sequence goes on along the minus strand of NC_139626.1, from coordinate 30,630,006 downwards.
TAAGACACTTCCTGGACTCCTGCTTCTATTATTATAAATGTCTGCTCACCGGCCTTATCATTTTGGCTAGAGACACTATTTGAATCATTATATAGCGGGATGAAGAGTGGTGAAATTCCATTCTATATCAACCCAATCAAATGCCAACAGAACTTCCACATCACCACCTATATTAGAAAGTAAGATCAAACCCCCCCCCCCATTTTTATAAATTCCTGCGATTCTGAATATACCTATTCAGTTATTATTGCTTTATTATGTGCAAAGCCACCTTGCTAGTCTGTTTTGGAAAATGATATATGAACAAAGCATTCATATTATCTTTATTATTTTCAAAGATCACTGTAATATCAAGAAGAAGAAGAAGAAGAAGAAGAAGAAGAAGAAGAAGAAGAAGAAGAAGAAAAAGAAAAAGAAAAAGAAAAAGAAAAAGAAAAAGAAAAAGAAAAAGAAAAAAACAAATTCAAATGCTTTCATTGCTATTTCTAAATTTGAAGTGAAAGCCAGCATCACTCTCCATGCTGTTCAGTGTGTGTGTGTGTGGGGGGGGGGGACTGGTGCATATTCTTAGAAGTCGGAACAAAGATGTCGGACATATTTCCTGTTTGAATTTATGTGATCACATCTAATCATGTTAACATCCAATATCTGAGCCTACAGCTGCAAACCTTCATACAGTGCAGTTTGTGAACTGCTGAGTGGGCTGTTTGAAGCCAGCAGGTCAGCCCTCTCTGTCTCTTTGCCCTGTTCTTCAGGTTGATATTGAGAGTGGACAGTGCTGTGAGATGTTCTTCAGGTTGATATTGAGAGTGGACAGTGCTGTGAGATGGTTGCTAAGAGTAAGTTCAATCAGGAGACTTGATGGATAAACAATGATTTATTACAATGAATGAATGTTACAGAATATTATGATGAGAAAGTTAGTTAGTCTTTGGAGCTTGACACCACTGGGAGATATCGAGATCGAGCTGGATCAGCTCGAGCAGCACGGCCATATATACCCCCCAGTGGAGTCAGGATACTGGTGCTGGTGAACCTCTTGGTGACTGATGGATCAGGGATTTGGCGGAGACGGGGAGGTGGTGGGTGTGTGTCAGCCAGCAGGATGAGAGAGACTGAATGAGACACAGAAAAGCATATTTATGCACACATCAACCATGTGATAGGCTGCCTAAAGGGGAGTGCCACAATGTGATAGGCTAAAAGTGCAGGTGAGCAAAGGTGTATAAGGTGATGTGTTGCTATGCTATTGGTTTATGGGAAAGTAGGAGGCAACCACTGATTATTCAATTATCACCAGGAAGCTGACAGGTTACCAGGTGAGCAAGCAGGAGAAGTGCAGTGACTGTGGAACCGGTGAGGATCAAGATCGTCCTGTCTGAACCTTCGTTTATAAACTCCACTAGGGCAGTTTCAGTATAGTTGAGCGTAGCTCTGGTGGCTATAGTGCAGGTATAAAGGAAACAGTGTCGGGCAAGTTACTGCACAAAGTGTAATTCGTTACTCCTTACTTTTTACTTGGTATCAAAAGTAATTTGTTACATTGCTACGCCCGTTCAGAAAAAGTGAAAAAAGTTTAGCCAGCTCCTTTTACAACTGAATCCACTTTATTGGAACAATAATTAGTCAGCAATCAGCCAAGCTGCATACTTTTGATTTATTTGCCTATATATGAAAGCAATGCACATGTAATAATATAGTTACTTTGGAAATTGTAAGTTACTTGGATTAGTAACTGTAATATAATTAAGTTGGAAATTGTAATCCCATACATTAGTAGTTACTGGAGAAGGTAATACAATTACAGTAACTAAGTTACTGCTAAGTTACTGCCCAGCACTGAAAGGAAGTGATCAAACTAAATAGCTTACATTTGACAGTATTTTTGACACTTAGGGCTCTATCGTCGTACGGCGCTATCGTTTGCGTTGCGTTTGCGCACCTCTTATTGCTATCTTCCCAGCGTCTTAAGCTATCGTCTGCCTCCACCGTCCAGTTTTGCACGAGGATGACACAGGTGTAGGCGTGGCCTAGGCGTGTCCGTGGGCCTCTAGCCTATCATGTGTCTCGCGCAAGTGTCATTTAGCACTGTGGGGAAGATATCGTCGGTATGTGCCGAACGCAAAGAGAGGTTTGGACGTTGCCCGTTCCAAAATAGGCGTTCCAGCGCAATGTGTTAGAAAAAGAGGCCTTGGGTGCTCTCAATTTTAACGCCAGCAAATAGCTGGTCTTAGCGCAAACAACCCCACTACGCCAGGCGTATGCCTGAGCGCAGACAATATTCTCCGGCGCAGTGCAGGAAATCCTCGCTTGGATAGGCCTATTACGCATGGCTCGCGCGCGGACACACAATTCATAAGAAGCTGCTGCCTTCCTGTCACAGACATGCAGGCGGTGACACTGTGGCTTTTAAGGGGACTTGTGGCTTCAACTTGTGGTGAATCCTGTGGTGAATCCTGTTAATATGGGCATAAACACGCCTATCGGGGTTTGCGCTGAGATTACGTGAAGCGCAGCGGCCCGACACGCCCACAATTAGGGCTTAGCGCGGCGTTATTCCAGCGCAAAACGGGCGCTAACGCAAAATTACCGCCGTTGGGAAGATAGAGCCCTTAAAATCTATTGGTGCCGTGTATAACCAGACAGGATGGATATCCTCACCAAAGTTGTACCTATGAAGTGCTACAGGTACAGTGGGGGAGCTATGGGCGGGCCTGGTAGGTACTGGGGCGGAGCTGTGGGCGGCCCTGGCAGGGCTGGTAGGCCCACCCACTTCTTGCCTAGGCCCATCCCATTTCTGGCTACGCCCCACAACACACACACACACACATGCACGCACACGCACGCACACACACACACACACACACACACACACACACACAGACACACACACACACACACACACACACACACACACACACACACACACACACCCTCCTAACGACGGTGAGAGTCCTCCGGCCTGGGGGTAAATTAAGCTCTAAAGCTCTAACATCTCCACTGAGGCTAATCTCCATCCATTTAGAGCGCTGTAACATGTCATCAGGAGACCCTGGACCGTCTTCCAGCAGCACACGCTGTGGCACGGCTCATATGTTCACAGGAGAGGCCAGCCCGGAGGCCACGGAGGAGAGTTCACTGCTAAAAAGCCACGGCGCATTCAACCACAGCTGCCTATCTCGCTCTTTCACTCTCCGATGCTGCCACACTGCCTTTGGGGTGGAGGGGAGACTGGAGGAGAGGAAGGCGCTGGGTACCTGAAGGACGTGCCAGAGAAATCAGCCGAAGTTCCGTTTTGTACAGTGTATTTGTAAAAGTAAACCTCATGCTTACAGTAGACACTGTTAGAATATTGGGGGTTTTCATGACAGTGTTTCCCTCTATTATTATCATACAATGCGTAGCAGCTGCCATCGGTGTTGCTGTCTCATGAATATAAACACGGGACGCATCCCTTTGTTTAGGAATTCATCACATCGGTCACACCACATCACATGCAGAGCCGTGTAGACAGAAGAGTCGCGACATCTCCATTCACTAGCTCCAATTTACCAGTTTTTTACTCTCAAGAGTTCCAGGAAGTAAGGTCCTGGATTAAGCAGCACTGTCAAGTTGCAGCAAAATGGACAGTTTGTGTTTTACTTTGAAAGTTTTTTTGTTTTTTAAATCAAATTGTACATTATCAGCTTTATTTTAGCATTCAAAAGTAGCACGAGACCCATTCCTGGCTGTTCATTAATTGGCTAATGAGTCACGCATTTTGGTCCTCTGCTGATGCCACTCTCTAAATCGCTCTGGTCACATCCAAAACAGAGTACAGGGTAACTACCTCAGAGTACAGGGTATCCACCTCAGAGTACAGGGTACCTCTACCTCAGAGTACAGGGTACCTCTACCTCAGAGTACAGGGTATCTACCTCAGAGTACAGGGTACCTCTGCCTCAGAGTACAGGGTATCGACCTCAGAGTACAACGTATCTCTACCTCAGAGTACAGGGGATCTACCTCAGAGTACAGGGTATCTACCTCAGAGTACAGGGTATCCACCTCAGAGTACAGGGTATCTACCTCAGAGTACAGGGTATCTACCTCAGAGTACAGGGTATCTACCTCAGAGTACAGGGTATCTCTACCTCAGAGTACAGGGGATCCACCTCAGAGTACAGGGTATCTACCTCAGAGTACAGGGTATCTCTACCTCAGAGTACAGGGTATCTACCTCAGAGTACAGGGTATCTCTACCTCAGAGTACAGGGTATCTACCTCAGAGTACAGGGGATCTACCTCAGAGTACAGGGGATCTACCTCAGAGTACAGGGTATCCACCTCAGAGTACAGGGTATCTCTACCTCAGAGTACACGGTATCTACCTCAGAGTACAGGGTATCTACCTCAGAGTACAGGGTATCTCTACCTCAGAGTACAGGGTATCTACCTCAGAGTACAGGGTATCTCTACCTCAGAGTACAGGGGATCTACCTCAGAATACAGGGGATCTACCTCAGAGTACAGGGTATCTCTACCTCAGAGTACAGGGTATCTACCTCAGAGTACAGGGTATCTCTACCTCAGAGTACAGGGGATCTACCTCAGAGTCAGAGTACAGGGGATCTACCTCAGAGTACAGGGGATCTACCTCAGAGTACAGGGTATCTCTACCTCAGAGTACAGGGTATCTCTACCTCAGAGTACAGGGGATCTACCTCAGAGTACAGGGGATCTACCTCAGAGTACATGGGATCTACCTCAGAGTACAGGGTATCTACCTCACCCACAGTGTTGAAGTTTTCACGCTGCCTGACGCGGGACGCACGGTAGTGCGTGTGCTAGCCCCTCTCCCTGGAGGTATCGCACTGACAGACACTCTGTCAGTCTGTCACTGGCCAGACACTCACACAGAAAGGTCAAGCCTCGCACCGGACCTGTGAAAAGCCTCCATTGAAAAGGTCGATAGTTCCTCTGTTGCTGTTTGTGCATGTGTCCAGGGTCAACGCAAAGGTGTACAATGCATAGTCCGTTTAAAAACGCCAGACGTGCCTCACAGTGAGAAAGGCTGTGATTTTGTGTTTATTTTAAACGTAACGTTTGCGTTGCTAAGTGTCGAGTGGTGAAAGTGTCATGCGTGTGGCCATTGCAGCGCCTTCTCCCTGATTCAGACTGACTCTAATGGGAAGGCCTGGTGAATTTTTCATACAGCCCAGAGGGGGAGGACGAGCGAGCATACTGGCAGATTACATCCTCAGAGAGAGAGAGTGAGAGAGAGAGAGAGAGAGAGAGAGAGAGAGAGAGAGAGAGAGAGAGAGAGAGAGAGAGAGAGACTTCGAGGTCTTGTCCCCACCATCTCTCATCATGCTTTTGATAGGCATTTGCTAAATGACAGGTTCATCAAACTTCATTCAGTCTCTCTCCCTCCTTACCGATGCACCTTTTGTTCTCTTCTTTTGTCTAATGTGGTTTGTGCTGTTTGTTTAGCCCTTAGTTAGTTCATACATTATTATTATTATTATTATTATTATCACTTTTACTTTGGCGTATGAATTCCTCGTTTTGTGACTTCATTGAGCCGGGTTGTGGCATTATGGAGGCTTGTCCGGGAAACCTTGCAAAATGATTGTGGTTACATTCAGCTTTTTATCATTATCTATCTATCTATCTATCTATCTATCTATCTATCTATCTATCTATCTATCTATCTATCTATCTATCTATCTATCTATCTATCTATATCTATCTATCTATCTATCTATCTATCTATCTTCTATTATCCCCAACATAAATGGGAGCTCGGGCTCTGTCTTTCCCACTGTGATTGTCCCACTGTGACATCATCCGTGATGTCATAAATCCCACTGTGACATCATTAATGACGTCATAAATCCCACTGTGACATCATCAGTGATGTCATAAATCCATGTGACATCATCAGTGATGTCATAAATGCCACTGTGACACAGTAGCGGCTGGTGCATTTTTGTCCAGGGAGGGCTATACCAAATATAGGCCTGGACGATGGGGTTGAAATCAATATGATAATCATAAGGATTCTTCTCAATATCAATATCATATGTTTCACGTATGCAAAATCAGTGTTCATCTCATTGAACTGAATGGTGATGTCAAACAAACCTTATATTTTCAAATAATATTCCTGCCATACCTCATTTGATCAGTTTTTAAGTAACATTTGCTTGTCATCATCAATTTAGACAGCAAAAATGTCACTATTAAAATAACTTCATATCATCACGATGATTCCACTGAAAGACAACAATAATAGGCTATTGAATTATCGTCCACTCTAGCCCTAAATCAAGCAAGTAGTAACGGACGTTACTAGCTACTAGAAACGTCTGAAAAAGACCCGAGTGTATTTTCTTCCTCTGTCTGTAGCCTGTTGTTTAATGGCGAGCTCAGGGTGATCTGGTCCAAGCTCTTTCACTCGATGCTTCTCCTGTAAAGACCGTCTCTCAAACGGCGTCGTTTTGAGTGACTTCACAGAATTTTCTTTCTCCATTCTTGCAAAACGTCTTTTGTGTTTTATGGCAGTTGAAAACAAACTTCTTTGCTTCGCGCGCGTGCTGCAGGAAGACAACAAAGCCGTCGGCGTGGGACTGCTACTAGTGTTTATATATACTGCGTCGCTACCCATCTACGTAGCCTAGCCTACGTCACAACACTCACTCTACCTGACCCCACCTCCACCTGGTCGCTAGATACGTGCGCCCAGAACCCTCCCAAATCCCTTTGTTTTTGAGAGTGAACAGCGCATGTGTAACTACACAGATCCTGATCTGCACTGGTGGAAACCGGAAGTCCCCGGACGGCGTCCGTGGCAATTCGGTGCAAGAAAATATTTACCCAAAAACAGTAGCCCACATGTAGATCATTATGAATCTACATATTTATTGCAGATTATATACTCACTATCTAATATTCACCTCGCTCATAAAAAAAATATATATATATATAATAACGTTTTATTTTCCCCTCCATGTGGGTATAGGTGGGGCGGCGCCCTGGCGCCCTCTAGTGGCCGGCCGCCACTGCTGTGACATCATCAGTGATGTTATAAATAAATCCTACTGTGACATCATGAGTGATGTCATAAATCCTACTGATGACATAATCAGGGCTGTTATAAATCTGACATCATCAGTGATGCTGGTCTCATTGGCCACACAGCAGCCGAGCCCCTGCTGCGAGCTGCGAGATTCCTAGTTATAAAAGGGGCAAATGGACAATCTGTCTGTTCTGTGTTCTGTTTACATTTTTGTCTCACTGATGATGTCATAGGCATTTGTGACATCACTGATGATGTCATAGGCACTGATGACAAAAGGGACAAGTGGGCAATCTCTGTCTGTCTGTTCTCTGTAGACCCTTTTCACGGGGGCCATTTTGTGTCGAAAAGGCAGAATAAACACAGGTGCAAGCAAAACACTAATGAGGGTTTCCAAATTCCAATCATGGAAGTTGGAAACCCTCATTAGTGTTTTGCTTGCACCTGTGTTTACCCTGCCTTTTCGACACAAAATGGCCACCGTGAGAAGGGTCTATTTATTGGCCTAGCCAGTGACTCATAGGAATAGACTACGTGACAACCAGGAAAGACTGGTGACTACTGGAGAGTCAGTTGACAGCCGGAACAGGGACGGCACCCGGGTAGCAGTATGGGTTAGCTCCCCAGCCTGCGTCTTCCGTGAGGAAGAAGCCCAAAAACCCACGAGAGGCCTTTTAGGAGGGCCATTCAAGCCGCAAGTGGAGACTGCAATACCACCAAGTACTGGTACTGCATGGTGTCCACTAAGATACCATCACCTCGGAATGAGATGTTTGGAGCGGGGGAGTCTGGTGCAGCGCACAGGTCGTAGACCTGGTGAGACGAGGGAGGAACCCGGCCGGGTGGCAACCCACAGAGCCCGGTCCCTCTACGTACCAGAGCCCTCTCCCTCCCCCGGTCCCGGCAGAGTAGTTCCGGAGCAGCGGATTGAGTGGCCCTGACCACATGACCACCTTCGACCCTCCCTATAGGTCTGACCGTGGGTAGCTACTGGGACGTAAGTTGGGGCTTGGCCAGCCCCGGCTGGGTCACCTGGGCGAGGGTGTATGATGTTGCGAGACCCGAAACATCCTATGACCCCAGGGTACATCACTGAGGATACGTCCCAGTTATGCATCCATGCGATGTTTTTTTCTTTCTTTATGATGTCATAGGTACTTGATGATGTCATAGGCATTGTGACATCATCAGTGATGTCACTCGAGCAATTGTGGTTTTTGGTTACATCCGAGCAAATGTGACATCACTGATGATGTCATTGACATTGTGACATCATTGTGATGTCATCAGTGATTGATGTCATCATGCAAAGTTGTGCAATTGTGTGCTGCGCATGCCATTGGGGCAGGCGAGGCCATGCAGCAGCCGAGCTGCGGGCAAGGCGGCGCAGCTGCCGAGCTGCAGGGCAGGCGAGCAAGCCCGCATAGCGGGCAAGCCTAGGAATCGTGAATACAAAACTGCTCTGTTATTGTAACCAGAAATAAGCGCCCCTGCGCCTAAGTTAAAACAATGTTATAAGCACTGGTGGAAGTAACTAATTACAACTAGTTTTTTTGGGGTACTTTTAAGAGTAATTTTTTCAAGTCTGTAATTTTACTCTTAAGTAGGCCTATGGATTGCACTATGTAATCTACTTCACTACTTTTAAAATCATAATTCGCTACTGAGTACAATTTGAAAATAAATTTAATTAAATCCATTAATTAAATCCAAACATGCAAACTTTTCATCTGCATTTTACAATGCAGATAAAAGGCTATCAACTGATCGCAAATGGGCCAATGAAAAGCATGAAATAGGGATGACAGGTTAGGTTTCCGCTTTGGAGAGAGGTGACCACACTGACCAGAGTGCAAACAGGTTAGGTTTCTACTTTGGAGAGAGGTGACCACACTGACCAGAGTGCAGACAGGTTAGGTTTCTGCTTTGGAGAGAGGTGACCACACTGACCAGAGTGCAGACAGGTTAGGTTTCTGCTTTGGAGAGAGGTGACCAGACTGACCAGAGTGCAGACAGGTTAGGTTTCTGCTTTGGAGAGAGGTGACCAGACTGACCAGAGTGCAGCATTTGGGAGTCATTTTGGAGAAAAAGAAAAATGGAGACGGACGACAGCAACGTTTTGCTTCCTGTCTGCTGCTGATGCTAAATGATTTGAGACACATAGTGGTTGGCAAACAGAAATTATTGGATTGACTTCTGGAAACAACAGCCATGGAGAACTCACAGTCTGACCCTGCGGTGATGTACATGTATTTTTCCAGCAGATAACAAGGAACTCTGACATTGTTGATCTTTCATTCATATCGTTTATCAGATAAATGTGCTTTGTTGAAAGTAGATATCTTCTACATGGATCTCCAATTTCAATTGAATGCCTGTGACAGCCTGCTATAAAAACATCGATGGGTAAAAAAGTAACTAATACTCCAAGTCGTAGTATTAGAAGAGTATGTTTTACTTTTACTGAAGTATTTTTTTAACACCAGCAATTGTACTTGTAGTTGAGTAATATTTCAGTAATGTAACAGTACTTCTACTTGAGTACAGACTTTCAGTACTTCTTCCACCACTCGTTATATATTATGAGTAATAAGTTAAAGCTATGGGGGGGAAACTAGACAAACAAACTACATTAAACAAGAACGGAACAAAATGTACATCATGAGGAAATTCATGTTTGTACTTGTACTCTGTGATAGTAATGTTTGCAGTATGCTTTTGTGATCAACAGTGTTGGGGGTAACTCATTACAAAAATAACATATTACATGTAATATATTACTTTTAGCAATTACTGGGATTTCAGTAATATTATACAAGTTACTTTGTGAAGTAACTCAAGTTACAAATTGAGTAAAAAAAAAAAATCAAAGCACATATTTAAATCATTTCCTAATCAAACTGTGTGTTTTTATGCAAATAACCACTATAGATGACAATAACAAAGGAAAAGGATCACATTTAGAATTTTGGATTGTTTACACTGACTTCAAGGACGGCTGAAATTATTTTTCGGGATGGTTCCGGAGCGGCGATGTCATTCTGCTACTGCTGTTATTACAGTGAAAGTAATGCAAAAGTAGTGTAATAAGTAACGAGTTACTCTACACAGACAGTAATATTGTAAAGTAACTTAATACTTTTAAATGAAAGCAACTAGTAATATGTAGTATATTACATTTTGAAAGTAACTTGCCCAACACTGGTGATAAAACATGAGACTCATCTCTGCTATGCATTTACATGTGGATTCCCACGAGCCAATTAATGAATGTATTGTAAAACAATTTGAATTATATACATTTTCGGTAATATTTAATATTATTCTATTGGGAACCATACACCAAATGTGATATAGGAGAGCAATTCAATCTTGATGCCATGTGTGTGATATTATTTGATGAACAAAAGCAGGCTGAATGATGCCCAAGATCTCAATTTAATGGGCAGAAATTTCTGCAAGAAAGCTCTAAAAAAAAAGCTCCATCTGTTCAATGCGCACATGCCACAGCTCACTCAGATAGCTTGTAGCACTGTCTTGCCTATGCAAATATGTTTTGCCTGGAAATCTATTTGGAGTTGCTCGAAGGAATCCAGAGCGGCCCTCCTTCTGTCTCCCTCCCCGGCTCACACGGGGGCCCTCCCTCCCTCTCGCTGTCTATGTCCTCTCACGTGGAAAACATCTCACCAGCTCCTGAGCTCCACACGCACCGCCGTGCCTCAGACAGCCTGCACCACCACCGGCCAATATGCAGATCTTACAGGCCCACACTGCGAGCGGGACAAGGGGCCCTGCTACTGTTTACTCAGTTGGATAATACACGCAATACAGGACACATAGGGAATAATACAGGACACATAAATACAAGGACACATAGGGAATAATACAGGACACATAAATACAGGACACATAGGGAATAATACAGGACACATAAATACAGGACACATAGGGAATAATACAGGACACATAAATACAAGGACACATAGGGAATAATTAATACATGCAATACAGGACACATAGGGAATACCACAGGACACATAAATAGAGGACACATAGGCAATAATACAGGACACATAAATACAGGACACATAGGGAATAATACAGGACACATAAATACAAGGACACATAGGGAATAATACAGGACACATAAATACAAGGACACATAGGGAATAATACAGGACACATAAATACAAAGACACATAGGGAATAATACAGGACACATAAATACAAGGACACATAGGGAATAATACAGGACACATAAATACAGGACACATAGGAAATAATACAGGACACATAAATACAAGGACACATAGGGAATAATTAATACATGCAATACAGGACACATAGGGAATACCACAGGACGCATAAATAGAGGACACATAGGCAATAATACAGGACACATAAATACAGGACACATAGGGAATACTTAATACATGCAATACAGGACACATAGGGAATACTTAATACACGCAATACAGGACACATAGGGAATAATTACACACAATACAGGACACATAGGGAATAATTAATACATGCAAATACAGGACATAGGGAGTAATGAGCTGCTCTCTGGAGTGGCCGGGCCACAGCTTTTGTCTCGCTCTTAAATGCTCAAAACTACTTTGGTGTAGAAAGATTTGACTGTAGAATTTCACCTGCTAAAAAAAGGGGGGGGGGGATGATCAAAATATCAGTGTATTAGGCTATTTGGAAGTTTTCCTTGTTAGTCACAAAACAATACTCAGAGATGACCTACTATGATTCAGTAGTTTATTTTATTTTCATTAATAATACTAATAATAATAATAATAATAATAATAATAATAATAATAATAATAATAATAATAATAATAATAATAATAATAATAATAATAAATCTCGAAGAGGCGAGTAAGGTAGGTGTATATTCTTCCTACGCGTAAAAGAAAATCCCCAAACATGAAAAGCACTCAGGCAAACGTACACTTTATGACAGATATGGAGGCCAGACTGGCATGCCGGGTGTGTGTGTGTGTGTGTGTGTGTGTGTGTGTGTGTGTGTGTGAAGAATTAGCACTCCTCTTGGAAGGAGATGCAAAAAGAAGGAAATAATGTGTGTGTGTGTGTGTGTGTGTGTGTGTGTGTGTGTGTGTGTGTGTGTGTGTGTGTGTGTGTGTGTGTGTGTGTGTGTGTGTGTGCATGTGTGTGTGTGTGTGTGTGTGTGTGTGTGTGTGTGTGTGTGTGTGTGTTTGTGTGTGTGTGTGTGTGTGTGTGTGTGTGTGTGTGTGTGTGTGTGTGTGTGTGTGTGTGTGTGTGTGTGTGTGTGTGTGTGTGTGTGTGTGAGAGAGAGAGAGAGAGAGAGAGAGAGAGAGAGAGAGAGAGAACCAGAGGGGCTGAGATGCCAGTCTTGGGCAGATGGTCCACAAAGGTGTTACCACACAGTGAGTGGGCACTGCGATTGATGCAACCCAACATCCAAGAAGGTGGAACATTTGGCTGCTGACCTGCAGTCAGAACTCATTTGCCCTGCCTTCTCCCTATTTAGCTGCTGCGAGAGAGCCGACGGGTGATTTGGTCGGAATAAACACACATTGGGAACGCTGCACTTTCTTACCCTCGAGGGAGCCTGCATGGGTGGTGGAAACTTCTCCCCCTCTCTACACGGAGGTCATAGGATGGAGGAGAGAGGAGAACAGATCTGGAACTTCTAGCGTTATTACGTTACACTTGGATGGTGATGATCTGACCTCAAGCTTATTCGAGGGGTCGTTATTAGAAGCGATTCCATATGAGTGGATTTCTACAAGTAACATGTAACATGTCCAGCATTTTAAGTCTACTGGCCATGGCTTGCCGATGCACAGTGCAGAAACAAGGGAATACCAGGACCGACATTACAAGAGAACCCACACAGGCCCAAAAAGAAGAGGTGCAAAAATAGTAGGCCTAACTTGCAGCAGAGCGCCAACTTTGTTCAGACCAGTTGGAAAACGATCTTCTGAAAACGGATATTTCACCAATCAATGTAGCACCACAGCATGAGAAGAAAAGTCAAACTCAATGTAGACTTTCACACATTAATCAAGAACATTAGTGTCACAAAACAGCTTTCCAAATCACGGAAGAATGATAATTATTCTATGTAACAATCCCCCCCCAAAACATCCATTTGAACAGGTGAAATTCTCCCAAAAGAAATGGCAAAAAAGCTATTCCCAATGAGAAATAACACATTGGCTAAGTTAAAACATAATTATGCCTCTGTTGGACTAATATGTAAAAGTCATTCATCATAAGAGATTATAATGTATTTATAAGGGTTTATAAAAGTGTTTATAATGATGCATGGCATAACAAGGTTTATAAAGTGTTATGTAGCATCCATAATGTTTTATACCTCCATGCCAAAGTGACAACAGTGTTTGAAACAAGTAATCTTTTTTTGTTTTACACTATATTTGCAGCCAGCAAATGCGGCTCATAAGTCCTCATAACTGTATTATAGTATGATACAATTGCTAATAACCTTCTAGTGCTGTCACTTTACTTAAAGCTCACAAAGTCAAGCTATAGCATATTATTGATGTTTATTATAAGACATTATGTCCACCTGCACCACTTATAATACTTTATAAACCTTGTTATAAGTTGCCATGCATGATTATAAACATTTATAACGAGTTTTATAAAGCCTTATAAATGCATTTAAATATCTTATGAATGTGCTCATAATGCATTTTACACATGACCCTCATAGAAAGTGTTATCGTAATTATTTCTCCAGAATGCCTCAATTAATACAATTAGAATTTGAAAGAAGAAATATTATCTTCAGTGACAAACGTTTTTAGTTCCGCACATGGTAAGATTTTTATTTCAGACCCAAAAGCATTCTTACATCAGTTGGAACATGGAAAATTCATGAGTGAGTCTGCTAACCAGAGGCAACATTATGACAATGGCTTTTAAACATCATAATTGCTATTTGTCTCTCTGTGCAGTTAAATCATTCAGTATAGATATAATAAATTACCCACTCATAATGTGGTTAAAAAATATATTTATACATATTTTCAATGCACAGCAACGTTTTAAAACATGTCATGGTACAAAATTACAACATTTATTATGAAGAATGAACTGAAGATTAATTTATTAGAGACATATAGGCAATTGGACTTAGTATTACTGAGCACATGTTAGTTACTGAACACATCTATTTAGCTAAGGCAATTAATTGTAAACTGATGGTTGCATTGTAATAGTTGATTACAGTTGTCTCATATTTCAAGTCTGATTTGATTACATTTGATAACATGCATTGTAGTATCATTGTAATGTCTTAATTATTAGACATGACTATTCCTACACAATCTTCACAATAACAATTCCTTTGCACACAGAACAACAGTGCTGCTAACACGTCAATCAGCGATAACCATGGCCCCATAACCTCAATAAGCATAACCATGCCAGACCATACGGATGCATGCATGTATAATACTGCTTTGTTTAGTGCACTTTTCTCTGATGTGGACTAGTATAGAGTGCCACCCTGTGGATACATCTGGCACATCAACATCATGTGCTTTCAGAAACACAAACTGAAGGGACATTCAATGGAAACGGCTTAATATAACTCAAGTAAGAGCGCAAAAAAAACAGAAAGTGAGAACTGTGTCAAGTTAAATCGTTAAGATTTGACTGGTGAGTGAGGAACCATTGAACTAAAAGAACTGAATTGTGAAACTGTGTGTTTCTCACAGGTTTCACAAATATATATTGATTAGGAAGGATATACAATGAAGACCCTAAAAACACATTTGGGCCTGCCTACCAACACGAGGGTCGCAGGTTTGTACCCCTTGTTGCCTACGGTTTGGTCTGCATGTCTGCGGGTGGGAAGCCGGATGAAGGGTTATGAGTCCTGGTTGCTTCACTAGTGTCTCCTCTGGTCGGTTGGGGCGCCTGTTCAGGGGGGGAGGGGAACTGGGGGGAATAGTGTGAAGCACTATTCACACTATTCTCACAAGAAGCGGGGTTGCGACTGCACATATATCAGAGGAAGCACGTGCTAGTCTACATTACTCTCCCCAGATCGGCAGAGAGCGTGGAGCAACGACCAGGACAGCAGGGGGAATTGGCCAAGTACAATTGGGAAGAAAATGCGATAAAAATCTGAAGAAGAAAAATAAACTTATAAAAACACCAATCAATGCTGCATTCTGTTCTTAATCTGTTAGTAATCAAGAGTTCCTTCACACAGCAAAAACTCCTAATGGTAAATCTATGTAATGTAATGGTGTAATGTATGTAATGGTAAATCTATAGGGAACAAACACTGTAGGCTTAACTCAAAATATCTCAGCATCAGGTAGAAAGGGCAACAAAGGGAATTTTGCTCCTTGAAGAAGAACAGCTGACCGGCCCTACCATAAAGAAACACAGAACTCCAGAAAGAAATCACACAAAGACACCAGTATGAGTCCAACGCACGCCTCTAAACTCGCGCCCCTCCCCGCACGGGACTCCACGGCCAGTCAGTCATCGTCTACCACCATCACGTTCCCATTCAGCTCGTACTCGATGGTGCCCCAGTCGAAGATGTTGCCCTTGGGGATCGTGTGTCCGTAGTGCCAGGCCTGGATCAAGCTCCTGGACAGCACAAAGTCCCACATGTTGAGATCGGTCACCTCTCCTACGAAGCTCTGCACGGCCTCCAGGTCCCCTAGGTGCTTGTCGGGGTCCTGCCCCAGGAGGACGCTGCCCCTCGGGCGGATGGTGTGCCCGGGCTTGTAGACCTGGTAGGTGCTGCGTCGCCCGTCCGCCCAGAAGGCGGCGAGCCCCGTGCCGGACTCCCAGGTGAGGCAGAGGCTGGTGCGGAAGGTGGTGATGGGCGGCAGGTGGAAGAAGACGCCGTCTCCACTGAGGTAGAAGGAGACGCGGCCGTCCTTCTCGCGCCACACGTTCAGCTCGTCGTAGTCGGGTGTGCGGTAGGCGAACAGGATGATCTGCCGCTCGCCCTGCAGCTCGGTGGCCACGCGCATGCAGAGGGTGAAGGCCCGCAGCTCCATCTCCTTCAGGGGGATGAGGGCCACAAAGCTGAAGTCCGTCTCGTAAGGGAAGACCAGGACTTTGCTGCTCAGACCCACTGATCAACACAGGAGAGGAGCACTTAAAGCAGGACTTTGCTGCTCAGACCCACTGATCAACAGGAGAGCAGCACTTAAAGCAGGACTTTGCTGCTCAGACCCACTGATCAACACAGGAGAGGAGCACTTAAAGCAGGACTTTGCTGCTCAGACCCACTGATCAACAGGAGAGCAGCACTTAAAGCAGGACTTTGCTGCTCAGACCCACTGATCAACAGGAGAGCAGCACTTAAACAAGGACTTTGCTGCTCAGACCCACTGATCAACGGGAGAGGAGCACTTAACGTCCACTTTGCCCATTTTCAACCAGCTTTGTATCATTATTACAAAAACAGTAGTAAATGAACAATGTTTAACTTCCCTCCATCTTGCCGGCACCGAGAACTCCCCATTCATTCACAGTACTTCCTGGTCCAAATGATGTCATAATGATGTCATTTGTTCCAAGAAGTTATCTAAATCAGTGTTTCTCAACTGGTGGGTCGGGACCCAAAAGTGTTTCAAGTGCTTTACTGAAATATTTGGACCATATAATGATAATACAATTATCTCAACCTTAAAAGGTTAGGCCTATAGGTGCCAAAAAGCCATAAATTCACATCAAAGAACAAAGAAAAACAACAATTATAATTCAAGTTTAAACAGTAAGTGTGCAGCTGCAGCATTTATTATTATTATTTTTATTTATTTTTATTTTTTATTTTATTTTTTTACTTTTCAACTGAGCATGCAGACAATTAACACATTCACTGCCAGCCGTTTTTCAATACTGTAGTTAGCTTCTGCCAAGTTTTTTTTTTGAGGATTCTGGCTCATCTTTCAAGAGCCGAGGATTCTTTTCTGTTAGGATTTTGTGAACACACAATATCTCAAAAGAACTAATAGAATGTGTGCTTTCTCTGTCTAAAAGAGTTAGTTTGTAGAGTTAGTAGTTATGTAAGCATTAGCAGTTGAATACAGCATGGTTTCAGCGTCTGAAAATTTATTCTGAGATAAATGGCTTTTTGTGAAATTCGATAGAACAGTCACTTTAACCATTCATTTTTGGCATCAGTAAGACGTCAGACATCTAAACAATAGTTTTGAACAGTAATTTCCTCCATAACAGCAGGAAACACCCCTCTCCTTCAAACTCCTCCCTCCGTGTGTGTCTTCTTGGCTGCAGCGGGCGTGTCACAAGCTCGTTTCTGCTGCTGTAACCTCGCGTCACCAGGCTCACTGCTTTGCTGCTGTGCCTGTCTGCTGGCGGCCGCTCTTTGAGGAAGTCTGGATGGGCTCGCTCGTTTCTTGCGGTTTCGGTTGAGAGCTTTGATGAAGCTTTTGCGATTCTGGTCTTATTTATGCTGCGTGTTTCAAAGTGTGTTCCACCCGTAATCTATTATGCAAATTTACAATCCCTCACCGCCAGCAATCAGCGCGAAAGCGAAAGCGTTTTCGCCAATCCATTCTACAGTATGAGAATGGTTTCATCGCGCGTTTTGGCTCTGCTTTTTCTAGTTTGGAGGGCACTGTTGCCACTTAGTGGGTCGGTGGAATGGGTTTTACACGTTGGGTGGCTCCAATAATTTTATAGGAGACGTGGGGGGCGTTGATCCACGTCCCACCGTCAAATTTTTTTTTTTTTTTTTTAAGACGAGATATCTCGTCATTGGCAGTCAACCGTTGGATTTTGTAAGACGAGATATCTCGTCATTGGCAGTGAACGTGTTAAAATAAGGGTGCAATGCGTGCTTTTGCACCCCCGTAGAACCGGGCCTGCTTGTTAGCGAAGGGGTCTAAATGACGCTACAAAGTTAGGCTAAATTCGGAAAATTGGGTCGCGACTTAATGACTACGGAAAAATGTGGGTCGTGAGGCTAGAACAGTTGAGAACCACTGTTGTAAATGATAGCCTGGTAAACCATCCGGTCACGTGAACTCACTTCTGTTTCATCTGGCCTGCAGCCCTGGGCAGGCGCTTTCAGAAATCACAAAGTTCACTAGCCAATCAGGGACCTGCCTCGTAGTTGACATCGTAACCGGCCAATCAGGAACGCAGCTGGCAAAACAGTAATGGCTGCCTCCGTGGGTCTCGGCTCGGGCAGTAATGTCCACGTTTGTCGACTTTAAACAAACAGCCGTAAGTGCAGTTATTGCAGAAATAGACTCAATAACAACAATTAAACAAGAAGTATGCAACAGCGGAGTTTGTCGGTGGAAAATACGTTATTTCGCCGTTCTTCCGAGTGTTTTTGGATTTGACCGGATCTAGTCTCTCCCCAGACTCAAATATTGCATTGAATCACTGCACTCCTCATACTACATGAGTCTGTGTCACTTCGCAGCCCCCGCTGCTCTCTTGAGGTCGGGAACAAATGAATGACTGACAGGTCGTAGCATCAATGAGAGAGTGGTTAATTTTCAAAAGTCAGATTGGGCGCGCCTGATCGCTAAAGTCGTTACTGATTGGTGAGTGGTGAATCCACCACTCGTCATTTGGACCAGGAAGTTCCGTGAAGGAACGTGGAGCTTTCAGTCCAGGCAAGATGGAGGGAAGTTAAACATTGTTCATTTTCATACAAAGCTGGTTGAAAATCAGAACATAACAGAGGTGCAATCTGCACACAGCCAAGTAATCAGTGTTGGGGTTTGTTAATCAAAAAAGTAATATATTACACATTGCACATGACATGAAGTAATGCCTTACTTTACTTAATTACTCCCTGGAGAAAGTAATTAATTACACTACTTGTTACATTACTTTTGCGTTACTCAGCAGAAGTCATAATTGCCAGTTAACAATATACTGTAACATGAAACCTTGTATGTCCATATATCAGCACAAATCCCTATCCTAATAGACCTTATTCGATTGACGCCACTCACGTACGGGCACGCCCACCGCCGCCATATTCTTGACATTCCGCAGCGCGCTGTTTAAAAGTGACTGACAGCTGTCATAGCTTAGGACGCTAGCCAACGTTACTTACTAGCCTATTTAATACCGTTTTTACTGCATCAGGAGCTATTTCACAACAGCGGTAGAGTAGCCTGGGTAAACCCAGCCTCCACGTGACCTGCTCTCAGACCTGCTCTCAGTCACTACTGTAGTAGTGGAGGCTGGGTTTACCCAGGCTAGCAGTAGTGTGCTGTGTAATAATACACGGCTGTAGTAATAGCAGCAATAAAAGCCCGGGTGTTAGCTACTGTCCACAAACGTGAAGGGAAAGAGACTAGAGGCTAACGTTAGTAGCAAACATTGGACTCATTCAAGCAAGCCTCAGATCAAATAAACATTTAACATTAAGGTTATTTAATTTACCTTTGCTGTCAGGACAATGTTTGATGATGATGATGATGATGTTGTTAGTGGCACAAAAGAAAAAATGTCAGACCAATTGCCACAGATGAAATAGTTATAACATTAGGACTCAAGGGATTTGAAAGCCTTCAGCTCCTGAGACGTGTAGCCTATGCCAATACTGTATTCACAATGTCCGGTACGTTATACCTGGCAATATAATTAGTTATATTTACTCTAAGTCAGTTTTTAATAGGGGTCCGCACCTCCGACCAAACTTATTTTTTCATCACTTCTCTTTGAAGCCATAACTGTTGCTGTATACGCTCGACCAGGCTATATGTTACGGCTGCGGTTTGTCAACAATATGGCGCCGTCCGGGGTTATCGAATAAGGTCTATAAGGACATACACAAGATCTTACACCTCCCGTCCCTCCAGCCCATCCAATCCTCCAGCCCATCCAATCTAGTTGTTCTGTTGCGTAATCAAGTGCATGAAAACGCCCTGCACGTTTGGTGTTCATTTCCCCATAATCCTGCAGATTCCATCCTGATCCTGCAGATAATTGAGGAACTTATGTAATGCAATGCAAGTAATGCCATAAGCGTCTGAATAGTAACTGTAATGTAACTGGATTTAGGGACTGTAATGCCTTACGTACTCGTTACAGACAAATGTAATGTGACTACAGTAAGGTGTTACTTTGTAATGCGTTACCCCCCAACACTGCACGTACGTGGGACAAAGGAACGGAAGTGGAAGTGGTCTTATTACCATTACTTCTGATGACCTTCTGCTTCTGACTGAACCCCTACCTTGTGTGGCAGAGGAGAGGCCAAACAGGGCCGAGGACAACCCGAAGACACCAAGCAGATATACAGCAAACTTCTCACTGTTGACACTCTGCAGACACACAGAACCAAATGTTTAATTTAAGTAAAAGTAGAGATACCTTAATGGGATATTACTTCAGTAAAAATTCTAGTATCAAAGTATTAGCAATAATTTACCATCAAAAGTAAAATAATTGATTCTCAAGATGATGAGAGATTAAAAAAAAAGTACATTATAGATTGTGTAAAAGTTGAGCGTTTACTGTTACCTTTTTCAGTTTGGTGATTGGAATTAGATATATTAAATTAATTTTTCCTACACCCATCATATGTGCTAAATGCACATCATTTTACAATAATTTTAACTGACTTCAGGTTCAGAATTGGAGTGGGATAAGAACGGAAATATTTCCATTTGGAGATGTATTGGAAAAGTGCAAAGTCTCATCGGTAGCTAAAAATGATAGTACTTGAGTAAATGTACTTGGTTACTTTCCAGTACTGCACAGAACATTCATCTTATCTCAGTCCCTCATTCAGGTCATATCCATTATCATAGGCTGAAGACATATGCAAATTCTATGAAATAATCTCAAATTAAATTATGTTAAAAATAACGGGGAACGAACGTTTCTTACCATTTTGAAGTTGGTTTGTTGTTCCTCTGTGTTGCTAAGTCAGTTGTGTTCTGTGCACAGAATCCTCTCCCCTCCTAGCACAGGCATGACGTCAACCCTCTGCACTGATGCTCTGACAATAGGCCCGGTGTGTGAGGGCCCGTGGCTGGATCTCACACACACACACACACACACACACACACACACACACACACACACACACACACACACACACACACACACACACACACATGTGTGTATGTGTGTGTGTCAAGATCATGTGAGAAACTACCGGTAGTCTACAGTTGATATAAAGTGACTGATCTTCAGCATCCATGGTGGGGATTTTTGTAGTTTTTGTGGTGAATAATAACAGCATGTTGTTTGCATCAGGCATTTGAGTCATTGTTTCTTAAAGTTGGGTTTTTACCCTAAATAGGTCATTTCTGAATCTGATTATTGCTTTGATAATGTGTTTGCATTCTGCTTGGTGGTTCAGATTGATGCTACAGTGTGGGTTCATGGCAGAGTGTAAAAAACTGTCAGACTAAACTCCGGCTGGCACCCAAAAACCTACAATCTGCTACAGAAAAATTAACATTATTAATGTTTGTTTATTAACTGGCCCCTGTATGGCCTCCTGTCATTTTCAAAAGTGGGCCCCAGGCAAAGAAAGTTGAGTATCCCTGCTCCCACACCTCCCTGACTGTCTCTCACATTATACATCTGTCAATAAAGCATAAAATAACTGAACATAAGACTTTAAAATTAAGACAAAAAAGCATAAATTAAAAGAAAATAGCTATAATAATAATAATAATCGCACTCAAATCTGTGAGGCTGAGTCCTCACTGTAAACCCTCTGCTGGCTCAGCCACCGGGCTACTCTCAACTCCTTTTACAACCACTAGGAATCGAGCGCGTGTAGCGTGGAGACTCTGGAGATGATGCGGCATGGCTGCAGTTATAATACAGTTAAAATCATGACAGGGCTGGTTCCAGAACAAGATGACTAGGGATGCATCCTAGATAGGAAGGGGCGCACATGCATGGGCCACCCGAAACATTTGACATGTTATTTTACTAAAAATAATGCATTTTACCATAATTTCAAGTAGAATGATACCAGCCAAGCAAGAATATTTCAAGTGTTTCAAGTGCTTTACTGAAATATTTGGACCATATAATGATAATACAATTATCTCAACCTTAAAAGGTTACATGTAGGTGCCAAAAAGCCATAAATTCACATCAAAGAACAAAGACAAACAACAATTATAATTCAAGTTTAAACAGTAAGTGTGCAGCTGCAGCATTTATTAAAAAACAACAAAAAAAAACAACAACACTCTTTTCAACTGAGCATGCAGACAATTAAGATACGGGTGCAATGCGTGCTTTTGCACCCCTGTAAAACCGGGCCTGTGACCTACAGACACCGCCCACCCACCTAGGCACCAGCATGCAACTGTGCGCCATTGGCTCATACTAGATCACAGTTGCGCGAGTGACATCAATAATGACATCACAGTTGCTCGAGTGAGATCACTGATGACATCACAATTGCTCGAGTGACATCACTGATAATATCAACATCCCTCACTGATATCTCAAGGTGCACCCGTTCTACTTACAGCCTATACTGGGAAGGTTTTAAGATGGTGAAAGATGCCAAGCCAAGGGGCAAAATGTCCTCATATGCCTGCTTTGTGCAAAGATGCCGGGAGGAGGATAAGAAGAAACATCCTGGATCAAGTGTCATCTTTTTAGAGTTCTCCAAGAAATGCGCTGAGAGATGGAGGACAATGTCACCTAAGGAGAAAGGCAAGTTTGAGAATATGGCGAAACAAGACAAGGTCCGCTATGAGAGGGAAATGAAGACTTACATTCCCCCCAAGGGCCAGAAGAAGAAGCGATTCAAGGACCCCAATGCCCCCAAGAGACCCCTGTCTGCATTCTTCATATTCTGCGCAGACTTCCGCCCCAAAGTAAAGAATGAGCATCCTGGACTCTCGATTGGAGAAACGGCAAAGAAGTTGGGAGAGATGTGGAAGAGTTCAGCTGCAGAAGATAAGCAGCCATATGAGAAGAGGGCTGCCAAGTTGAAGGAGAAATATGACAAGGATATGTTTGCTTACCGTACAAAGGGGACAAAAGTTGATACAGCAGATGATGATGACGAGGAAGATGAAGAGGAGGGAGACGACGATGATGACGATGACGACGACGACGACGACGACGATGAGTAGATCATGTAGGGATGGGATATGCCACATAATAGGGCGGGCAGTGGCAGCGTCCCACAAGAACACAATTCATCAACTGTCCATGCAAATGCTACCGGCTGATGATGTCATACCCACTGATGATATCATACCCACTGATGATAACTAATAAAAAAAACTGCTCGCACATTGCAGGGCCCCTTTTCAAGATTTATTGCACCAACTGGAGAGTGACGTTTCGAGCTTGACCCTCTTCATCAGACTAAAGTGACACAGCAAGACGCCATCCTACTAGATATAGCAGATACAGGTCACATGATGCAGTCACATGATGAAATGAGGCGAGATGAGTACAGAAACGCCACACCATAAAAACATGTATAAATATACCTATCATAGTAGCTAGTAGTGGAAACCGATATTTACACATTCTACTGTGACACTACCACCGCCCCACACACACACACACACACACACACACACACACACACACACACACACACACACACACAAAATGGGAGAATGGTAGAAAAATGATCAAATTTGTTAGAGGGAATACATAGAACAGGGTGTCCCCAACCACCGTCAGGCTGACAGGCCATCATCAGGTAAGGGGACAGCCTGGACGGAGGTGCCTCTGATCATCTAAAGGGGGCACTGCATGCAACAGTCTGAAAAAAGACCCAGAGAAAATATTACACATAAAACAATATTAATGCAGTTGGACACATAACTAGATAAACAAAGTCACAAAAAGGGGGCGGATATCCATCTCATTGAGGACCATGACCAATTGTGTCTAAAGTATACATCCAGAATAATTCACGTTGTAAAAGGAGTTTGTTCGTGTCACCACGGGGACACCATCCCCTCAGTAAGTGTTCATGTCACCACGGGGACACCATCCCCTCCGTGGGAGCTGCACATGTTCAACAACAGAAAGAAAAAAAACATTGCATGGATGCATAACTGGGACGTATCCTCAGTGATGTACCCTGGGGTCATAGGATGTTTCGGGTCTCGCAACATCATACACCCTCACCCAGGTGACCCAGCCGGGGCTGGCCAAGCCCCAACTTACGTCCCAGTAGCTACCCACGGTCAGCCCTATAAGGAGGGTCGAAGGTGGTCATGCGGTCAGGGCCACTCAATCCGCTGCTCCGGAACTACTCTGCCAGGACCGGGGGAGGGAGAGGGCTCTGGTACGTAGAGGGACCGGGCTCTGTGGGTTGCCACCCGGCCGGGTTCCTCCCTCGTCTCACCAGGTCTACGACCTGTGCGTTGCACCAGACTCCCCCGCTCCAAACATCTCATTCCAAGGTGATGGTATCTTAGTGGACACCATGCAGTACCAGTACTTGGTGGCACTGCAGTCTCCACTTGCGGCTTGAATGGCCCTCCTAAAAGGCCTCTCGTGGGTTTTTGGGCTTCTTCCTCACGGAAGACGCAGGCTGGGGAGCTAACCCATACTGCTACCCGGGTGCCGTCCCTGTTCCGGCTGTCAACTGACTCTCCAGTAGTCACCAGTCTTTCCTGGTTGTCACGTAGTCTATTCCTATGAGTCACTGGCTAGGCCAGGCTAACTAATAAAGAAAGAAAAAAAACATCGCATGGATGCATAACTGGGACGTATCCTCAGTGATGTACCCTGGGGTCATAGGATGTTTCAGGTCTCGCAACATCATACACCCTCACCCAGGTGACCCAGCCGGGGCTGGCCAAGCCCCAACTTACGTCCCAGTAGCTACCCACGGTCAGCCCTATAGGGAGGGTCGAAGGTGGTCATGCGGTCAGGGCCACTCAATCCGCTGCTCCGGAACTACTCTGCCGGGACCGGGGGAGGGAGAGGGCTCTGGTACGTAGAGGGACCGGGCTCTGTGGGTTGCCACCCGGCCGGGTTCCTCCCTCGTCTCACCAGGTCTACGACCTGTGCGCTGCACCAGACTCCCCACGCTCCAAACATCTCATTCCGAGGTGATGGTATCTTAGTGGACACCATGCAGTACCAGTACTTGGTGGCACTGCAGACTCCACTTGCGGCTTGAATGGCCCTCCTTAAAGGCCTCTCGTGGATTGTTGGGCTTCTTCCTCACGGAAGACGCAGGCTGGGGAGCTAACCCATACTGCTACCCGGGTGCCGTCCCTGTTCCGGCTGTCAACTGACAGTAACATAATGTAACAGAGAGGACACAGTGTGTTTCATTACACTGAAATGCACAGCAACAGGACTCTTTTGACCGTGGTTCCTGATATTGCTCTTGATATTAGTGTTCAAACTACTGATGGTAAAGATGCATCATTGCTGGCATCTTACAGTCAGCAGCTTATCATGTGAACATTTCTGAAGCCAGTCTGATGCAGGGATTGAACCAACAACATGAACCACACATATGGATGTGGTTCATGTTTATCTCATTGAGCTATGCTCTGGCATAGAGTTGGGTAATATTATGGATGACAAATCATGTATCTCTGTATTTTTAGGCTGAATGGTGACACATATGCACGCACGCACGCGCACGCACACACACACACACACACACACACACACACACACACACACAGTTAGGAATTTATATTTTTACACTTGTTGTGAAGCTATTATTATTCACTGATACATGTTTTGGCTTGGCAGCACCTACATTAACTGGCATCCGAAAAAGTTATTGTTCAACTTGTATATTATGTTAAAAGTTTTTCCGAATTATTTCAGCTCAAATATAACAAATAACAAATGCAACCAATTCCTAGGAAAAACAGACAATCAACATACATTAGCATGATAGAGACGCGATATGAATTCAATTACATTAAATCCATGGGAGACATCTCAACAGAGGCATTATTTCTATAGGCACAATAATTGCATGATACATTTCCATGATCAACAAAGGTGTACTTTTTCCTCAGAGTAATACATCTATTTCATTTAATGTTTATTTGTGTACATGTGTAAATACATGAAAAATCATGTATCTCTGTATTTTTAGGCTGAATGGTCACGCACGCACGCACACACACACACACACACACCACACACATATATATATATATATATATATATATATACACACACACATACATACATGGGATGTAGGGCTGGGTGATTTGAACAAAATCAAATACAGTATCACAATATTTTTGACCAAATACCTCTATATCGATATTGCGACAATATTGTAGGTATGACTATTAGTGCTTTCACAAAATATTGATACAATAGACAATAGTCTGGAATCACACATTTTCCCATACTTTTCCATATTTACATATATGTATATTAATTATAGGTTAGAGGTGGACTATGTGAAAACATTTCCAATCCCTGTGAGCAGCACATAATTGTCATCATAGTCAATCTCTCATTACTCTCAAGTGTCAGAAATGGCACAAGAAATACTCAAAAGTTCACTGTTTAATGGGGACAAATGAAAACTAAAACAGGCATTTACGTTATCAACATATCAACATTTAATACAGTTTTCTCAAGTTCTTAAGAACTCTCAAGAAAAAGAAAAAGAAAACTATTTTGTCAAGAAACAAAATCTGAGATACACAAGCAAATGTATTTACACTGCCTGTACCCAACATGAATCACCTGTGGGCCCAATTCATCAGACACACACTCAGCTAAGAGAACCTGTAGTGTAAGCTAACACTGAACTGACCTCTGCAGAGAACGCCAGTGCACAGGCCCTGGGAAACTTGACTGAGGTATGGATAAGGTAAGATTGTAAGTTCTTCCAGCATTTCTAACACAGAGGAGATTGAAGTACAGTGAAGACAGAGTACCTCAAATCCCTGTAACAGAATATTCCACAACTTCAGCTTTGAGATGATTGGCCTATGACCATTTTCTTGACGACACCACGGAGAGAAAGTGTGTGAACTGAAGAGTGGAGAGGGGGTCGCACGGAGCCAAATCATAGCCATTTTCTTGTCCTTTGCAAAGTAAAAACAGAACCGACTTCATGCTTGAGGTGAGTGTCCCGTCATTTTCGAGCAAAAAGCACTAGTCAAAACACAACGTCCGAGCACATATGTATATATATATTTTCTATCAACACAGACAGCGCAGACCATTCTTCAAAGCAGTTTTCATTCAGGGCAAGCCCCAAAAAGGTGAACTGATCTCAACACTACCAAAATTCTAACTGTTTGACATTTTCAATTATTATCCATGACTATTCAATTATTATCTTATGCAGCTGTTCCCCCCCCATTCATTTATTTTAGTTCAACTCCCCTTTTCATAAAAAAAAACATTGTAGTTTACAGATAAGAGAAACATTTAAACTTAGGTCAAATCTAAACCTAAAGAGTATATTAATATGCATACATTCAACTTATTTCAATTGTCTGTAATCAGTGACTGATATGCAAAAAAGGGCTAAATCCACTCAAAGTCCAAAAATTACCTTAATTGGATTCACCCCCCCTCCCCCCCTTAATCTTCATTTCTGAAAACTTGCATACTGTGTAGTCGCCGTTGTTGAGAACAAAGTTTTTGGCATTTTGTTTATCACTTCAGCAAAAGGTACCACCAACACTGAAAAGTGGGGGGAAATCATCGGAGTAACCAGCTACTTATATAAACGTTCTATCATTTCAGGAAAAATTAAATAAAAACGATTAAGGAATACTGGAGTAAAAGCCAGACAAAAGGCTGACGTGTTTATAACTTCTGCCGCCATGAGGAGGAAATCCTTTTTTCCCCACCGTTTTTTTTTTTTTTTTTACATTGGTTGTATGTGAAACACTGAAGTGCAGCACTGATGATTTCCAAGGAGTGTGGCACTATAGAGAGAGAGAGAGAGAGAGAGAGAGACCTGAGAAAGAGAGTGGAAGAGGAAGTAAAGGAGAAAATATGGACAGAGTAGAATAAGGGAGGGGCTTAAAGGGAACAGGAGACCTCAAATGCCAAGCCTCCTAAATTTGGAGCGGGGAGATTTACAGCACAGACAAAAACGTGGAGAGGATTGGCGGAGAGGGAGAGAGGCAGACCGAGATACATGGCTCCCATTCCGTAGTCTATGGTGTGGGCTTTTCCAGCTTGAGTAAAGTACATATCCAGGGAAGAGGGGGGATCTGTTCTCTCTCGTCTTGAGGTGTCCAGGCCTTGTGTTGAACATTCGGGTGTAACGCAGAGAGAGAGAGAGAGAGAGCGAGAGAGAGAGCGAGAGAGAGAGAGAGAGGGAGGGGGGGTCCCTTCAGTAGTCCTCCACCCAGCCGTTCTCCTGGATAAAGGCGTCGATCACTTCCTTCATGGCCAGGTTGGGGATCAGCTGGTCCTGGGTCAGTGGACTCCTGGTGACCGGGTCAAAATGACCGACTCGCTGCAGAGAGAAGGTTCATAGTTAAGTGTTATCATTTGTGATCATCGACCAGAAAGAAAAAGCCAGCACTCAAAATGTACTTTTTGCCATTTCAATCATGAGAGACTAGTAAGAAGGTTCAAATAAACTTTAATGATACAATCAACAAATTCGGTTTGGGGTATGACTCCATGACATGATGACGCTCCTCCTGAGAGGTGTCACCCAAGAGAACAAAACTGAAATCTTAGAGATTATCACTTTAAACGTAGAACTAAAAAAAAAGAAAAAAGGAACGCAAGTGACCCTAATCATCTTCGGTAGTTTTAAATTGTGTGTGAAAAAAAAAAAATAATAATAATAATAATAATAATAATAATAATCAGGAGACCCTATTTGAATTCCAGGTGACCCCACTTAAGGTCGCGACCCTAAGGTTGGGAACCACTGGTTTAAACGGCAACAGTAACCATATTTTGTGACCTATTTTCAGTTTTTTTGCTCTGACCTCTTTGGCTCGACACAGTATTGTAGGTAAGATTTGATCAGGTCTAACCGGCTCAAGCTATACTCTCAGCTATGGGCATGGATAGGATTTTATCACAACTACTTCAGCCAGTTCTGATTCCTCGTAACGGCTTCGTAAAGGGATGTGGAGGCTAAATGACGTCACATCAGTTTTGTTAGCGTTCAGCAACATGTCCACACAATAGAAGTTAGACAGTGCTGTGTGTACAGCTGGTTTAATGAGACACAAACAAGACAGAAGTGCTAATAAACTGCATTTACTACAATTATAACTACATTTGTTGCGCGGCGCAGCCATCTTGGATTTTTGAGGTCGGGGCTGCTACGAGTGTGGAATGGGAAATACCAGCTCTGGTGACGTCACCGTCCCAGCTCATGACCTTTGAACCGTAAGATAATAGGGACCGATTCCGAACAGGGCTTTTGTGATGGGTGATGGAGGCAGCTTTACCTGTAGGTGCTCCTCAATGTCCTTGCGATCATAGGTAATTCCACTGGGGGTGATGCAGGGCTCCCTCATCAGCTCAAAGCTGATCTTACCACACAGGTAATCTGGGATCTCACGCTTCTGGAGGGATAACAGAACACACAAGGCAAGACTTTGTATCTGATTCTGAACAAGTCATTTAACAGAATTCTTTATTCGGTGAGCTATTCAGTTTGCAGTGAACACTAAATCACCGGGTTTCGGCAGCAGATGGGAAATCCTTTATTTTAGGGGGGGAACGGTGGCGCAGAGGTAGCGCTGTCAGCGCTACCACTGCTAACACTGCTTCCTGCTGGGCCAGGAAGGGTCAAATGCGGAGGACAAATTTCATGGCGCCTCCAAAAGCATGTGTGTGTGTGTGTGTGTGTGTGTGTGTGTGTGTGTGTGTGTGTGTGTGTGTGTGCACGTGTGTGCATGCAATGGTGTTTGTGACAAAATGAATCTGGGGTTTGCCCATCCAGTTTAATCTGAATTCATCTTAAAAAAAACGCTTTGGCCCAGCTGTGCCGTTGTCTTCCTATGGAGGCAGCAGAGCGCCACCTTGAGCATCACGCACCGCTCAGACTTTCAACCTTGCCACTGTGTCAGTGTGCAAAGTGACAGTTATTCACCCGGTCTGCCGGCCGCTAACCTTTCAAAGCTCGTCCAATCAGATCACTGGTTGGTGTGATGTACAAAGAGCAGAAAGATGGGATTTGAAACAGCATGCTGCATTGCTGCCGGTCAACATTGTTTCGTTTCAACGGACAACTGCTGCGCGACAACTACGTGGCTCGAGTCGACAACTAACAATAGCCTGGGTAATTCATCGCAACACACACGGACGAGCAAAGCGAGGCGGTGGTTACCGTGGGAACGGCTTGGGTTGGAAACAGGATAGGGATGCTGGTCTAGTATATCACACAAAGCCCCACACAAGCGTCGATGGAAGTGGATGGATCAGATACACAAGATAAGGCGAGACTTTTAAGACGAGAGATGAGCGAACACCATTGCCTGTAAATCTGACAGCAACACCTGATTGAGTCTGTTTGAGTCTCTTTCTGCTGTTGCTATGTCAACACGAAAGTAGGTGTCTCACAGTCCGCACACATGCAAATCAGGTGAACTGGAGACTGGGTCTGGCCTGGCCACCTGTCCAGCATGTCACCCTGTCTTTCACTCAATGCATGCTAGGAAAGGCTCCGGGTCTCCCTGTGACACGGAATAGGAATAAGCGGGTATGGAAAAGGAATTGATACAGTATCCGTACGTACTTTTCTTTTCTCGTCCACTTGTGAGAAGAGCTCATCCATGTCCATTAGGAACTTGTCCTGAATAGGGAACAAGAACATTTGACCATAAATATTCAGTCCAAATATGTCAGAAGTATGTTATTAATTGACAACCAAGCGAGTCCCGAACATATGGAAAAACATACATGTTTTGATTTGATCTTGACAGCATTGCTTCCATTTTGATTGTCGTCCTGCTTTTCTCTGCAGTCTTCCAGTTCTCTGTACAAAGACAAAATTATGATCTTTCTACACTCACCATCCAGACCTTAATAATCAAACCCACACACCAGACTCATGTCAGTGCTTTGCAGACTTCATTAATGGATCATTACCAGACAAATAAACATACGGGACAAGTTTGACTACAAGCCCATTGCTTTGTTTCCTGTCTCACCTTTCCTTCTCAGCCAGTATGAGTTTGGTGAGATAGGCGTGCAACTCGTTCTCCTGGTTGATGCGCTTCTCCTCTATGCTGTTCCAGCGCTTCTTCTTGGCGATGCGCAAGGCGCTGGGAATGTCATCTCCAAAGTTCAGCCTCTGCTCTTTCGCCAGGTTATAAGCTGCACAACGAAACCAATATCAGAGCAATGCTGGGTCATCCTAATGTGTTGCGTCGTAGTCTTTTGTCCTGGAGATGCACAAACTTTTCATACTATTCAGTGTCGAAGATTATTATTACAAAAGCTGTTATTAACAGTGTTGGGAGGGTTGCTTTTAAAACATGTTCCACTACAGATTACTGATTGCATGCCCTAAAATGAAATTTGTAACGTATTCCATTTGATCACTTATTTACTTATTTAGTTACTTATTATTTAGAATAAGTAACGTATTCTAAATACTTACTTTTTTTTTTATATATACTTCAAAATCGCTTGCTGAGCCCATTTGTCTGGGTCACTCAGGCCTACATGGATGGATTAGTGAAGGGGCCAACCAACCGGGCACGGGACCAGGGCCCCAAGAACTCAGGCCCACATCAGGACCAGGGCCCCAAGAACTCAGGCCCACATCAGGACCAGGGCCCCAAGAGCTCAGGCCCGGTCCACATAATAATCTAAATATTTGTGTCGACATGGTCACTGTCACAAAGAGCTGTGACAAAACCTCACTGACAGAAAACCTTTGCAGATTGCAATTGGGCGGTTTTCCACCCAATTGGGCTGTTCTGGATTGCATTGTGCGGAGGGAGATGGGCTTGGGCGGGTTTTGAGAGTCACTTGTTTCATTTTGGGGCTTGAAAACCATCAATTGTATCTGGCAACAATCTGTACTTCTGTTAGCAGTTCCTCAGCAGCCGCTCTGTCAAACAGAGGTGTGTGTGTGTGTGTGTGTGTGTGTGTGTGTGTGTGTGTGTGTGTGTGTGTGTGTGTGTGTGTGTGTGTGTGTGTGTGTGTGTGTGTGTGTGTGTTTTTAACCGTTTAACTGATAGTATTAATCGGTCAAGGTTAATGTCGGTTAACGGTTAAACATTAACTGTTGACCTCCCTATTTCTTGAGCACGTTTGTAATTAAAACGTTCCTTCTATTTCCATGTCAAAAACACATTCCTGAGAGTGTCCTGTGTGTCTCCTCTGACATTGCTATTGTTGCACATTTTTTAAATCTGTTAAATAATGTTAAATATGTTCCTCATATAAATTTAAGAGCAAATAAAACAAAACAAACAAATAAAGTAATCTATTTTTAAAGACTCCATTCCGAATACCTCAAATTTGAAGTATAACTGTAATGGAACACAGTTACTCACATTTTGTATTTTAAATACTGTATTTTAACTCCCCAACCCTGGCTGCTAACCTGGCAAAGATTGCTATACTAGCTCACTGGAAAGTAAACCTTTAGCCACAGTGCCTCTCAGAGTAGAAGAGCTAATGTAAAATCAGCAATATTATCCATTTGTAACCGTTTCATAAATACTGACCTGAAAAGGGCACAGCTGATTCTAAGATCAGCACTTCAACTCTGAGACTACTGACAAAAATCAGCCAGGGAGATGAGCAATGCTAAACGCAGCAAGGATGGGGGGTTAACTCATTCACCGCCAAAGACGTCTTTGACGTGTTATCAGAAATAGCCATCCACGCCAAAGACGTGTTTGACGTGTTTTTGTTTTTATTACTGCAGGGCGTAGTTCAAACACTTCCTCAGCCTGTGACATAGTATCAGGTCCCTAGCATCTAAGACAACACGTGAACAAACACATACCGCAGCTGTTGTTTTGAAATTGAGCAAGAGGAAAAGCAGAAAACGGATAAACGCTTCCTTGTGCACTATGTGAAGACAGGAGAAACGCCATTGAAACGCCCCTCGCGCGCTGCAGGAGCTGGTCGCTTTCCTGTGTGCCAGCCGGAGAAAACGGGAGAAAGTAATCCAGAGATGCGTTTGATCATCGGAGGAATGAGGAAATGATCGATCAGAGGGCGGTGAGGACGTGTTGAATAGCCGAGGGGAAAACGGGAACGATCAAATAGCAGGGAGGATACAGGGAGACATGGACGAGGACGGGTGGACCAGAACAAAACAAAATAAACACACGAACAAGCCAGAAGCGGCAGTCACAGCAGCCCGCTGTCTGTTCTCAAGAGCTATTCAGTTGGTTCATGAAATCGCTGGGCTGCGTGCCCTCCAGTGTTGCTCCTGGCCAATCCCGGCGCCACAGGGCGTGGTTATTGCTTATCCTATGTGGGGTTAGAAATCACGCAACGAAGGGGGATCGTGTGTGTGTGTGTGTGTGTGTGTGTGTGTGTGTCTGTCTGTCTGTCTGTCTGTTTGTCTGTCTGTCGGTGTGTCTGTCTGTCTGTGTGTCTGTCTGCACACTCACTCACACTGCTGTATTGTTGAATGTAAAAAAAAGCACTTCATGTGTATATATATATATATATATATATATATATATATATTTTTTTTTTTTCATTTGTGTCATAACGAATAGTATTTACATGTCTGATGTCAATACAGTTCAAAATAAAAGAATTGAGAGCGAGTTCTGCTTGAGAATGTGTATTTTACAGAAATTGCCTTTTCTCCTGTTTGTCATCTCAGAGAGACCTTTTGGGTGAAAACAGGGTGTATATAAATGGATATAAGTAGAGTACAGAACATGCTAAAAGCTCACTTTTTTTCCCTGGTGAACCCAGAGACGTACATCTTCATTTTGAGGTATTGCAAATCACTCTGGTGCTAATAGATAATTTACTGTGGGTCTTGAAAGATGACCAACAATTATGAAAATCTTTGGCCTGTGCTAAATATTGGCAGTCCTAAACTGGCCATGAATGAGTTAATAAAGGTTAAAAAATAAACAAACGCATAGGGAATTAAGAACAAACAAACAAACCAAACACAAAAAATGCGGGAATAAATCAATGATGCTGGTGCAAAATGTTACTAGGGGGTAAGGGGTTGGTTCTGACCTGGCATTGACTGCTCTAACAAAAATTCACCAACGACTAAAATTCCTAGCTAGAAAAGCGGTTTTCCTAGACACTCATATATTACACATTCTTGCCGGGGCACTAGTGCAAAGTCACTTTGACTATGCTACCACCTCATGGTACACCGGACTAACACAATGATTAAAGGGCAGGCTGCAGACAGCCCAAAATAAATTAATCAGAGTTATACTTAAGTTGCACCCCCGTACTCACCTTGACACCAAGCACTTTGAAAGTCTCCGATGGTTATCGGTTGAAAAGCGCACTTTATATATTAAAATGCTGCTCACTTTTAAAATCACTTAATGTGAGTTCCCGAAGTACCTACTAAACTACTTCTTCTTCTTACTCTACTTACGAGAGAAACACATCAGCACGCTACTCGAGGTAGGTCGACAGATTTTATACCCTGTCGATTTAAAAGTCTGATGGGGAAAAATAGTTTCAGGTACAGCGCAACAGTTCACTGGAACAATCTACCAAGGGACATAAAAGCAAATACTACTGTGACCAGTTTTAAAAGAGCCATAAAATACTGGCTCCATAGAAATGCACTTTAAATTACTGGCTTCATGGCAATGCACTTTACATCTATTTTATAGCCTTTTTATTTATTTTATTCTTTTTATAAGTGATACATTGCCCTGCTGCTATTTGCTTCATCTGCTGCTATTTGTTTTATCTTGAGTTCCTTTAATGTAACCGCTCTCCGCTGTTTTATGTTTCTTTTAAATTGTTTTAAGTGTTTTATGTTTTTTATGCCTCGTCTTACTATATGTTTTATGTGAGGACCACAATGGAAATAAGCCCTCTGACTTTTTTGTGTTTTTATCCTCGGTGATTGATATATTGTCTGTTCTTTCATTACTATATGTACTGTTGTGTTATTTTATTTTATCACCAAATAAATTCATTCATTCATTCACACCTTTCTGCAGGTTGCCAATGGCCTCATCGTAGTTCTCC
This sequence comes from Poromitra crassiceps, assembly GCF_964638095.1. Taxonomy (NCBI): domain Eukaryota; kingdom Metazoa; phylum Chordata; class Actinopteri; order Beryciformes; family Melamphaidae; genus Poromitra; species Poromitra crassiceps. The sequence continues at coordinate 30,594,848 of NC_139626.1, read as the reverse complement.
AGCTCCAAGTGACACTGGCCCAGGAAGAAGTGGGCCTTGACGGACTGGCTGTCCAGCTCCAGCGCGTGTTTACAGTCAGCCAGCGCCTTGTCGTGCTGCTGCAGCTTCACATGGCAGAGGGCCCGGTTAGTGTAGTACACCGCCACCGAGGGGTTACGGTTCTGCCCAACAACACACATACACGCAGAGCAACATTATGGCACTGTATACTTTCATTTAGTGTGCACACTGTGTAAGGCTGAATGAACCCATTTATTTTCTTTTTTTTTCTGACCCAATATATTTTACTGTGTTTCTATTAACAAGACTATGCCACCATTCATGGCATTTACAGCGAGAGAGAAGCTACTTACGATAGCCTTGCTGTAGCAGGTGGCAGCCTCCTGGTACTTGCGGCAGAGGAACAGCCGGTTCCCCTGCTCCTTCAGCTCCTGCGCTGTGGAGCTCTTCTCCGGGCTGCCGGCCATCTTCTCCGCCGGCTCCGCGGGGCCCGCTTCGCCCTGCTTCCCTATCCTGTTCCCCGTGTCTTCGGCTGGCTAACCGACAGGTTAAAGAATACCCTGTCACTTCTGGCTCTCACAAACTAGACCAGGCAGAAAGAGAAGGCATGTGTATCAACGTTGGCGTGCATTCACTGCAGTGCACCTGCAATGCGTGTCTTGACTTGAGCGAATTAGGTGCAGTCCTTGATGCAACGCAGAAGGGATTCATTTAGTTCGCTGACTGTGCATCACTGCTGGGATAGAAAAAGAGGTGGCTGGATTAACCATTCATATGACAAACATCGCCGGTGACTAACGGGCAGTACAGCTAGCTAGCCATCACGAAACGTTACCCAGTCCCCAGCACTAGCGGACGGTTCCCAACACGCTTCAGCTATATAGCGTTATCTTGTATAATGTTAATCACAGAAAGACGTAGGGTAGGACAGTGAAATTGAGTGTTTGTAGCAGCGTAACCCAGTTGTCACAAAAGTGTGTCAGAGACAGAATGACATGTGGATGCCTTTAACAAGAGACGGGGATCGGTGCTCAGGTGGTGGCTAGCTAGCATACTACGCTACTTTGCCGATAATGCGCCGGGGTGGGCACTGGGTAGCTACGTTGAACGGTAGCTACTGTTACAACAATTGACCGTTTAGCCAGCAGATGGCGAGATGGATACGAATAAATTTATTAATTCGCTAGCTGGTACCTGGGCCTAGAAAACTCACCCCAGCAGAAATGAGCTAACGTTAACGTTAGCTCGTCTTCTAAGCAGTTAACGTATAGGCTCTGATTTGATCAGTTAGCGATCGCTTTGTAAGATACACATTGTTCAAACCTCACCTTAGAGAAGATATTTTACATTCGGGTGAAAGGGATGGTTATCTAATTTGATTTCAAGTCTTAATCGATTTGCTTTTCCCATCACGAGCAGCCATGACAGGTTGTTGTTATGCTGACGTCAAGCGCTTGCGGGACGACGGAAGCCGGAGAGGAGCCGTGTGTGTCTGAGGGGGGGGGGGGTATTTGTTTCAGCGGGTGGCGCTCTATAGAGGTTTAATACTCTTAAAACCCCAAGAAAGAAAGGTATATATATATATGGTATATATTTGTAGTTCCCGTAAATATTTTCTTTGTTTTGTCTATCTTTTGCCTAAAAGTTTGAGGTTGCTGCACGAATTGACTCCACAAGAGGGCAGCATATCATTACCACTAGGTATCATAGTACTGTATGTATGGCCTCTGCTTGAGTTGTACTTTGCTCATACCACCAGACCCCTTCGTCAGTGGTTCTCAAAAGTGGGGTCCAGGACCCCCAGGGGTCATTGAAGGCGTTCCAGGAGGTCCCCAGCAAAAAGGTGAATAATTTATTTTCACTATATCTCCATTCATAAGTAACACAATGACTATTTTGGTCACGGGTTTCATGCAGTACGCTTTCTGTAACATGTAAAAGCAAGATTCTTTTTTGTGTGTGGTTTAATTTGGGCCCTTTTGATGGGAAAAAGTTTGAGAACTGATCTACTGTAGGGGACTGATGATGAGGGATGCTGTTTACCTCATTGCTCTCAGACACATTACAGGCATGTATAATGACACACAACTCTTAAAGTGTGTGTGTGTGTGTGTGGGGGGGGGGGGGGGGGGGGGGGCAACCCAAAATGTTGCAGTGGTTACTCATGACTGGCCACATGACTGGCCAAGTCTGCGACTAGTGAAGAAAATGTAGCCAAATAATGCAGATATTTTCTATCACAAATTACAGTCATTAGGAGTCCAATTTTAGCCTGTGAACTAGGCCTACTGCATGACAGTGCAGACTGCAGACTAAATAATTTATATCGCTGTAGTAGTTTTGTAAATATGTATTGTTTCTACATTTTTCACCTTTTGTTATAAGTTATGTTTGTGTTATTTAATGTTGAAAAAAGCGTCGCACACTCTATGAATGAGGTTTAGACCCTCCGGCCTTCTTCAAGATCAACAATCAATCAAAAATCATTGTTGATCTTGAAGAAGGCTGGAGGGCCGAAACGTCATTCAATTAAAATACGCGATCGATCGATCGATCGATCGGTCTGTCTGTCTGTCTGTCTGCCTGTCTGTCTATGATGTATTGAAATGGAGGTGCCATGTTCTGAGAAAGGTCAGATGATGATCAGAGCCAACCACCCGCAGAGAGGTTCACCCGCTGATGCCCCACACACAGATAGAGCCATATAGATGCATCCTGAGCGTGCAATCCAGGCCTTCATAATAGGAAGAACACCCAAGTTTAAGCACAGAGGAATGAGGAAGGGTGTGACTGTGGACAGGGTCACTTTCATCCCAGGCTGTGTGGGGCGGGCCCTGTGTGAAGAGTGTTTTCAGGCCTGTGCAGGGATCAGTGTGTGAAGATTAGGACACGTCCCCCGAGCAAACACACACTGATAATGTGTGAGGGGGCCGTTGAGCCACAGACCCACCAGGACTGTGTCCCCAGCTGTGTTTGCCCAGCTCCACCAGTCTGATCCCCTCACCCAGCCCTATCCCCCGGCCTGTGACCAGGGAGAGGAGAGTTTTACACAATCCAGTACACACACACACACACACACACACACACTTTCAGCTCAAATATAACAAATGCAACCAATTCCTAGGAAAAACAGACAATCAGCATACATTAGCATGATAGAGACGCGATATGAATTCAATTACATTAAATCCATGGGAGACATCTCAACAGAGGCATTATTTCTATAGGCACAATAATTGCATGATACATTTCCATGGTCAACAAAGGTGTGTGTGTATCCAATAAACGGTTGGTAGATCTTTTTGAAACCGTCTTGCTTTTTCCTCAGAGGAATACATCTATTTCATTTATTTCATTTAATGTTTATTTGTGTAGGGACAGATATACATAGATAGAACATTGAACAAGAAACGCTCTGATGTCATATATCACAACATTTATAGCCTATGCTAATTTGCAACGCCCGTCCCTATAGATTAAAAGTTATTAAAAGCAAATATTAAAAGCAATATACAATCAACATAAACAAAGATAGAGAGCACACACAGGATATAATCAGCATAGAACATCAAGTTCACACACACACACACACACACACACACACACACACACACATTCCTCACAGAGAACCATTTTCCTATTAAGAGATGATAATCAGACTTCCATGCAATTACAGTGCATTGACTTAATTGTCCCATACAAAGGGGCTTATTGCCTTTAATCCATGATCAGAGTCATGTGTGAGCAAACGCCACAGACAGACCGCAGGTCATTGTTTGGGAGAGGATTATAAACAGAATAGAACCATGATCTCATAATGTTTGGGATACTCAGTGTTTACATGGAACCCGCCTCTCCCTCCCTCACTCCATAGTGCCCTGGCCCACTCCACAGTGCCCTGGCCCACTCCCCCTCGCCAACATCCCAACCGTCACCCTCTGCCACCCCCCATCAGAGCAGAGCGCTGCCCACCCCACCAGCTGGCCGAGCTTCCAGTCGCCGTGGCAACGAGAGCAGGAAGTTGCCCAGGCTCCTCTGGCACAGCTGAAAAGCTGCCACTTCCTGATTGATTCTGCTCTTTCTTTCTGCCTGTGTCGTCGTTTTCCCATTTGGCAGTGGCCTCCGCTATTCAGCGCCAAAAGCCTGACAAGAGAAAAAGGGGTGAACACGCTCTCCTCCACGTTAAGCAAGACCTCAGGTTCAAATGGGCCAAACAAAAAAGAGTGTTTATGCACAAAGGCTGTCCCTGTTTGGCGGGTTTGCTCGTTTTGAGAGGAAAGGCTCATAGACTTATCGCAGTGTGTTAAAGCGGCCGTCTGAATGAACCGCGTACCAAACGTGAAATAATAGTCCCACTGCAACTGAAACAGATGATGGAAAAGCATCAAATTAGTGATTGAAATTGATGTCACACTGTTGTCTGTCATACGCTTCTCTATCTCTGATTCAGACACATTTCTCTCTCTCTCTCTCACACACACACACACACACACACACACACACAATCTGCTTACACACACTGTAGTCCATCACACATCACCCGCACTGACACGAAAAACACCTGTTTACTCTCTCTCACGCTCACACACACACACACCGCTGTCAATCACAACATTCCACCTTTACGTGCAGT
>NC_139626.1:30577715-30585215 GCF_964638095.1 Poromitra crassiceps | reverse complement strand
GAAAATAGTCTAAGACATTATATAGTTGGTTAGCTGACGCCTAGACGACAGCTCGCCTTCCTGGCGTCCAAACAACAATATACATTACATGCCAGACAGAAAATGAAATAGAAAAAAAATAAAACATGTATCACATGAGAATAAAAGAAAACAGAAAAGAAGAAGAAAAAATAAAACAAGATCAAAGCCAATCTAGAACCAGATAAAACAATGTAGCATGGATCTGCTAGCCCTAGTAGCCAGTGGACCAACAATTTAACTTCTATATACGATCAGAACCATTTTTGTAATCTACAAAACAGACATAGCAATTATATAAATCAGGTGTGAATGTAGGAAAAATCAACGAACCATAACTATCTCAGCCCTCATGTGTCTCTACCCTTGTACTTTATTATTTTGTAATTTTGCACTTTTATCCCGCACACTTTAGCTTTTAACGCACCATTATTATGCCCATTTGGCCACATTGTTGTTGTTTCTACTGTCTTCTGTTTTGATGTTGTCTTTATCTTGTATGTTTTTATGTCCTGAGGACTGCGGATGCAAATTAGCTTTTAGCTAAATCCGACATATTTACTGTTATCATATAGATGACTCTGTATAGGTAACTGTTCATCAATTGTGTACTGTCCTGACCAAATAAACAAATAAAGTAAAGTAAAAGTAAAAGTTTCCTTTTAAAACATGCCTTTCCTTTGATGGAACGGATATCACCTGGAAGACTGTATACTATAGCCCTGTATATTACACTATAGCCCTGTATATTACAGCCTTCTTCATGTACTTAGACTTTGGTCAGGGTAAAGTGATCTGTCCACCACTTGCCCCCTCTGGTGGAGTGTGTATGAATATTTGAACGAAGTTATGTTTGACCATGTGTCAAATTATTACATTTGTCAATTGGGAAGCAAATGGCTGAAAGCTAACACAACCAGGAGGGGCACTGGAAGTCACTTTCCCTCCCTGTGTTGGTGCCCCACCCCCCTGTCTCCCTCCAACACTGCACCCCCTGCCTCCCCCCCTTTTACTCCTCGAATGTCCCCTGAGGTCATGCTCTCTCTGGGGTCACCAAACCCCACCCTGTCCCAACCCCCAACACAATCCAGAAGAGCTAAGCCAGACATAATGAGCAATGGGCTAATTGTGTGTGTGTGTGTGTGTGTGTGTGTGTGTGTGTGTGTGTGTGTGTGTGTGTGTGTGTGTGTGTGTGTGTGTGTGTGTGTGTGTGTGTGTGTGTGTGTGTGTGTGTGTGTGTGTGTGTGTGTGTGTGTGTGTGCGTGTGCTTGTGCGGACAGAGGTTGTGGGGGTGGGGGTCTCCTTCAGGGAGGTTTCAGTAAAAGTCTTTCATTATATTTGACTGACACAAATTCCTGTACAGTACACACAGGGGTGTAGTGGAGGGTAAACGCAAGTAAACACACTTTACCCCCCTCTTTGAAATGAGGCAGAGAGTTTATTCACCTATTTTCAGATCACCTGTATAAATCAATGAGGGGAAACAAGGTGGTTCAACTACTCCCCTTGGATAGTTTACCCACCTCTGTATTTACCACTACACCCTTGAGTACACTCTAGCCGCTTTCACACACAGATCGCGCAAAATTGCAGTTCAGAAGGCCCGCAAAGCCGGCAGCCTCGCCACAGAAATTGCTTTCACACAGAGCCAAGCAGCACCGCCACATTCCCGTCCTGGGGTGTGCTTTCAGGTGACAGCCACCCCTCCTGGATTGAAAGGCGAGCGGAGGCTCACCTTGGTCCACCCAGCTCCTCTAGTAGCCCAAATGAATATTTTCATAGGTTAGTGTAGCCTAGGCTACTGTATGATGAACGAATTAATTCAACAACCAAACATCGCCGATGTACGCCAGCCAACGTGCTGCGGTCGTTAAGGATCAAAGTGATAAAACACGAAAGTGTTGTCCACATGCAGCATGGTAACAAGGCTTTCAATATTCATCTGATCGACTTTATGGATCACAGATGCACCATCATGTAGCCTATTAGGTACAAGGCTAATTCTTATCTTTTGGTTCCAGTTTTTTGTTAGCAAATTATTCCCATGAAGTAGCCTAATTAGCGTCCGTTCTGAAAGACGACGCCCGCATATCAAACAACTGCAGTCTGCATAACGTTCGTCAGGGGAATAGTATAGGCTATAAATGCACATGACTACTATAACGTTAGTAGTTTTTGTAAGGGAACGCACAACTGGCTAGCTAGACCAATTGCAGTCCTGGAACTGATTTCCAGAGGGAATATCCTCAGACCAACTCGCCACACATAGCTATACGTCCTCTGAAGCTTATTACTGTATTATATCCGTTAATTTTACCTACTAATGTCAACATCGTTTGAGCATAAAGCCTAACCTACTTACTAGGCACGGAGCATTCCTCCTGGTGCCCCTGCAGTCATGATTGTATAGGCTACTTTCTTTAACTTTCACTTACTTTCTTGCTGCATGAGGTGGTTTCCCCTGTATTTTTTTTATGAATGAGCTGACCATTCGCACCGTTCCGTGTTGCCTCTCCTACGCTTTCAGGTGGAGGCGGGTTGCCTGGTAACCCGGCGCTGTGACTAGGTCCACTGGCGGAACGAAAGGCGTACAACAATTACCCACCAACTCGCTTTCACAACTTTCACATCGGAGGCGCGGATCCCATTTTCCGTGCATTTTCCTCCTTTCAAGGCCGGTGTGAAAGCGGCTACTGTTACATTCAAACGCGCGCACGCACACACGCACACACACGCACACACACACACACACACACACATACACACACACACACGCACGCACGCACACGCGCACACACACACACACACACACACACACACACACACACACACACACACACACACACACACACACACACACACACACACACACAATTAGCATACCAGGAAGTACTGGTGACTGCACACAGCACACTGAAGTTGTGTAGCAACATGTTTTCCACATGTGGAAAACAACATTTACATGGGTTTCACATGTACCGTAATCACATAGGTTTCACATGTAATCACATGGGAATTTACATGGGTTTCCCACATTTCACATGTGAAAACATTCCAAAACAACACGCTTCGGCAAAACACATGTTCCACATGTTTTCCCTTGTGAAATTTCACATGTTTTCACATGTGTGATCACATGTGAAATTGCACATGTGCAAAATCACATGTGTAGTTTTCACATGTGTATTTCATGTGGTTTTCCTGTAAGGGTTACTTTTGGGAATATTGCAAATAGGCGAATCTGCCAAAATGTTGGCGTATCCCTTTAACATTTAGAAGATGCCATGGTTGTCTTCTGTCTAAAGTTGTGTATCCTTCCTGTCTAAAAAGAACACATACAAATCCTTTACTCCCCCAACAATCCAGCTATTGGTTGCCATGCAAAGTTGCTGAAAGCAGCTTGTCTTGATCCTAGAAGTGTGGAGTCGGCAGATCCCAAATTGGACGGTAATCAGATCAATGTGAGGAGTTTGACAAATGACTAATGACAAGCACTGGACTCTGGAGGATGGGAGGGGTCGCCAGGGGTCAAGGCTGGGGGCCAGAGGTCGGCTTTTCAGAACCGCTCAATCGAAGGACCATTAAATCCCATCTTTGTGTGATTTCTCAGTATGGCGCGGTTCCATTGGATGCCTCCATCTCTGCACTATGCCCACTCCTGCATGTCCTGGACTCCTCCAGTGGTGAAGGAATGCCACCGGTGCTCCCCAACAGGAAGTAGCCAGGGGGTCGGGGGGCGGGGAGGGGAGGGGAGGAGCAAGGCATGAATTTAGCTGTAAAGGATTGGATTGAGGCAAGCTACAATTTTAGAGACAGTCCAACAGGAAGCCGTGGATTCTGCTGGATTTATGCAGAACAGCAGCCCTCTTGATTTAGTGCAGCAGAAACTTTACGAATTCGCATTAGCACTTTAGATAAAAGTCTCCAATGCCCCAAATGCAGGTGGTGATAAACTTAGTGCTCTGTGCAGGTAAACTAGTGCTCTGTGCAAGTAAACTTAGTGCTCTGTGCAGGTAAACTAGTGCTCTGTGCAAGTAAACTTAGTGCTCTGTGCAGGGAAACTAGTGCTATGTGCAGGTAAACTAGTGCTCTGTGCAGTAGGTAAACTAGTGCTCTGTGCAGGTAAACTAGTGGTCTGTGCACGTAAACTAGTGCTCTGTGCAGGTAAACTAGTGCTCTGTGCAGGTAAACTAGTGCTCTGTGCAAGTAAACTTAGTGCTCTGTGCAGGTAAACTAGTGCTCTGTGCAGGGAAACTAGTGCTCTGTGCAGGTAAACTAGTGCTCTGTGCAAGTAAACTTAGTGCTCTGTGCAGGTAAACTAGTGCTCTGTGCAGGTAAACTAGTGCTCTGTGCAGGTAAACTAGTGCTGGTAAACTAGTGCTCTGTGCAGGTAAACTAGTGCTCTGTGTATAGGTAAACTAGTGCTCTGTGCAGGTAAACTAGTGCTCTGTGCAGCTAAACTAGTGCTCTGTGCAAGTAAACTTAGTGCTCTGTGCAGGTAAACTAGTGCTCTGTGCAAGTAAATGTAGTGCTCTGTGCAGGTAAACTAGTGCTCTGTGCAAGTAAACTTAGTGCTCTGTGCACGTAAACTAGTGCTCTGTGCAAGTAAACTTAGTGCTCTGTGCAGGTAAACTAGTGCTCTGTGCAGGTAAACTAGTGCTCTGTGCAGGTAAACTAGTGCTGGTAAACTAGTGCTCTGTGCAGGTAAACTAGTGCTCTGTGTATAGGTAAACTAGTGCTCTGTGCAGGTAAACTAGTGCTCTGTGCAGCTAAACTAGTGCTCTGTGCAAGTAAACTTAGTGCTCTGTGCAGGTAAACTAGTGCTCTGTGCAAGTAAATGTAGTGCTCTGTGCAGGTAAACTAGTGCTCTGTGCAAGTAAACTTAGTGCTCTGTGCACGTAAACTTAGTGCTCTGTGCACGTAAACTAGTGCTCTGTGCATGTAAACTAGTGCTCTGTGCAGGTAAATTTAGTGCTCTGTGCAGGTAAACTAGTGCTCTGTGCAGGTAAATTTAGTGCTCTGTGCAGGTAAACTAGTGCTCTGTGCAGGTAAACTTAGTGCTCTGTGCAGGTAAACTAGTGCTCTGTGCAAGTAAACTTAGTGCTCTGTACACGTAAACTTAGTGCTCTGTGCACGTAAATTTAGTGCTCTGTGCACGTAAACTTAGTGCTCTGTGCAGGTAAACTAGTGCTCTGTGCAGGTAAACTTAGTCCTCTGTGCAGGCAAACTAGTGCTCTGTGCAAGTAAACTTAGTGCTTTGTGCAGGTTCCACTTCGATTCAGTTGTAATGTGCTGAAGTGATTTGGGGGGGGGGAATTCAATACTAGCCCTCAGAGTAAAACCTATAGACAAAATCTCTTCCAAATCCAACTGTTCGTGGACTTATAGTTTGGTGAAAACGCGAGCAGTGGAGCTGAGCCATTCTTAGCCCGATGAGCGAGAAGAGCATTGTGTGATCCCATTGCGATGTCTCTTTATTCCTCCGTGTGTGTGTGTGTGTGTGTGTGTGTGTGTGTGTGTGTGTGTGTGTGTGTGTGTGTGTGTGTGTGTGTGTGTGTGTTATCTCATGTGTAAAGTATGTCGTCTCTGGGGGCGTCTCGTCTCCATCTTTGTTTTCCTACGCCTGCCGTCCAAATTTCCATCACAAACATGTCACCCTGACTGACCCTGGGCTTTCTCCCAGTGAAGAGGCCCCGATTAGCCCGCATACATGTGCAGATAGGACCACAATTCTCAAGTCGGGGCTACGTATGAACGTGCGTGCGTGCATGAATGTGTCTGAATTTAACCCATTGATACCTGACGCAGCATTTGTGTGTATATCCCTCATTTGTGTGGGTATCCCTTTAAGACCGCGAACCGCGTTAACGCAGTTCGCGGTCTTAAAGGGATACACACACAAATGCTGCATCAGGTATCAATGGGTTAAGAGTATCCTCCATGCTCTAATATTCAACAAGTTGCCATTCTTCCCTCCCTCTCTCTCTCTCTCTCTCTCTGTGTCTCCCTCTCTCTCTGTCTGTCTGTTTGTCTCTCTCTGTCTCGGTCTCTCTCTCTCTGTCCCTCTCTCCCTCCTCTGCACTTCTCTGCAGCAGGACACAGTTCACTGCGGAAAGAAACGACCTCCATTGAAGAGTCACTCACTCAGTCAGAAGACGGACTCCGTTTTGTCTCTCCTCTTTTTCCTCTACTCCATCAGCTTCCTCTCTTCAGCAGTCTTGGGGTCAGATGGAGAGAGGGGGGGGGGAAGCCAAATAACAACTTGGAGCTGTGAGATCAATATTGATGGTCTCTCTGGTATGCTTTGCAGAATCCCCAACATCCTGAAAACAGGAAATCAGTCACTGTTGTTCCATCACCATCACTCAGAGACACTAAAGAAATCACCGGTTCAAAAGATACACCGCCAGTCAAACATTTTGGACACATCTGATTGAATGCACTGTTTTTCATTGCCAACAACAGAGATAATAAGTGATGGAACAGAAGCTAGTCAATTGAGATATTCATCTAGCCATATATATATATATATATATATATATATATATGTGTGTGTGTGTGTGTGTGTGTGTGTGTGTGTGTGTGTGTGTGTGTGTGTGTGTGTGTGTGTGTGTGTGTGTGTGTGTGTGTGTGTGTGTGTGTGTGTGTGTGTGTGTGTGTGTGTGTGTAAATGTGTGTCCAAACGTTTGACCATGGCCGTAGCTAGCTATGAGGACGGGGAGGTCCGGACCTCCCCTAATATTTCAGAGAAAAAAATAAAACAATCTGCATGGAAAAGCATGAAAAACACGGGATCTCTTTTATTTTGAAACGAAAGGCAGGTCAGGCAGGAAGTCATCTGACGCCGCGTCCGCGGTAACTTGATTCTGAGAGAGCAGCAGCATGGTGGTGAGTGATGACTCTCTGTCTGCCTGGCGAGATAATTGAAGGTGAGCGAGCTGCGAGACAGTGAGCGAGTGAACGACAGACAGTGAGTGACACTGACAGATTTTTTAGCAACAACCAACAAAGTAAGTGTCTAGTCTGTCTCTTAAGTAATGTTACCTGTGTGACACGTTGGGATGCTACTGGCTAATCATGCATGATGCCAATTGCCAAGCTCCCGAAGTCAGGTATGCAGGTGGCTATATGCATGGTTTCAGTTTCATGACCCAATAAGTAACAAAAAGAGGTGGTGTAAAGTTAAAAACAACATAATATATTTTATTTTATTTTTCAATCGTTCCTATCAGGAATAAATAAATGTCCCTCTGTATGTTTTTTTTTATTATCGATGATGACTTTGTGTGTTGTGTACGGCTTGGGTTGTGTACCTGTGTTTGTAGGTGTCATTTTGATATGAATTTGGCTAAAACAGTTTGTGTTTGTTAGTTACAATTATGTTGACAGGAGAGCTGAGCAGCTGGTGACATGAAAGAGAATATACTGAATAATGACATCACAACAGTATAATCCTAATGTTGATTTAAAATGATATATTAC
>NC_139626.1:30570215-30575215 GCF_964638095.1 Poromitra crassiceps | reverse complement strand
ATTGAGCGTGCATGCTCCCCCCCAACCTTTCTATATGGGAGGTTTAAATTTCTGTTTAAATTCAGTGTTGGGCAAGTTTCAAAATATACTACATATTACTAGTTACTTTCATTTGAAAGTAATAAGTTACTTTACAATATTAATGTCTGTGTAGACTAACTTGTAACGTATTGCTTTTGCATTACTTCCACCAAAATAACAGCAGTAGCAGAATGACATCCCTGACCCAGAACCATCCCAAAAAATTAATTTCAACCATCTTGAATTCAGTGTAAACTGTCCAAAATTCTAAATCTTTTCCTTTGTTATTGTCATCTACACTATAGTGGTTATTTGCATAAAAACACACCATTTGATTAGGAAATGATTGTATCTTTATTAAATATGTGCTTTGATAAAAAAAAAACACGTTTTAACTCACTTTGTAACTTGTGTTAGGCTACTTGACAAAGTAACTGGTATAATATTACTGAAATCCTATTGGTAATAAGTTATATTACTGAGTTACTGCTAAAAGTAATATATTACAATGTAATATGTTACTTTTGTAATGAGTTACCCAAACACGGTTTAAATTTGAGTGGATGTATGTGTACGAATGTGTAATAAAGAAAATAGACAAGCAAAAGAAATGATCAGTGTATATAAGTTATGCTCTCATTTTATCCACGACTTTCTTTTGGGATACTTTCTCCAATTTGCGGTAGTATCTGAAACGATATCAATATGTAACGTCTCGTGGTGTAACGGCAAATTACAGGAGCCCTTTCCAAGGCTATAGAAAAAAGCGAGAAGAAACACATTCATTACAATTCATTACATTGCAAGTGTGGTTGTGTGCCATTCAGAATCAGAATGACTTTCATCATAAGGTATAGTCACAAAGAATTTGTGTATAAATGATTGGACAATGATTTGGACAATGGGCAAACACCTGAACATTGAGTAGATCCGCTGTCTCAATGAAGTCACATCAATGCACATGACGGTTTAAATCAAAATGTCAACAGCATCATTTTGAGAACCACAAGTATAGGAATGTAGGGTCCATCCTGACCGCCAAAATTACATCTGCCTTGACCGCCAAAATAGCTCTTTTGTATTCACATCCATTGTATCCAAATAAGGCTATTCAAAAGTGGATGTGGTGAAGGAGCGACAACATCTGTCTTTTCTATGGACATATGTAAAACACTATACCTATTGTCAATTTTGGAGGGATCCTGCTTCTTCTCAAGTTTCCCTCCAAATTGATTCAGCCAATTAGAGGCAGTCTGGGGGGCAGGGGAGCGTCAGACAAGACAGACAGGGGAGCACCTCTGTCTGACCCCCAGCTGGGCTCCAACACTGGCTATCAAGCCCAACCCACCCCCCCCCCCCCCCCCCCCCCCCCTCCCCCACCCTCCCCCACCACAGGCCCGAGGCGTTCCTATAGGACCACTGGAATACTAATGACAATACTCTCATGTGTGATTACTAATGGCGGCATTGGGAGATGCTGTGTTAATTACAGCTAATGAGACTCATAAACATCGAGTGAAAGGAGAGCGGGAGATGCCATCTTCTAAAAGACAAAAAAGTGTGTTCTTTCCCTCCAAAAACACCAGCAGCCCTTCCACACACCACACACACACATACACACACACACACTCTCACACACCACACACACACATACACACACACACACACTCTCACACACACACACACACACACACACACACACACACCACACACACACATACACACACACACACTCTCACACACATACACACACACACACACACACACACACACACACACACACACACAGACCCTATTCTGCAATCATGACAAGCTCACCAACAAACCACCACGGCCGTGACGGGGGAAGTGCACCATTTAGAAAGGAACGCATGCTTGTGTGTCGATCTGTCTGCAATCAAAAGCCTGTCGCTTCTTTCTATTCTATATTTACCCTGAAACCTCAAGTACCGCAGGAAGTACCGCGGGACACTTCCTGTGCATTCTGTGGTGGCTGCACTCAGTTTCCATTGGCCTTTTCATCCCTTCCCCATCTCTCTCGCTGGCAACCGAGCACTGATTGGTCAAAAGTAAAAAAATAAATAAATAAAAATCCTCCGACTTAGCACTGAAGAACCACTTGAAAAGCCTCCCTTCAGCTAAAGCTAAGGCTAAAGCGTTCCCTTATGTGCTTTTGAACAGCGAGGAATGCAAGGATAAACGCTAAGCACGTCAAGGTTGGCCGCCCTATTGACGCTGCCTCTGTTTAAAAAGCCAATTTCAGTTCAATGACAGTGGTTATCTGCTTACACTGAGATAAACAATTGATACAATCCTTTTGTCAATCTAGGGATGTAATACTGTAATTAGGGTTTCATAAATATTTAATAAATATTGACAAGTAGGAGGAAAGGGAGAGTATCAATTTAGAAAAGTTGGAGATACCTAAACTGCAGATCTTTACTGGATCCTCCCATGAAGAAAAAAAAAAAAGTTTTAATCCTTTAACATTTTTAAAAGATTTCATTTATTTAAAAGTGAAATTAAAACATGTATTAAATGATATGATGGGCAGTTTGCTGTCAGCTGAATGGACAAACTCGGGACCAGCACTAGCTGAGTATGCAAATTCACCATCGAGCAGACAGTTAACCCTAGCCCTTTAGAGTAGGCAGAGAGAGGCTGCAATGTAAGATAGTGCATGGCATTTCAAGTAAAGAACATGGCTTTTTATATTCATAGGTGATAGGTAAGGATAACTGTTTTTGTCATGTCTTTTTATTAACCCAAAGTATAATGCAAACGATTGATCACAAGTGAGTAGGTTATATATTGTTGAAAAAAGGATAATAAAAAAAAGACACAAAGATGAACCTTATAATTACATGCACTATAATTAGAAAAATCAATGTCCCCAGTTTGGGTGCAGAAGATAGTGAGGGCCATTTGAGACACCTGCAGCCTCTTCCCTCCATTTCTCTAATGAAAAGTCCCCAGGGCCCCCAGCTGTGACCTCTGACCCCAGACACAGTAATTAGGTTCTATCTGGAGCTGGTGAACGCAAAAGAAAAGGTGGATTGTCTGAGTGATGATGGAGAGCTTTATGAAGACAATTTAGACGTTTATTTATAGCACGCATTTAACAAACATGTCTGTCATAATTTGTAGGAGAAACAAAACAGATGAAAGCAAGGATAAGACACGGGACGGGATAAAAAAAAAGCATAACAGACTAACACGTGTGTGTGTGTGTGTGTGTGTGTGTGTGTGTGTGTGTGTGTGTGTGTGTGTGTGTGTGTGTGTGTGTGTGTGTGTGTGTGTGTGTGTGTGTGTGTGTGTGTGTGTGTGTGTGTGTGTGTGTGTGTGTGTGTGTGTGAGAGAGAGAGAGAGAGAGAATTGTTGCAAATTTGTGAGACATTGTCGAAATTTAAATGAAGACTTCACCTCAGGGTGCTACCAATACATCTCTGGAGATTTGTGTGATTTGTTTGAATATAACGATGTTGTGTTTCTCAGCGACATGATCTTCATTCAGAGTGAGGCGAGATGATCCAAGATCCCTACGGAGATGATGAAAGAGCACGAGGGCCCTGAGAGAGTGTTGTGACAGTGTGTGTGTGAGTGTTGTGACAGTGTGTGTGCGTCGTGTGTGTGTGTGTGTGTGTGTGTGTGTGTGTGTGTGTGTGTGTGTAAGAGTGTTGTGACAGTGTGTGTGCGTTGTGTGTGTGTGTGTGTGTGTGTGTGTGTGTGTGTGTGTGTGTGTGTGAGAGAGAGTGTTGTGACAGTGGAGCTAAGTGATCTATTACACGTTTAGAAAAGCATTAGAGGGAATTCTCAGGGTGTCTCTGTGCGTTTCCAGCTGCGTTTGCTATCAACCCTTGTCTCCCTCTGTTTATCTGGTATTAGGGTTCTCTTGCATTCAACAGTTTCCCACTGGGCTACACACACACACACACACACACACACACACGCGCAGGCACGCACACAGACATGCGCACGGGCACACACACACACACACACACACACACACACACACACACACAATGAGATGAGAGACACAGAGAGAATTTTCACTCATACAAACAAACAAACACACACACACACACACACACACACACACACACACAAACACACACACACACACACACACACGGTCCTGAGAAAGTGCAATCAGAGAGCAGGTGTTAGTTTTCACATGAGGCTCTCATAGGGGTTGAGAGGGTAAATAACGGTGTTGTTGGCTCTTGCGGCTCGTGGCGTTGGTTCTTCTCACAGGCCTCGCGAGCGCTTGTGGCCTCTGGCCGCCATTCGACTCTGATTGGACCCGGACGGAGAGATGGGAAAAGGGCGCCTGCAGCGGTCTCACTGACTCAGCACGACACCAAACTCCATGCAGCGGCGTATGGAAGGCTTCAGGTAGACTCTTTCCTACAGCTGTATACATAACCTGTGTGACATCCTCAACACAGCAGATCTCAATCTTTGCTCTCTCTTTACAGAAGAGCTGTTGTGCTTTCAGCTTGTTACAAAAGTCTCTGTCTATGTCATTTCTTCATTTAAAAAAGTGTGAAAGCTCGGCCGCTACGTGGCCTCGCCCACAGCTCGGCTGCTGCGTGGCCTCGCCTGCACTATTGGCATGCACACCGCAAAATTTGCTCAACCTTACATCACTAGCCGTTTTCACACACAGATCGCGCAAAACTGCAGTTCAGAAGGCCCGCAAAACCGGCAGCCTCGCCACAGAAATTGCTTTCACACACAGCCAAGCAGCACCGCCACATTCCCGTCCTGGGGTGTGCTTTCAGGCGACAGCCACCGCTCCCGGATTGAAAGGCGAGCGGAGGTATTTCCACCCAGCTCTTCCTAGCCCAAATTAATATTTTCATAGGTTAGTGTAGCCTAGGCTACTGTATGATGAACGACTTCATTCAACAACCAAGACCTCCCTCCTTCTGCTAGTCTGCTACCAGCGCATGGTGGGCGGACTCGGCTTAATATCA
>NC_139626.1:30370215-30565215 GCF_964638095.1 Poromitra crassiceps | reverse complement strand
TGCATCTGTGTGTACACGTGTGTGTGTGTGTGTGTGTGTGTGTGTGTGTGTGTGTGTGTGTGTGTGAATGCACACACACTGATGCATGCATGCCATAACGAAGTTTAGGCAGTAATGTATTCATTTTTCTTTGACCCCCCCCCACCCTCGCTCTCCCCCCCTCCCCCACCCGCCTCGCTCTCCTTCTAAACTCTGCTGCTTTGAAATGCTCCTGGGAGAACAAAGCTCCCAGCTGGATTCCTGCACATGTGCCTCTGTGTGGCGCTGAGGCCTTGTCATAACTCCATCAGAGGGCCTTGCCTGGTCCATTCATCACATACACACGCACGTGCGCACACACACACACATGTGCAAACACACACACATCTGCAAACACACACACACACACACGCGCGCACGCGCGCAGATACACACACGGTACACTGAAAGTCACTATTACGGCTCGGGGAGATGGATGGCAGCATCAGTACAAAAGAATATTTGATTTGGTTCTAAATACCGCGACATGAAAGAGCCCAGCAGGGTAAAGGGCAACCAGTGGGGGCAAAACCTTCATCATTATCATCATCATCATCATCGTCGCCATCATACATGTTGCCTGGTGAGGATCATGTCGGTGTAGATTCAATTCATTTGATCATCTTTGAACTTTTTATCTGGAGTTGATGTATCTTGTGTGCTTCATATTTACTTTTAATTAATTTTATTCAAATATCACATGTAATTTCCAGGGAAATTGTCAATAGGCATAAATGTGAGCATGAGGGTGTTTAATATAGCATGGCATACAATATAAGGTATGCTGTAGTATATATGCCTATATGAATATGATGTATTATGCATAATGGTATAATGAGTAATATGATGTATATGTAGACATGCTTGTGATGAAGGCTTTATAAATACACTTGGCTTGACCATTTCATTGTGTGGTTTAGAAAAACTCATGGAGGGACATATTACAAAAAAAACGTTTCATTTCAGTAGCTACTGAAATTCAAAACAGCCTAAATTCTCTGCAGTTTGGCTTAGTGTTAATCCTGTCCACTAACCTAAATGTAATTCAGTCCAGTAAACGTGTTTCAATATGAAAAGTGTAGACTGTAATAATAGGCTACTTTCTGTAAACTCACTCAACATTTGACTAGTTAATTAGTATTTGCTAATGCAGCCATGCCTAACAACACAATGGTGAACTGCTTATTTCTAACAGTTTATCCTTGCATAGAGCAGACCTCCCTCCCCCTCTGTCGTGTGAGTGGTTTAAAGTTTCGCCTCTCGACCTGTGATTGGTCGACGAAGTTTTTCTAAGGGGGAATAAACTTCGGAGCTGTCCGTCCTCAGTCCGCACATCAGTCTCTGGATGTTTGCAGGGAGAGAGAAGACAAGAGTTTCGCAGTATTCTCTTATCTAATCCGTTAGGGTAAGAGGATACCAAACTATGGAGGTGATCAAAGATAGAATAGCATTTGTTTTATAGGGGACTTTCACTTGTAGAGCGCTATTAGGAGACCGCATCTTTGGAATACATTTTTCAGCCACGTTTCCCCCCCCATCCATTATCGAAAATGCCTGGTTTTGGTGTTTGGATTTACAAAAGTTGGATGTTACTTTTTGCCGTTTTTGACATGGCTCTCTCAAACTATTCGGAAGACCAGTGCAGCTGGAGAGGCAGGCAAGTACATTTTATTGACTTGATTTTATTTTTTTGCATAATGTAAAACATAATAATGTTCCATCTGCCGCCACTCAGCGATGCTGCGGATGCGTCTTGTAGTGTTGTTTTAGCGCAGTTGGCTGATGGTCAGGAGGAGTACAATGTGTAGCGGCTATTTGTATCATGAAACAAGTTGAGACTTGTCATTAGGGCGCAATTAAAATGTTTCTAGTGCTCTGCTGCTATTGCGCCCGGGGTTTTCTGCAATCTGCAGGAGGCATGGGGGGTCCAGACAGACAGGAGACACTGAAATGAGTAGAAAAAAGCATATTGGCACATTGCGGATGTGCTTGCTTAATCATTGACTTGATCTAACTATAGCTGTATTAACTATACTGTTGAAATTGCCACTGTTGATGCCGTATTAAAGTGTTTTTAGTAGGCTATATGACGTAATCTCTATGGATGCTTTGAGGGAATCCTGGCTCCACTCAGTTGCCAGTAGGCGGCGCCTTTTCTTTCTATTATTTAATTTCCTGCAGCCCTATTCTTTTGGCAAGTTTTTTTTATAGTCACCTTTGTATTCTACACATTTTAGAAATCTTTGATGTAAGCTGCCTGCTTTCTACATTTGAAACCAACCCAAACCGCACATCCTGCAATGGACAGTGATTCAGAAAAGTGTCACCAGCTCCCACACACATGCATAGTGGTAACTTCCCGACCCGGCGGCTTGGAGGCCAAAGATCTAGGGGGAGATGGGACGTGATGAAACCTTTTATTTAACTTTATCCTCCTCTCTCCTTCCCTCTCTCCTCCTCCTCCTTTCTCCATATACAGTGGTTTGTCCCAGCAGCAGGGCAGCGTGGAGCAGATCTCCCTCCACTGCTCCGAGGGCACCCTGGACTGGCTGTATCCCAAGGGGGCCCTGCGCCTCACCCTGTCGCCCCGGCTGCCCTCGGCGGCGGTGGGGCCCGGCAGCAGCAGCTCGGGCCTCATCACGGCCTGCGTCAAGCCCTCGGAGCAGTTCCACGGAGCCCAGCTGTACCTGGAGAGAGACGGGGTGCTGGAGCTGCTGGTGGGGGACCGGCTCGAGTCCTCCCCCCCGCCGAGGGTGCGCTGCTTCAGCCGGCTGCCCGGGGAGAGGGTGGCACTGTTCCTGCAGGCCACGCCCCACCAGGACATCAGCCGCCGGATTGCCTCCTTCCGCTACGAGCTGAGAGGCGACTGGACCGCCCGGCTGTCACTCGACTCCAACCCCATCAGCAGCGAAGGTGAGTCGGTGGAACCATTAGTCAGCCATGTTGGTTTGAGCCCCTGGGCCTTCAGGGGCCATTTGTGGTCAAGTATGACGAGATGAGAGTACAGGTTGTATCTTCAGAAAAGTAACTAAATTCTCACTATTTACTAATGGTTTCAAAACCCATTGGATAACATCACAAACACTGCCACCAAGCTCAGATCAAGACTCGTTTTCTGACAATGAGGCATTTTGGAGATTCTAGGTTTTCCACCCGACAGTCTCAATATTATATATTCCATAAAATCCCCTCGGAGGATGATTGCTAATTCCAAACAGGATTCTGTGTGTGTGTGTGTGTGTGTGTGTGGGGGGGGGGGGGGGGTTCAGACTTTCCAAGGCCCATGCAGTAGTGGAGGAAGTGGCCAAACTCTCCGCGGAGGCGTGCGTGCAGAAAGCGTCCGCTGCTTTCGATTTGAAGGAGAGGGAGAGAGGGAGGGAGGGAGGGGGACAAAAGCCCAGTATGTGGGGGCCTTCTCCAGAGTCCAGAGCCCTTTCAATGGCTCCCGCATGAGTATTCTGGGATTACTGCCGTCGCCTAGGCGACAGGGAGGCCTCTGCCCAGCTGAGATGCTCCCCTCTTTTGTTGAGCTGCCCCTCTGTGGGGAGACTTGTCTGTTAGGAGTACACCCCCCACTCTCTCTCTCACACACACACACACATACACACACACACACACACACACACACACACACACACACACACACACACACTGATTAGGCTTGGGGGAGGATTGCTAGACTGGAGAGGAAGGAATCTCATTTATCAGGAGGTTTTCACCAAGGAGGAGAATGTGTGGGCTGTGGGGGTGGGCAAGGGGCCTCCACGCAACCACAAGGAGAGCAGAACTTTAAAAAATGCCAGGATGCCCTTCCCCCCCATCCCCCCTAGTTTAGCCCATGCAGACAGCCAGGGCTTTGGTGGTTTGGTTCTAGTTTAGCCCATGCAGACAGCCAGGGCTTTGGTGGTTTGGTTGCATGCGTTTCTTGTGGCCGTCTGCAGATCCTTTTATGAATCTCAGGGAGGCTTCATGAAATGTTCTTGTTTGAAATGATTAAAAAAAAAAGAGGCTGTAAATGAGGTTGACAGGAAGCACCTTCTGACAAAGTGGAAGTGGATTTTTGTTCCTTGTAAAAAAAAATTAAATCTTTGAAGTCCTCCTCCTCCCCCGCTCCTCGGCGCCTGTCTAGCGGGCTTTGATGAGGTGTGACTGGTGACACCCTGGCAGGCTTTAGGGAGGAGGGGGGGGGGGGGGTTCATTTGGCCTTTAAAATCGTCTGGGACGGAGGAACCTCACACCTAAAAGCTCCGCTGGCCCTCCTCTCCCAACCGTAAAAGTAGCAGCTGTCTGTTAGAACGCAGCGGTTGGTCTCTCCCTTGCTTGTTGGTCTCTCCCTTGCTTATTGGTCTCTCCCTTGCTTGCGTGTCTTTGCACAGCTCTTTATGGCCTGGATATTCACATCTCACGTCCTCCGTGCATTCGATCGTACGCTCGTGTCCTCTCGCTTTTATCCGGAAATAAGGCCTTTGATTTCAAAGGGCTCAATGTATTCGCATATACTGTAGGTTGTCTTCTAACAAGAGTTTAGAGTGTGTGATCATCACCAACTGACTCCCTTCTCTCTCCAGATGCCTGCAGACCCTGCAACAACACAGAGATTCTCATGGCTGTCTGTACCAGTGATTTTGGTAAGTTACCTTTTAGAGCTGGTCTCTGTCCTGCCTGTATAACACTAAATAAGTAATCATATCGGTAATGAAATTATTGTTATGCAGAATCGCCCCCCCCCCCCCCCCCCTAATTCAGCCAGGATTAATTATGATTAATTATTATTTTTATTATTATTTCACCGGACCACCAAATGGCAACAAGTCCTAGCTGCAAAAGCCATAGCAAGTAATGGTTTTGCGTTCGGATTTACAAACCGGTTGTGTCAGAGCACCCTAGTGCCTCCAAATCCTCTCCCCTCAAAACGGCAAAGGTGAAACAGCACTACCCTGCCACCCCCCCCCCCCCCCCCCCCTACACACACACACACACACACACACACACACAACCCCTCCTGAAGGCACTGCTGTGGTGTAATCCTAACATACCCCCCCTAGAGGAGGAGCAGTGGAGTCATCTGCATGCCTCTGATTGAGCTGCAATGGGACCAAGTGGTTAGAAGCATTAGTGAACAGCCTCGGTTTTCCATACTGCTTTGACCAGCAGTTGGTAGCCTCTAGAGAACCACAGCTCTAGAGAACCACAGCTCTAGCTAGATTATGAGTCCGGAAAACATCGATGCTAACACTCCCGGTTCTTCACTGTTTCTGCCTATGGGATTTTTGAATGGGTTTTTGGCGCGATGCTTCAAATGAGGTGTGTGGTTAAAGCAGGATTATTCAAACGCGAACCAGTGTTCAGCAGGATAATCTTCACACATGAGGACCACTTTTATGAGTTTTTAAGCTTTTACGTGCCGTTAAAAGGGCGGCTAGCTACAGTAGCAAACGGCTAAATGAGACTACACTGTTGAGTTGACGGGGATATTATACGTCAATAACGTCATCACTTCAAAGGACGAACATGGAAATTCTCTTTCCCTCACCTGGTTCAGCCCGGGGTAATCAGTGCACAGCAGCGCACACATCAACAACAGTCCAGGTTGAGTGGTGACGTGACGTGGAAGCCTATGCGACACTGTGTGTAGTTCTGGATTAGCTTAGCATGAGCTTTTTACTTCTAGGGCTCGCATTTACGCTTCAAAACTCATGAAAGTGGTCCTCATGTGTGAAGATTATCCCGCTGAACACTGGTTCACATTTGATTAAGCTTGCGTTGCCCAGAGACCTTATTTGAAGCATTGTGCCAAAAACCCATTCAAAAATCCCATAGGCAGAAACAGTGAAGAACCAGGAAGTCTGGGACTTCCGCGTTCCGACTACAAAAAGATGTCATCCCTGCGGTACTCTATTGCTGCCACACCATTCAGTTGCAGCCAATGGTTAGAAACTCATGTAAACAACAATGCAACTTTTGCAACAATAATACAAAAATACAACAAAACCACATTTTTATAGACCAATGAGAACGACAAGATTTGGAGGTCCTCATTGTCAAACAACTAATGAGTAGAAATTAACCAGGATGTCTCTTTTTCTCCACAGTCGTGCGTGGCAACATCCGGGCAGTCGAGGAAGACGAGAACTTGCGGGCAGCAGTGATCAAGGTCAGCGCCACCCGGGTGTTTCGTCAGAAGTACGCCCTGTTCACCGGGGACAGCCGGCTGACCCGCCAGGGTGAGATCAGAACTCTGCTGCAGTGCGGCGTCAGACCCGGCCCAGGCAGCTTCCTCTTCACAGGCAGGGTCCACTTCGGGGAGGCCTGGCTGGGCTGCGCCCCCCGATACAAGGACTTCCAACGGGCCTACGTCACGGCCAAAGAGGCCCAGCAGATACCCTGCGAACTGGCTGTAGACTGAGCCCCAAAACGAGCCAAACCCAGGCCCGTTCCACGCCCTTCCTGGGCTGCCAAACGTCCCAGAGAAGGACAGTTTAGGAAGAATCCTTGGTGTGCAGCTGTTGGCACCAATGGATTCTGGTCTTCCCAAAGGTCTGAGGAGCCAACCTGGACTTTTTCGCGACACCATTCCCAGTGCAATATGCAGTCACCGGGTCCGAAAGACCCGATGGAGTTGTGACATGAGGGACCCGGCTGAAGTGGAGATTATAAGCATTTGGCGTTTGACAGTTTTTCCATACTGATGCCATTTTGCTGGTTCAGAACAAATCTTTTGAAAAGCTTTCCAATCGAGGCAAATTAATTCAAGCCATGCATTCGAGGCTATTGGGTGATATAATTGTGAAACTCAGGAAAATGTATGAAAAAGTTCTGTTGAGACATTATTGTCACTTAATAGTCTTCAACCTCAAGGCAGGTGTTATTATGGCCCAAGGCTTCAAAATGGCCACCCTTTTCCACAGTGTTGTTTGTTTAAAAAATATTTGGCCTTTGCTATTTTTAGCAGTCAAACAGCAAGAGGAAATTAAGTTCAATTAAGTTCATGTTTTTGTAGCTACTCCTTTACAGGGGGCATCTGCATCCGCAGTGTTGCTATTTTTAGGAGATTACAGAAGGTCCTGATAAAATATTGGGGGGGGGGCGGGGGGTATTTGCACTGATGAGGGAAAGGGAATGATCTGGAAGGTGTGATGCTGCAAGCACTGAAAACCAAATAAAAAGCAACTATATGTAGCATAGCGGAGCGATTAAAAACTTAATATATGTACAGATAATGTGAGCACATAGTAACGCTACGCTAATCGTGCATTCCTTTATAACTGGGAACTGGTTATAAAAAGTTCATGAGCTGGGACGGTGACGTCACTAGAGCTGGTATTTCCCATTCCAAACTCGTAGGCGCCTCAGCAGCCCCGACCTCAAAAATCCAAGATGGCTGCTCTGCGCAACAACAGTAGTTATAATCGTATAAATGCTATTTAGCACTTCTGTCTTGTTTGTGTCTGTACACACAGCACGGCCTACTTCTATCTGCGTGGACATGAGGCTGCAGTGTTTGTATGCGCAAAATGCCACGAAATGCCTTGTTATCAACTGTTATTGCTAACATGGCTAGCCTGGCTAGCGAGTGGATCTGACCAATGAACAGTGAACTTCCCAGCTCAACTTTTCTGCAAATGGAATGCTAACAAAACGGCTGTGACGTCATTTAGCCTCCACATCCCACTTCTTTTGTGATAAAGGAACGCACGATTAGGCTTCCTGAGCAGGATTCACAGCTCAAACTAGTGCTGAAAGCACTTTCATATTCTAGCCAACTCTGAGATTTTGTTTCTAAAAGTAGACACAGGACAACAGTGCTTTCCTGTATAAATAAGATGTTTGTGGTGTATGGACCACTGTTCACAACAAGTCACCATGTGCAAGATATCACATGTTAGCTCCGTTTCATTTCAGTAGCCATGCTATTATTTCTGAAAAATGACGATTGATTGGACCGTCTGCCTTTGACTTTAAAGATGATCATTTTTGAAAATGTCTTTGAGTTCTACTGCCGCAGTGTTGCCAAAGCAGTTACAAGTCTTTCATTGTTGTGTGCGAAGAATGACCAATTCCTGTTTCAAGAAACATATAACAAGAAAGAAAGAAAAAAATCAAGAAGCTATTTATGTCAAACAAGATTGATAATTGTATTTCACCTATACCTGATCAGCAACGCTCATAAACCTGGTGACAACAGCCATTCCTAACAGAAGTCCAGTGGCATCGTGCTATGTGTTATTGTTGGTAGTAAGGATGGAGGAATCTATACGATACAATATGAATTTAGGATAAATGAATTGATGCATTAAAATCCTTAAGCCTGCGTTTGGAAGAACAAGTGATTACACTGGACAAGGCTAGCTCAAGAGAAACACAAAATATGCATTTAAGGTCTTTGCACACACAGTCCGATTGTTTTCGTATGTGTGTTTTTTAATCCGTCATCTGAAAACACAGACGGGTCCCAGCTCGCAGAAAATCGAACCTCGTCCGAAAACTTCAATGACGGACGTAATTGTCGGACTCGGTGTGTCAATGATGATTGACACCAATGAGGTCGTATTCTTTCTTTTTTTAGAAAATACGGTGTGCAAAAGCTATTAGTGTAGAAATTCTGTTCAGTAAAATGATTTAATATCTGATGTGCACTATATCAACAGGTGGTGCGGTTCATAACCAAATCACCATCATGTGCTGGAGCGGTATGTTTCAAGTGCTGTACACTGCCATTTTTGCAGATTTGTGTTTGTTTGTTTGTTTTTCCCAATGTGAATTTATGTTAATACGAATGTGAATGTATATATGTAAATAAGAAATTCTA
Source organism: Poromitra crassiceps (assembly GCF_964638095.1). Taxonomy (NCBI): domain Eukaryota; kingdom Metazoa; phylum Chordata; class Actinopteri; order Beryciformes; family Melamphaidae; genus Poromitra; species Poromitra crassiceps. The sequence goes on along the minus strand of NC_139626.1, from coordinate 30,556,388 downwards.
GAAACACCACCATAAAAAAAAAACTATGGGGAAAAACTTTGTCTCAGTATTGTGGAATGTTTTTATGTTTGTGTTATTAAAACGTAAGAAAACGATCCTGATGTTATTGTTATGAGTTATTTGTTTTCTTCTGAATGAAACAGTTGATTGGAGATCATCTTAATGCTTCACATGATCACTCATTTCTCTGTTTAATCTACATGAGAGTATGTGGGGCTATTTTCAAAGTGCGGAGGCGGGACTCCTCACTGGGGCTCAATGCAGTTTCAGGGGAGGCTCAGTGAATGAAAGTGAAAAAAGTATTACATTAGTTATCAAAAGGAGATCACATAGAATATCCTAAATGTGACATGTGTGATTTGGTTAAGGAGGTAGGTCAGAAATACAGTAGTTTGGGGGGAATTTTACTGTTTTTTTCCACTTTCGAAGAGTCAGAAACTAATAAACGCCTTCAGACAGACATGTATTTGGTGTATTTGAAATATGTCAAATAGCATCTTGGCTCTATGTGGAGTGTCTAACCGTCTATGCCTATGGGGTCGAAAATAATATCATCATGATCCCATAGACAGCCAGGAAATTGAGCGAGTGCGGCACCTTTTTCCAAGCTTTGTCTGGGGGGAGGCCCACAGTCTCAGACTTTGAAAAAAACCCTGGTCTAATAGCTTTCTATACCGTTCAAAACTTTTCTCAGACGTAAGTCACTTGAAGTGCCCATAAATCAGATGCCCGAAAGCCCCAAACGAGCGGCGTGCCTGAAACCAGCGGCCTAAAAGGCGGAGAGATTTAGAGGAGTGCTCAGGACCCTGAGGGGCTGCGGAGAGGGAAGGCGGCAGAAAGCTTCGGTTGGAATTCTGTTGTCCTCGCGGCCTCTCATTCTCAGGATCCAGGAAGCAATAAATTGCCATTAAGGGTGTGGCATGGCAGACTTGGCTGAGCGGAGGTGTGGTGCCACACAGTCGCTCACTCCATTCTGACCGCGCGTAGGCCAGCAGAGCTGTATACAAGCACGCGTAGGCCAGCAGAGCTGTATACAAGCACGCGTAGGCCAGCAGAGCTGTATACAAGCACGCGTAGGCCAGCAGAGCTGTATACAAGCACGCGTACAAGGCCAAAAATCAACCCAATCTCTTTGCCATTCAGCCATCATTCAGCCTAGAGCAAAAGTGTCTCCAATCTCACCGAGACTTGGATCGTATGCTTTACACCGATACTGAATCTGTGCAGTCAGCATGTCCGGGTAGTGCAGCAGTATCCCTGCCTACCAACACGAGGGTCGCAGGTTCGATCCCCCCCCACCTTCCCGTGTTACCTCCGGCTTGGCCGGGCCTCCCTACAGTCACAATTGCCCGTGCCTGTGGAAGCCGCATTATGCGTATGTGTCCTGGTCGCTGCACTAGCACCTCCTCTGGTCATTATTTTTTGTGGGGGGGAGGGGAACTGGGGGGAATAGCATGATCCTCCCATGCGCTACGCCATGCCCGTGAAACCCCTCGCTGTCAGGTGAACAGAAGTGGCCAGCGACTGCACATGTGTCGGAGGAAGCATGTGGTAGTCTGCAGCTCTCCTCGGATCGGCAGAAGTCGTGGAGCAATGACCGGGACATCAGGGAGAATTGGACAAGTACAATTAGGGAGAAAAGGGGGTGGGGGGGTCCAGGGGGGGAATTTGATAAATAAACACAAAATCTGTGCAGTCATACAGCCTGTTGTGACTAGGGAGGAGTGTTGTGACTGAACCCGTGGATAATATATTTCCGCTGCTCGAACCCGATGAGGAGCTGCATGGTAATAACACAGAAAGACCTGTGTCACTGAACCACTCAGATACATTCACCACCTGTTTCTCCCCATTGCCAAAGTCAGAGTATCTCAGTGAAAAAGAAAGTGTCATGGTTTGTATATGCGTCTCTCTGCTCCAGACTATGACATATACCTCAGTAAAATCTCAGATTTACTGTGTGCTGTAAAAAGAGCAGCTGGGGAATTAACATGGTGTTTAGGTTAAATGGAAAAGAATCATAAAAGCGCGACATGCTTCCCATGTCTGGCATGCTATCACCCTCAGAAACCCCAACGCAGCTTTGCCACTGCATCAGTAGTCCATGAGAGTGGACCTCCAACCTCCCCGAATATGTACTGTCTGCGTCAGTGCCTTTACAAAAAGTGCAATGGCTGGAGGCCTGAGCTGCACTCCAACAACCCCCCTCCCTCTCTCTCTTCCCTCTCTCTCTCCCCCTCTCTCCTCCCTCCCCTCTCTCTCCTCCCTCCCTCTCTCTCTCTCTCCCCCTCTCTCCTCCCTCCCTCTCTCTCTCTCTCCCCCTATCTCCTCCCTCCCTCTCTCTCTCCTCCCTCACTCTCTCCCTCCCCTCTCTCTCCTCCCTCCCCCTCTCTCTCTCTCCCCCTCTCTCCTCCCTCCCCTCTCTCTCCTCCCTCCCTCTCTCTCTCTCCCCCTCTCTCCTCCTTCCCTCCCAGTCCATCTGAGGTGACTGCTGCAGGACTGATAACCCAAAAACAAAGAGCACTCAAATTATGCTCACTGAACTAATGACATTTTGACAAAGCTCAACTTCCTCCATTGTTGTCACTTGGTTGTGACCCCAGCTTGAACCCCTAAAACTGCAACATGAATCACAATATAGACACCATGCAACCACAACGACACTACACTTTGCTGTCCAACCACAATATAGACACCATGCTACCACGACACTACACTTTGCTGTCCAACCATATATATATATTATTATTATATAATTATATATATATATATTATTATATATATATATCATTATATAATCATATATATAATTATTATATATACATACATACATACATAGGCGGAGTTTGACTTTTAGCTCTGGGGGGGCCACTTCTGCAGGAGACACACATTTGCCGGCACGCAAAAAAAAATTGGCCATTTGAAATTTTGCCCGTTTGAAGCCAGATTTAGAGGATTATCTCATTTTAAGGCTGGCATCATCATGGTCTCTCTCTAATTATTGTTTAATAAGTATAAGAATGGAATTATAAGAAATATTAGAATATGAGTAGAATTACAGAACATTAATACTCATTATTGTATGTTTAGTAATATAATGTATATTATATAGCGCGTCACTGTTCACTGTTGCTTTTGACCGTGCTCAAAGACACTTTACAAATACAGGATAAAACAACTTTAATAAAGACAGAAAATATAAAAATAGATGAGAGAGAGGGGGAGAGAGAAATATTATAGGTCAAAAGCAACAGTGAAAAGGGCTTTTTTGGAAAGATGACATAATGAGTATGAAAGACAATGAGTTTTGGCCTGTCAGATGTAACTGGGGAGGGCATTCCAGAGGGAGGGGGCGGCTGCAGCAAGGCCCTGTCAGAGGCCCCTGTCACAGCTTTAAGAAAAGAGATACCTGTGATTACTGTCAAAGTGGATATAAATTGTATGCTCATATTCAGCCAGACAGTGAGATGGAGATTTACAATGGTGAGAGAGAAAAAAAGAAAGAAAAAAAAAGACTGGGGGGCCAGGCCCCCCCATTAACTCCGCCCATGTATATATATATACTGTGTGTGTGTATCCATTCTATCAATATCAATAACTCATTATAATGCATGCAGTGCACAATCCAAATAAAACTATAACAAAAACATATTTTGCAGTTACTACAGCCAACATGTATGATTATCTTGCACAATGCTGTTGACAGCATGCACTCTTATACCATTATCACTAGAATAATGCTCCTTCACATGGTTTCTTCCTCTCGTAACGGACAAGCCCATCTTTTATTGTCACACGAACACCACAACACACTCATGCTGACGGTGGCCGGTGAAAAGTGTCCTCTGCATTTAACCCATCCAGGCATGTCCTTTCCTCCGGGGGCCAGGCCAGGAGCAGTGGTCGCTTTCTCGTACAGCGCCCGGGGACCAACTTCGGATGTTGTCACTGGTCGGATGACGATGACGATCTGATCTTCTGCATGTTTTTAGTGGGGAGGTTATATACGGAGGAACCCCCTGGGGGAGCACGGGGAGAACATGCAAACTCCACACAGAAAGGCCCTTACGACGAGATACCCCACCTGGGCAGTAGGCACTGAAGATATGGGGGGGAACACAACCACAGCGCCCACAGTGTCCCAGTAACTGTCCTAAATTAATGAATGAAGTTGTGTTACTTTGTGTGATGTTTATTCATATCAACGCGTGGTTTTCTTCATTCGTAGACATGTTTATGTGACTTTGTGGACCTTCAAAAATCGTGTGTATTAACCAGTGTTGGGCAAGTTACTTTCAAAATGTAATATACTACATATTACTAGTTACTTTCATTTGAAAGCAATAAGTTACTTTACAATATTACTGTCTGTGTAGAGTAACTCGTTACTTATTACACTACTGCATTATTTTCACCAAAACAACAGCAGCAGCAGAATGACATCGCCACCACGGAACCATCCCAAAAAATAATTTCAACCGCCTTGAAGTCAGTGTAAACCACCCAAAATTCAAAATTGGATCCTTTTCCTTTGTTATTGTCACCTAGAGTGGTTATTTGCATATAAACACACAGTTTGATTAGGAAATCATTGTATCTTTATTTAAATAGGTGCTATGATTAAAAAACATTAACTCCATTTGTAACTTGAGTTACTCGACAAAGTAACTGGTATAATATTACTGAAATCCTATAAGTAATAAGTTATATTACTGAGTTACTGCTAAAAGCAATATATTACATGTAATATGTTACTTTTGTAATGAGTTACCCCCCAACACTGGTATTAACGCGTCGCTGGCTCTGCAGAGGTCCAAGAGTGCTGTGGACGCACAATACAGCCCTCCTCCCCTCCTCTGTTATTCTGTTGTATAGCCGAGGTGATGTATAGAGGCTGCGGAGCGGGAAGCACTAAGGAAAGGGGAATCCAAAGAGATGGGAGAGAGTCGCTGGGTGTGGACGTCCGTCGGCCCCCGAGGGGGAAGTGGCTGAACACAAAGCTCCAGAGATGAGAGCGCAGACAGGGGCAAAGTGCTCCAGGGGTTAGGGTTAGCTCCCTCATAGTCGAGCACAACAACACCCCACCCAGCTAGTGCACAGGTCCTGTGCTCCGGGGCAGGAACTCTCCGCTATTATCCACCCATAAACAGAAATAGTTAATGCTTTAAACCGCACAAAGGTCTAAAAATCATTGTCAGCAAAGTCCAAACAGACATAGGCCTACATGGATGGGAGTCAATAAGTTAAGTTGTTGTTGTTGTCAAGAAGTTAATGTTGATCATCCGTTTGAGACTCTCTGACTGTGATACATGTGATACATGGTGTCAGTCCAGGATGTGATACATGGTGTCAGTCCAGGGTGTGATACATGGTGTCAGTCCAGGTTGTGATACACTGTGTCAGTCCAGGATGTGATACATGGTGTCAGTCCAGGGTGTGATACATGGTGTCAGTCCAGGGTGTGATACATGGTGTCAGTCCAGGGTGTGATACATGATGTCAGTCCAGGGTGTGATACATGATGTCAGTCCAGGGTGTGATACATGGTGTCAGTCCAGGGTGTGATACATGGTGTCAGTCCAGGATGTGATACATGGTGTCAGTCCAGGGTGTGATACATGGTGTCAGTCCAGGATGTGATACATGGTGTCAGTCCAGGGTGTGATACATGGTGTCAGTCCAGGGTGTGATACATGGTGTCAGTCCAGGATGTGATACACGGTGTCAGTCTAGGATGTGATTAAAAAAAGGAAGGAAGACAAACAGCAAGGCATCAGGAGGAAGATGTGTGGGTGCTTTTGTAGCTCAGGTTGTGCACAAGCCAAAGTCACAAAGGTAGAGAACTAAGACGTGAGAAAGAAACTGGTTTTAAATGGCTACATTCACCATGTGCAAATTGTTTCCATGCCGCAGGGCAACCAAGCCTGTGCCCACCTCTCTCTGTGACTCACTCCTGCTGCTCCTCCATCAACTCCGCACCAGCTGAGAGGGAGCATGACCACACTTTGGCATCACAGATTCCCAGCTGATCATTTCTGGTTCCCATAACACCCTTGCACAGCTGGGAATGATGATTCGCAAATGGAAATTCTGTGAATGTGCGAGTCTGCGAACACACGCTATATGACTTGTCATTCTGTGATGCTCATAATCAGGCCACGAAAACATCAGCCACTATCAAACCATAAGCTTCATGTCTTCAGTAACGACTTCAGTAAGGCACTGATTAGCATTCGTATTTCTGTATTGAGCAAAATGTATAATTACTGATGAGTTAAGAGTAGCCTGTCTTCACAAAGCAGAGTGCTGGAGGGAGAGAGAGGGCCTGTGGTCAGCTTTTAAGTAGAGTGGGCAGTTTGGGTAGGTTGAGAGGTCAAGGCAGAATGGAGAGCAAGGGTAGAGTGGGGCGAGAGCATGTTTATCTGACCATGTTATCCCTCTGAAGTGCTGGAGGGAGGAGAGTGAGGAGTCCCCTTTGTTCCTCAAGAGCCTGCAGATGGCTGTAATCCCTCCCAAAATGCGCACTGAAAATCAATCAAGACAGGGTGGACATGGTGTATGTGAGTGTGGAGGCGGGCGGGACATTTCTCAGGGAGGGGGTCCCGCAAAGAAGCACGCAAGTTGGGTCGAACAAGCGTCTTTGGCGCTTTCCCGCCCAAAAAGAGAAAACAAAGTATTGTAAGGAAAGACAGAGGGAGTGAATTGTGACCCCCTCCAACGAAGGGCCGCTATCCCTCAGCTTCAGCCCAATACAGCTGCCATCTCCTCCATGGGCTTACGCAGGCTGCAGGGGGTAAGACCACAAAAACCTCCAAACACTGCATCATACACTTCACGGAGATCAGAGTGATAGATGGATGGATGGATGGATGGATGAATGGATGGGATGGGCAACTTTGATGATAGAGAGGGCCACAAAAAAAAGAAGTCCTCACTACCAGAGGGCCAGATTGTGACCGTACACTTCCACCAGTAGCCTACTGTAACACCATCACTCCCATTTATAGCTACTGATTTGATAAAAAGGACTGGTAATCAAAGTTTATTATACCAACATTTATATTTTTCATATTCAAATGCATTTAGTAATGCGGCGGGGGGATATTGGGGGGGGGATACCAATATTTCAGCGCAATTGAGTCTCAAAAATCATTAATCACTAGTGGCACAAAAGTAAACACAGAAAGTGCAACAACTAATATTCATGTTTGTAATGCATTTCTACTCTGCCTCCTACTCCATAACATTTTTCAAATAAACATATTGCTCACTTTTGTGTAAAGGCGAGACTGGTGGGTACCCATACAATCCATTCTCATTCATCTTGAGGTGAGAGCTCATGGGACCCCTTTGAAAATGGCCATGTGTTTTCCCTTGTAAAATGTTTGCCTCTTTGGAGCGTTTTGGAGCCCCCTTCCCAACAAGCATGAGATGGTTGGTACCAATTGCTGCATTAGGTCTTCTAGTTTCAGATGATGCCAGAATAATTCGCTCTAGCTTTCAGACTAAGCCCCCTACAGCATCCTGGATATACAGTAGTTTGTTACAATAGCGTTAGCTCAAATGCTAACGTAGTGGATGGACAATGCTAACGCCATTAGCGCCATGTTCTGGGATGTACAGTCAAATAAAAACACAGATTTGAGTGGTCTAACCTAGCTGGTTAGTTAGTGGAATAGTCAAGCTTCACCCGAAAACGCCTGAATTGTAAAAACAAAAACAAAAAAAGGAAATTGACCCAAGGGCCACACTGAGTGAGGTCAGGGGCCACCAGTTGCCCATCCCTGAGATAGACAGACAGACAGACAGACAGACAGACAGACATTTTATTTATTTAAAAGTATCATTAGCTGATGCACATCATAAGTGGGGAATGATGTTATTCAATCACAATTTCATTACACAATACAAAGAGCAACAGGTTTACAAAATGCCTTTCTTTGAAGGTATCCTGTAACATCACAATATTCACTAACATCTTTTCGAGTTATTTAATTTCTTTCCATAATATGATTTTTTTTTATACGAAAACAACTGATTTAAATAGCAATTAAATTCTTAACTGTGTACATGCGTAGGTTGTTTTCTACTAACTTTACCAATATTTTCCTCCAGCACCTCCTGTACCAAAACCTTCTCCTACGAGGAATCTATTTCTCATACAATGACGGGCCACTTCTCTCTCTTGTGGCTGACGTAAGCCTTGCCCACTGGATGCCCTACTAAACCCTAGACTGAGAGTCAACCAAATCCAGGGAAACACACCTGTCTCTGCCTAGTCTCTAACACACCTGTCTCTGCCTAGTCTCTAACACACCTGTCTCTGCATAGTCTCTAACACACCTGTCCCTGCCTAGTCTCTAACACACCTGTCTCTGCCTAGTCTCTAACACACCTGTCTCTGCCTAGTCTCTAACACACCTGTCTCTGCCTAGTCTCTCAAAACACACCTGTCTCTGCCTAGTCTCTCAAAACACACCTGTCTCTGCCTAGTCTCTAACACACCTGTCTCTGCCTAGTCTCTAACACACCTATCTCTGCCTAGTCTCTAACACACCTGTCTCTGCTTAGTCTCTCAAAACACACCTGTCTCTGCCTAGTCTCTCAAAACACACCTGTCTCTGCCTAGTCTCTAACACACCTGTCTCTGCCTAGTCTCTAACACACCTGTCTCTGCCTAGTCTCTCAAAACACACCTGTCTCTGCCTAGTCTCTAACACACCTGTCTCTGCCTAGTCTCTCAAAACACACCTGTCTCTGCCTAGTCTCTAACACACCTGTCTCTGCCTAGTCTCTCAAAACACATCTGTCTCTGCCTAGTCTCTAACACACCTGTCTCTGCCTAGTCTCTCAAAACACACCTGTCTCTTCCTAGTCTCTAACACACCTGTCTCTGCCTAGTCTCTAACACACCTGTCTCTGCCTAGTCTCTCAAAACACACCTGTCTCTTCCTAGTCTCTAACACACCTGTCTCTGCCTAGTCTCTAACACACCTGTCTCTGCCTAGTCTCTCAAAACCACAGTGATTAACAGCCAGGATTAGGCTTTCCTAACAAAACCCATCCGAGTGTCCACACAAAGGGGAGAAACCTCCCCAGAAGAACAGTGCAGTCCTCTCAAAAGTCTTCCCTTACTTCTACCCAGTTTCTCCCCTCTATAATCCTGTAGTGAAGCACAGCCTGGCCTCCCTCTGTACCAGTTCTTTCCTACTCTCTCTCTCCCCCCTCAGAGTCGTCTTTAGTTACCTCCTTAGAGACACACTGCACTGTGCCTATTGTTCCAATTGTTTATCAAGCAAAGAGGGAGGCAGGAACGAAACTGCCAGTCACCGTTGTTTTGTTATGTTACATTACCTACTAGTATCTCCTTGCATTTTTCTCTTTCCCTGTGGAGCTTCAGGGCAAGATTTGCCAACAGATACGTATGTCCGGTGCTATAAAAGCGCTGCAAAAACACGTGACAAGTTTATGATCTTTAATTTGGACCCCTTTCACTGTGTCAGACTCATCATGTATTGTGTTAAAGGAATGATTTGACCCTCAGATACTTTTACGCTGGTATATACAGTATATATATATATATATATAATCAATCTCTGATGTTCAGTGCATTCCAGGAATTATTTTGTGATTAAGCGTTATAATTTAATATTTTGACGTATACACTTTCCCTCGGCTAGTCATTTCGAGGAATTCAGTTCGAGCGGAGGTTCATTTCTCCGTTTATTTTTGTCATTTATGAAGGTTAAAAAAAGAAAGACATTTAGCTCCATATCACTCGCCAAAATGCGGGCAACATTTTTGAGAGCCCTAACTCCAAAATGGCTACCATCGGCTATGTTGGAAATTACCTTTTCAATGGTTTGGCCTACAACGCTGCAAAGTAGGATACATGCTTTCTGTGACTTTTCGGTAGAGGAATTCATAATGGGAGTGCCGCAGGAATGAGTCTGGAAGTAGCAAATCTGGGATTTTAGTATTTTAGTATGGGGGATTTCGGTTTCTGCATGAAATAAGGTCTGTGGTTAACGGAAGTTTATGAAACAGTGAAGTTTGTGTTCAGCAAGATCATCTTCACAAACAAAGCTCGAGCACTTTTATGACTTTTGATGGGTAAATGTGTTTTTACTGTAACGCAATTGTCAGAAAACCCCTCCCATACTAATATCCGCGATTCACTTTTCCCCTTACGAACCAGCATGGCGGCCATTTCTGGGTAAGCCTCCAAACATAATGTCATCCCTGCTGCGGTCGTTTTGATCATTTGACCTATTTTTTTTTTTACCTTCAAATCCAAGATGGCTGCCAGCTCAAAAAGGTATACACTGAAAATGGTTTGCTATCAAACTCCATTGTACCGGAAATAATCTCGTTTTGGCCTTAATTGGCAATCAAATAAACCACCAAAAAACAAAGCGGGCTCAGAAATGCAAAATGCATCACCAATGGTTGTTTTTAACGGTGTGTTTTAAGGTGGATTAACATGAAATAAAACAATGTCATATACTTCAGGCATGGTGGAATAAGTGTCTGGTAAGAGCCGTCTGCACTTTTCACCTTGTGGAAACGGGGAGAAACAGAGAAACCGACGCAGCCATTGAAGCATCAGACGTGTTGACAGTGTTCTTCTACCAAAGGGCAGTCCTACACAGTGGCCGGCCCAGCCGGTCTGGCCTGTCTGGATGTGTCAGGAGCTCCCGTTACCCTGCTCTTCCTCTCCCTTTCCCTCCACACTCATTCCAGGGGAACATGTGCGCTGGAATTCTCCCCCAATTAAGACAGGGATTAGCCGGGTCCACTGTGGGAACCAGCCGAGTGTGGGAAAGCACAGGGTGTGTGTGTGTGTGTGTGTGTGTGTGCCCCTCAGCTTCGCTCTCTCACTCTCAGCCTCATTCTCACTCACTCTTGTTCATCAAGCTCCCTCCCTCACCCCCTCCCCATCTTTCTCACCCTCTCTGTTCCCTCACCCCCTCCCCGTCTTTCTCACCCTCTCTGCTCCCTCACCCCCCCTCCCTCCCTCACCCCCTCCCCGTCTTTCTCACCCTCTCTGCTCCCTCACCCCCCCTCCCTCCCTCACCCCTCCCCGTCTTTCTCACCCTCTCTGCTCCCTCACCTTACTGTAATTCTTTCTTCTCACTTTTCTCACCCTATCCTCTTTCTCCTCCACACTCTCCTGTCTTTTTAAGTTGCCTTTTTTGCTTCAGCCTCATTCCTCAAAATCCATTTCTCGTTGATCTGCCCAGTATAATTCTCTCCTCCCATCTGCATATTTGTTTTTCCAGTCAGACCCCCTTCTCTCCTTTGATTTTGTCCTTCCTTCTCTCCTTGCACACAGAGAGTCTCCGGTAGCTTTCGGTCTTGCTTCTCCAAGCTGAAGTGCAGGGTTCCTCTGTGCTCCCCCCTCGCTTGCCTCCTCCCCCTCCCTCGTAATGCCTCTCCCCAGCAGCCTTCATATTGAAAGCTTGTCTGGAGGGAAGCTGGAGACTCTTTGAGATGAATAGTCTGAGAGTGTCGGACTGAAAGAGGGGGCAAAAAGACGGCCCATCAGAAAAGAAACGACAGGTGCCTCGGAAAGTAGACAGTTAGCCAGTGTTGGCACTGGTACAGAATTCAACGAGTTTACAGCGGTATCTTCTCTCGAAGAAAAACTGCACGTGACGGGTACAAATCAAACATATTTGAACTCAATTTAAAGATGTAATCCTAGGTTATCATTGGTATAGGGTACATACAATTTTCAACAAGCTACATTTTAACCCATTGATACCTGATGCAGCATTTGCGTGTATATCCCTCATTTGTGTGCGCGTTAGCGCGGTTCGCGGTCTTAAAGGGATACACACACAAATGCTGCATCAGGTATCAATGGGTTAAGCAAATAATAGACTACACATCAGTGTCATGGGACGAGATGAGAAACTTCCATGGGAATGGCCTCATTGACCTTGTGGCTGCTCTTTCTTTCTCATGATCTTGCAATAACTTCACGATCACACGGAATTCCTCTCTCACTGCCTCCGCACATTCCTCGCACTCATTGTCACCTTTTCTTCCACCCACTCTTTCTCTCCTCTCCTGGCGTTCCCACAAATCCCTTCCCTCTGCAGTCGTCCACACAAGGCTTGTCCGTTCCAATTAGGACCGGGCCGTCCGGCCGCGGCTCACACACAGCTCGCTCTCATTAAGCCTGTATCAATTAGGCATTAGCCTGCTAAAACAAAGGGCCTCTTGACGGGCAGCCCGTCGCAGACCATGCGAGGTACTTCCTCTCTCCATCACTCCACCCTGCTTCCCATCTTCAAACCAACATTCATTCATTCAAGCCTTTTCCCCCATTGTGTACCAGTCACCAAACAAATCTAGATCCAAAACATGGCCAGCAGAACTAGGTGACAGCAAACAATCGCAATGTGTCCGACATTTACTTTTGACTGTAATGTCGACCAGGTCAAGTAAATTGATGGTCTTGCATTATAATTTCAAGTCATTTAGAATGTTAATGTCAGTTTTTCCACGGGGATCTGGAGTGAATGTGATTTTGTCTTCTGTTAACAACAAAAATATCACTGTGTGCTAATGTAGTTTTTTAGTAACAAAACAGGATTTTCTCCATTTCCTATCATGAGGGTACTAGAGAAGGCTGTCCTAAAATACTGAATTAGCATTTTGCCACCACAGCTCAGCAATGCTACTGATGGAATGTAAAATGCTCAGTCACTTGCAGTGATGTTTAAGTTGTTTAGGTTTATATATATTTTTGGGGGTACGTTGACAGATTGGTTTAATAGACAGGCTTATTATTATTTTAATTTTTTATAATTCCAAAGCCAAATATTGATTTGGAAAAAGAAAAGAAAAAGATTGAGAACATCTTTATCCCTGCAATCAGACTTATGGGCCTACCTATGTGTTTCGGAGCAAGCTTGTTGCATCCTGATGAAGGAACTTGCTCTGAAACACATAGAACAATAAGCATGATTGTAGGGATTGAGTTGCCATGTTGAATCTTTTATTGCCTGTTGGTATTAGCTTTAGTTCCCTGAATTGAGCAACCCTTTAGTGCAGCCGTACGCAACCTTGCCCTACTCAGGAGCCACATTAACAAAAAAAATGGGGGGGGGGGGGGAGCAAGAGCCACAATCCAAAAAAGTCTCTCTCCTCCCTTTATTTTTATTTATTTATTTATTTATTTAAAGTATGACTTAAAAGAGCCACAACTACCCATAAAGGAGCTGCATGTGGCTCTAGAAAGTGTCCCTGTGCTGCCATGGGGTAGAGCCCTAAAGAGTTTATGACCTGGGTGGGAGGCGTCAGCCATGATCTTCCGAGGTCCTGGCAGTGTGTAGATCCTGAAGGGATGGCAGGCTGCATCCGGCCACCTTTTCAGCATGGCAGATGATGCGCTGCAGCCTGGAGATGACCTTGAGGGCAGCAGCAGCATACCACTTGGTGATGGAGGTCAGGATGGACTCGACGGTGGAGGTGTAGAAAAGTACCTTTGGCACCTTGAACTTTCTCGTCCGCCGAAGAAAGTGAATCCTCTGTTGTGCCTTCTTGGTGAGAACTCTGATGTTCAGCTCCCACTTCAGGTCTCGGCTGAAGTGGGCTGAAGAACCCAGGAAGCGGTTGGACTCCACATGTGTTGACTGGGGAGTCAGGGTGGTGGGGAAGGTGGGGCTGCGTTCTTCCTGTAGTCCACAACCATCTCCACAACTGTCTTTTGAGTATTGAGCTCCAGCTTGTTTTGACTGCACCAAGTCATCAGGTGGTCGATCTCCTGTGTGTACACAGACTCATCACCATCGGCGATGAGCCCTATGAGGGCGGTGTCATCCGCGCACTTCAGGAGCTTGACGGACTGATGGTTGGAGGTGCAGCTGTTGGTGTATAGGGAGAAATATGGAGGACGCCACCTTGGGCAGCACCGGTGCTGATGGCCCGGGAGTCGGTGACATGCTTCCCCAGCCTTATGTGCTGCTTCCTGTTCGTCATCTGCAGATGGAGTTGGGCACGTCCAGCATGGGAGAGCTTCTCGTACAGTAGGGCCGGGATTATCGTATCGAAGGCCGAACTAAAGTCCACAAATAGGATCCTGGTGTAGGTTCCTGCAGTGTCCAAGTGCGTGAGAATGTAGTGCAGGGCCATGTTTATGGCATTGTCTACACACCTGTTGGCTCTATAGACAAACTCCATGGGGTCAAGGAGTGAGTCCATGATGGAGTCTAGGTAGGACAGAACAAGGCGCTTGAAGGACTTCATGATCACAGAGGTCAAGGCGTCGGGTCTGTAGTCTTTTAGTGCCACGGGCCTTGCAACTTAAATAACAACTCTTGATATTAATGTACTTTATTATAGACGGAAGCACAATACACCAGTCAGATTAGCCAAACATAAACGGCAAATGAACGGCACGGTGACTCAGTGGTTAGCACTGTTGCCTCACAGCAAGAAGGTCCCGGGTTCGAACCCCGGTCCGTCCCAGGTCCTTTTTGTGTGGAGTTTGCATGTTCTCTCCATGTTTGTGAGGGTTTCCTCCCACCACCAAAAGACATGTATGTTAGGGTTAAGACTCCGGGCAGTGCTCCCGACCAAGGCAATGGCAAAAGAACTGGAGTTGGTCCCCGGGCGCTGCACTGCGGCTGCCCACTGCTCCTAGTTCTAGGAAGGTTCCTAGTAGAGGATGGGTCAAATGCAGAGGATGAATTTCCCCATGGGGATAAAATAAAGGATAACTTAACTTAACTTTTTAAATTACAAAATGTTCCTGTATCAGTTCAATGACCAAATCAACGTTTGAAGTGCAACTATGAGAGGATTAGGGTGTTCGCTCTTATTAACATCTTGTAATGGCAGAATTATGACACCCATCTTGAAATCCATGCTGTATAGCCCCCACCTTTCACCAATATTTAATCTCTATCTAATCATAAGGTCTAAGAATAGGGTCTGAAGTCTGGAATGGATGGCTACAGCAATAAACCAACATTTGACTGAGGAAGGGCGAACCAGATTATGCTATGTCTCACCTTCCTACAGTATATTTCATGCCTTCATGCATATTTTATTGCGATATGTTTGACCTGCACCACGTTCTTTAACTAAAATATGATAATCATTTGGGCGACAGTCAGGCGAAGCATTATCATAATCTAACTGCATTTACATAATAGTCTCATGCTGGTTTCATGTTTGGATTGAGTTCAGTTGTGAAGATTGGCCTACATGTATAACCTTAACAGACATTAGGCTATCATGGGAGCACTTAGATCCTTCCGAGATATTTTGGCCACGCCTACTAATTTATCACATGACCAAGTCATATCTTGTCACTCATTTGTCATCAAGCCACAGAAATTTAGTTGGCATAAACAGGTTTCAAAGTTTTGGTGGCAAACTATATTAGACACGGGGCATTTGTCATATCTTGTGGTTTAGTGAGAGCCAGATTTTTCTTTTTTGGCACACTTTGTTTTAAACCGCTTTTGAGGATTTTAAAGAAATAACCACTAAAATACAACATTCTTAAAATGGATTGTGGGTGCATCTATCTCACTAATCTTATCTAATCCTATTATTATTATTATTCATGTGAGGACATACAGTATAGTGTAGATCAGTGGTTCCCGAACTGCGGTATGCGTACCCCTAGGGGTACTTGAGAGAAAGGAGAAAATAAAAAAAATTGTGAACCTGAAAATATAGTGAGCCTCGTGAAAATGAATAAAAGGTTAAAAATAAATTTCCTCATGAGGCACTAATTGCAACTCTTTCTTATTGTGTAATGTTATATTCTTCAAAAGGTGGATTATTCATTCATTGCGTCCGCTATATTTCTCTCTTGCAGTTTTCCCAGCAAAATGTTGTACTCAGGTAAAGGGGGTACTTGGGTTCAGAAATGAGGGAAAGGGGGAACTGAAGCCAAAAAGGATTGAGAACCACTGGTGTAGATACATATCAGTAAATAGTTGTTCCCAGTCTAATACGTCTAATCCAAAATGCCCCTGTCAGTCAGTCAGTTGGCAACAACTTGGCAAGTTGCCTGGGCAACTAGTCGGGGTACACCGATCAAACTTGTGCATCGGTCTAACTTACTATTGCACGTCTTATTACAACAATCTCTTCTACTGTTTCTACTGTGTTCTTCTTCTCTGTTGTTTGCTCATAGTAAATTACATTCATACAAGTTTGCAGAGAGAGGCCTCTGCAGGCAGCTCGCCTCCGTCTTTGTTGGCTGAGAAACACAGAACAACCTGGTTTTGATTTTCCCACATATCTGCCGGTGAGAGCAGTGGTCCCACCCTCCCTCCCCCGCACCCGGCTCTTTGGCACGGTGACTATGTTGGCACAGACCCAGCCTGTACTCCCCCCCCCCCCACACACACACCCCCTTTCCCAGAGGTCCTGGGAGTGTAATACATTACTAACAAAATCCCACTTCCCATTCCTCTCCACCCTCCACACCCCTGCTCTGCGCCCCCCCCCCCCCCTTCCCACAGTTGGCATGCCCCCTGAAAAGGGGCTCGGGGTGACATGCTTCATATGACTCTCCCACTCTCTCCAGCTCCATCACTCTCCGGGGCTTTCTGAGCCTGCGTGTTTAGTCTTTTCCACCAGACTGCAGATTCCAACACACACACGGATTGTCTTGAGCTAAAACTGACACCTTTGAAAAGGGGACCATTACATTATCAATGAATGTCGCTTTTGGGGACCGTCTGATTGAAGGCTATGTCAGCTGTAAACTTAGGGCACGGAACTCAGTGGGCAAACGCAGAGCCGACAGCGTGACACGAATGTAGTGCCAGCGCCTTTTCACCGTTCAAGGGATTTAAAGGGACTATGTGCTTATTCACAACAACACTGATTAGGTTATAAATATGAACCCACATTCTGGAAGAAGCCTGGCTTGTTTGCGCCGCAGTTCTCCTCCCGGCATTGAGGGTAGTATTCCCGGGTGACTATGTGTCTGGGTAACATGTAATGACATTATTCTCACCCGGGTGACCCTTCATTGTCACTATGCTTTCTTCTCCCAAGCTCGTGAAATTGACATAAGCTTTGCAAACATTCCAGGCATTTTTTTCTCAAGGCCGGATTTCTTTAGGGCCCTTTCATAACAGGCAACCCACCAGTATAATGAGCAGCTCCACCTAGTGGTGAAGTAAAAATACAGATGGACATTGCCCTGGCCGAAAGCTTGAATGCCCTTAAAACCAGTTAATCGGTTAGATTCAAATCAAGCGACCACTTAAAAACATTGCCAACTAGTAATTAAACATTTAAACTTAAATATAATCAGCGTTGTTTTTATTGGTTTTTACAGAGTATTATGTTTGCGTTCTCATGTTAAGATTTCATCTCTGTTTTTTGATTGGGGAAAAAAAGTCGAATCTAGAATATATGACAATACATGACAGGTGTATTAGATTTCATGGATGTTTCTTCATGGAGCGACTGAGTAAGGAGGGCACAGGGGCCTCGGCACTGTGGGAAGGCCCCGCCTCCTCTGGCCCATGCAGCCTGCGCAGACGTGTGATCTCCTGTTTATACCTGCAGGGCGGCAGTGGTGAAGCTCAATATAACGCTGTTCTGAAAATGAATACTATGACCGAGACATCGAGCAATTTCCTGACCTGGCCAGGTGGTTGTCGACATAGTCCTGCAGCTCGGACACCTGCGCCTCAGCTACTGTGGCTCTGGTGAGGAGAAGGGCACGCTCTTTCTCAAAGCCTTCCTGTATGAACAGTGGGTCAATCTTCAAATCACTTTCATGACAGAATACTTGCCTTTTCTTCCAACAAAAGCCTTGTAGAACAAACGGTCTCATCTTAAAAAATATAATAATAATAATAACAATATTTTGATTTCAATTATATTATCATTATATTATCATGGATATATAAACAATATCATATAATGGATATGCAATAAGGGTAAATAGACTCATTCAATCTGTAATTTAATTGGCGAGTGAGAGAGCATTGTTTTTGTTTACCAGTGTAGAGTTTGTGATCTCTCTTAGCTGTTTCCTTATGTCCACCCAGGATTCCTCAGATATCTTCCCTGATTTCGCCGGCCTTATGACATCACAGCATTAATCATTTTGCGTAACCCAATCACCAAGTCACCTAGGGCCATGTTCACATTACAGGCAAATCTGATTAGCTGATAAAGTCATTAATCATCATTATGTTGATTGGTTTCCCATATCTGATTTGGGAGTGTGTCCGCACTGCCACAAATCTGATTCTCAAGTCGGAGCTGTGTGTCCAGACCTAAACAGCCTATCTGCATGGGTTGCTATGGTAACGACGTGGGCGTCAGTAAATACATACGTTGGTGACGTGGTTTTCCTGCGCAGAAGCATTTGATGACGAGTTGCGAGTGACGTTCAAATCAGATTTGGTGGATCTGCGCGTCCGCACTGAAGTCACATCAGTCGAAAGCAGATTGGAAACTACCTCCATATGTGGTTTGGGACAAGTGACACAAATCAGACTTGGAGCGTCCAGCCTCATAAAACCAATCTGGATAAAGTCATTAATAGGTCACTAAAGTTCACAAATCAGATTTGGCCTCCTAGTCTGAACATGGCCTTAGTAAGATATACAAATTGTACTCACTCCTGACAGCTCACTGTTTGAACGGGCATTTTGAGGATAGTCACCTGAAAAGTATAAATAAAGGGAAGGGGTTGTGATGAATCACACATTTACAGACAAATTCAATACAAAGTAAACCCACTATCAATGCAAAAATGTCCACGTAATAAATCAAATAATAGCTGCAGTCTTCTGGCCTTCATTCTAAAAGCACCAAGTTATTTTTGTTTAAGGTCAAAGGTCGTGACTACAGTTTAGATTGAATATCAACAAATACTCCATCCATGCTGTTAAACAATATACACTCCACTTCTGCACCAACAATCCAACATAAACTTTGAAGTAATTTCTCCCCCAGAAGATTCACTTCTCATACAATCACTGCTCTTCGGCTCTGTGTGGGAAGTATCCAGACAAAAGAAGAAGGCCCAAAGACCAAACACAAGCAATTGGCAGACAAAACCAAAATAGATCAATCAACTTCAAAGCAGCCACGGGCTCCTTTGTACTACCTGCTCCTCCCGGGCTGCGTGGAGCTGACCCTCCAGCCTCGCCTTGTCCTGGCGAAGGTGCTGCAGCTCCATCTCCGTCTCGCTGCTCAGCTCGCCGGGCTCCAGGCTGAAGTGGCCTTCTGGGAGTCCAGGATCCAGGCCGCTCTCTGGTTTGGCCAAGACCTGCTCCCTCTGAACCCTAATGTGACGGGGGTAGTAGAGAGTAGAGACGGAGCCTTTTACTCATTGTACATGTATTGAACGCAGTGCTAGAAGACACACAAGTGAAACATGCCATCCCCCCACAGATGATGCAGGCACACCACGGGGCCAGTCAGGAAAAAGATCACATCATCTCTACAACCAAAAAGGCTGGTCTAGCAGTTTCAAGCGCCTTTCCGAGGCTTTCCTACTTTGAAATGTTGACCTTGATTTAATGTCATAGCATCCCCATGAGGCCAATCAGTGTCATCTTTTTAGACACCATTCCAGCGTCAAAATGCATCATCTTTCCAAGTTTCTGGGATATCAGATTTCAGCTCATTATTTCAATATTTTAACCTGTAAAATTACCTGTAATTACAGTGCAAATTGTGGATTTGTGTAGCAAGTTCTGTGTCAGACTTTTAGAGTAGACGTTAGCCTTCACTATACTTTTCATGCATATATGAACTAATAGCATGTCTAAAACAACAGGGAAGTCTATGGAGCAGCACCTGTATGCAATAAGGAGGGCATGGTGTCTGTTGGTGATTCTCTGCAGGCTCTTCTTGTAGGAGCGAGCGGCGGAGGCTAGCTGCTCCTCCCTCCCCCTGTAGGTCGAACGCACATCCTGCAGCATGCTGTCCACAAACCCTCTCATCTTCCCCCCCTCCAAACGGCCCTTTCCCCTTTTGCTTTCTCCAAGTCCATCAATATACTCCTGGATGAAAGACATGCAGATGGATGTTAGGGTATGAGTGGTTGGACACAGATGGATGTTAGGGTATGAGTGGTTGGATGTTATGGTATGATTGGTTGTGGACAGACAAAAATGTGGCGTAAGAGTCGTAAGAAAACTACCGTAGTCATGACATCTTGTTTTTTCAAGTCCAGAAGCCAAGATACCTTACTGCATTTGTGTGTGTGTGTGTGTGTGTGTGTTTGGTATATAAACTAGAAATTTGCACGCTCAATTCCAGTTATTTTTGCGTGCTCAACCGGAGTTTCTCTGGCTCGAGCCAATTTCTCGCACTTGGCTATGGCGGTGAGGTCATAGCCATATCTATGAGGTCATAATAGTCACTATAGTGATGTCATATATATCCGCGTTTCGCAACTCACTGATGACATGACTCGGGGCATTGTGACATCATCTATATGAGTGTGAAGGTGTAAAATACGTAAAATGCGGTAGTGCTTTTCGTGCATTCCTTTATAACTGGGAACTTCAAAGGTCATCATGAGCTGGGACGGTGACGTCACCAGAGCTGGGATTTCCCATTCCAAACTCATAGGAGCCTCAGCAGCCCCGACCTCAAAAATCCAAGATGGCTGCGCCACGTAACAACAGTAGTTATAATCATAGTAATGTTGTTTAGCACTTTGTTTTTGTTGGTGTCTCATTAAATCAGCTGTACACACAGCACTGCCTAACTTCTATCTGTGTGGACATGAGGCTACAGTGTTTGTATGAACAAAATGCTGCGAAATGCCATGTTATCAACTGTTATTGCCAACAATGGCTAGCCTGGCTAGCGCCTGGATCTGACCAATGAACAGTGAACTTCCCAGCTCAAGTTTTCTGCAAATGGAACGCTAACAAAACGGATGTGACGTCATTTACCCTCCACATGCCAGTTATTTTGCGATAAAGGAACGCAGGATTTCTCGTGTTTTGGCCAATTTTGGAGGTGATCGGAGCAGCGGTGCGCCTTGCAACTTCAGAGACACAGACAGACATGCCTCCAATTATAGTAGGAGAATATGTGTGTGTGTGTGTTTGCATGTGTGCCGCTCCTCACAGCTAAGTCCTGTAAGTAGCACACCAGCCTTGCACGGTATTCCTCGTTCAGCTCTTTGACCTGCAGCTGCAGCTTGGAGTTGTCCTCTTGCACCTCCTTCACTTGGCTCTGAGAGCACAGCAGGGCCTTATGGAAAAGCACACATACAGAAGCAAATCATCAGCTGATCTGAATGTAAACACAGCACCCGTCCACCATGGGACTTGTGTAACCCCATATGGAAATTTTCAGCTAGTAAAATATTCATAACAGTCAATTTAGGAGTGTAAATCAGTAGCTGCCCAGAAGGGATTGTGCACGCTTACCGCCCTCTGCTCAGACAGTTTCTGCTGGCTGTTATGGAGCACTCTCTTGTTCTCCTGCTGCTCTTTACCCATAGCCATCCTGATGACCAAACACAGACTCAACCACAACAGAGTAGTGACCAAAACCCAGAGAGCCACATCATAGCAGGAAGCAAGGAGACCACATCACACACACACAAACTAAGCCGCTGCAAATGACACCGCAGCTGAATAGAACGAGATCAAAGAGAGGCGCACACAGCAGATGCGTGTGGGATGAACATCCTGAGATGAGATTAGCCTTTTGATGACTGAGATGGAGAGATAATGATGCCTCGTCTTTAATTAGGTTGAGGATGTATATAAGTAAGGAAATGACAAACGTTCATTTGGCCTCACACTTTCTCCTCCAGTCTCCTCTGCTGCTCCTCATAGCTGTTCTTCATCTTCTCCAACATGTCTTTGATCTCATCTTGGTTTCCAAGCAGCTACACGTGAATAAATAAATAAATAGGAAAAATCATACAAGGTTGTTTACCAAAACACTATTAGTTGGCTAGGTAACAACCAATGGCAATAAAATACACTTGAAACTTTCTTGCCACTATTCTATTTGTGCCCCATTTCACAGAAATGGACAAATTTGAAGAAATTAAATCTAGAAAGAACAAAAAGAAAAGATGATAGGGTTGGTGCAACAAGGCAGATTTGGGGGGGAAAATTGATGATGTTGCTGTGACACAGTCATTTGCATGATGACAATGTGAATTGGTCAATAAAACCACAGAATTTTGGTTAAATGTTTAATTGTTCTAGTTTATTAAAACACCAGCTGGTGCGACTTGGACACATCTTCACTAGTGAACCCAGGGTCACTGGGTGTTTCGGGGTCTCAAATCATTAGACACCCTCACCTGGGCCGAGCCAACCTCACCTGGGCGAGCCAACCGGGGCTGATTAGTCCCCGGCTTGTGTCCAAGTAGCACTACGCCATGGATCACCCCTCTTGATCCACAACCACCTCGACGCTGTTTCTACAGCTTCCATGATGTTCTGGGTGGCTCTTCTCTCCTGCAACCCCATGAGTGCCCTATGCAGAGACTGCCCTGCAAAGCTTCTTAGTATACCGGTAGTTCATTACATTTTAGTGTGCCAATATGCGTTTGTACTTTTAGACCTATAATATGGTTGGGTAGACAAATATCACAACTACAACAATGTACCCGTCCCATATGCATGAAAGGTAAGTGCAACGTGGGAGGGAAGGAAGGAAGAAAGAGGTCAGTAAAATTGTAATCAAAGAAAGAAAGAACGAATGAACGAAAGGAAGAAAGAAGGAAAGAAAGAGGTAGGTAAAATTTTTATCAGAGAAAGAAAGAAAAAAAAAATTTGATAACAAAAAGAAAGAAAGAAAGAAAGAAAGACTCATGTCAGGCTCCACAGAACTATGACACAAAGCTATGACCATTCATTGCATCGGAGCCAGAGTGTGCGGTTTCTATTCTTCTTACAAAGCTATGACCAATCAGAATTAAATAAAAATTGTTTCAAAGATTAGGCCTCATGATTGACTATTGGATAGCTGCATTTTTCCATCGCCATTTGGTCAAATGCTGCCCAGGGGCACCTGGGGATACTAATCTGACCTTGAGCACACCATCTCCAAGGCCCAAGGCCCGCACTCTGTCCAGCTCCCCATGGAGACCCTGGGTGGAGGCTGTCACACTCTGCTGCTGTTCCTCCAGCCGCCTGCGGAGGGCGACCTCAGGGTTCGGGGCCAGGGCGAGCAGCTCCTCACTGGGGGCCACCTCCCTGTCATGGGCCTGGCTCAGAGTCAGGTAGTTGCTCTGCAGGGTGACGCACTCCTCCGGCAGGTCCGTAGCGCTCTTCTCACCCGCGTGCAGACGGAGGAGGAGGAGGAGCCTACAGAGCTTGTCTCGTTCCATCTCAAGCTCTGTTATCACGCCGTCTTGGTCCAGTATCTAACCAGCGGAGAGCAGCACAGGCAGCCTCAGTGGGTCAATAGCAAGGAGTTACAAATACCTTAGTGCAGGCATGTCCAAAGTCCGGCCCGGGGGCCAGAAGCGGCCCTTTTGACCGATCTTAAGTGGCCCTCGGCTTGTCTCTCACAGTATTGGTTAATCAAGCAAGTTAATTTCACCTAATGATGACAGCACTATCATACAGTTTGTAGACAAGCACCAAGTAGGAACAACACAGGCAGAACTAATGTTTTCAGATGAGAAATAAAACCCTTAAGAGTACAATTGTATTGTATGTGATTTTTACTTTTTTTATTTTATAAACCATTTATTTGTATAACCCATATGATGCGAGAAGCAGCCGGCTGACTAATCTGGCCCCCATTCAAAAAAGTTTGGACACCCCTGCCTTTGTGGTATAGTAATTCTGTTAAAGTTAGTTTAAGGTTGGGTGAATTTTTCTCACAGATTGGCTCAACTATAGGTCCACACACACACACACACACACACACACACACACACACACACACACACACACACACACACACACACACACACACACACACACACACACACACACACACACACACACAGTTGCTGGAGTTGTTTACTGTTGCACTTTCACTCACTGAGTGCGGTTACACCATCTCTACCGGTCCTACATAGCCTCTGTAGGGAAGGATTTATGACATCACTGATTCAAGATTCAAGATTCAAGATTCAAGATTCAAGTTTATTATTTGTCCCCGAAGGGCAATTTGTGTGCAGCAGACATAAAAAGCATAGCGAATACATGAAAAAACAAAACATGAACAAATTAAAACAAACATGGAGCATGGCAGCAGTTTTCCAGCAGAAAAAGGATCAAGTAAACACAGGATAAAATAAAATAAAAACAAAATAAAAACACACCTCAAAGGATCTGTACGATGTACTTAAAAGTAGTAAAGACACGTACAATGTACTTAAAAGTAGTAAGAGACACGTGCATGAACTTAAAAGTAATAAGAGTCCAGGACTATTTGAGCTCACATAAATAGGTAGGTAAAAAATAAATAAAGATATATCTCGAATATAAAATATATAAAGAATTATTTATAGCAGCAATACCTACCTAAGAAGAGAGACAAGGAGAGAGAGTGCATCATCTCCTCCGCCCAGCAGCGTTTAAGCTGCACGAGAGACAGAGAAAAGAGAGCGAGACAGAGAGAGAGAGAGAGAGAGAGAGTGCACTATCTCCTCCTCTCAGCAGCATTTAAAGCTGTTATGGAAACAGGAACGAAAGACAGTTTATATCTGTTTCTCGTAGCCCTCGGAACCTTTAGCCGAAGGCCCGAAGGGAGCAGCACATACTCTGGACAGAGAGGATGAGTATCGTCCATGCGAATGGACATGGCCTTTTTAAGCACCTGTTTGTTAAAAATGTGGTCCAGGCTACTAAAATTTACTCCGGCTATTTTTGATGCCGCTCTCACGATCCTCCCGAGAGAGTTCCTCCCTTGAATACCAAGGTTTCCATACCAACAGATAATAGAGAAAGAGATTACAGACTCGATATAGGCACAATAAAATAGTTTCATCAGAGTCCTGTCAACCTGGAATCTAGCAAGCTTCCTTAGGCAAAAGAGACGTTGTTGACCTTTTTTGCACAGCATTTCACAGTTTAGATCGAACTTCAACTTGCTGTCAAAAATAGTGCCAAGATATTTATAATTGGTCACCAAGTCTACTGGTTGCCCATGGACAACACTGTTCTGGGGAACTGGGGAGGATCGTCTAAAATCAACACAGATCTCTTTAGTCTTTGAGACGTTAAGTTGGAGGAAGGCTTCTTCACACCAGGACAGAAAATCATTTAAAACCTGGCCATGACTGATGACTGATTGATTGATTTTATTGATGGATATAGAAGACGATCAAATAATCCAAGGGATAACATGGAAAAGTGAGAACACTTGTTTCCGACATGGTCCCTGATGTTATACAACAGGACAGTAACACATAACATCATACAATCATTAAAACAAATAGCAAAATCCAAACCATAAAAACAGTCAATAATAAACAGAGCATTTGACTCTCTCTCCTAATAACTTGATGTCACAAATGTCTATGGATAAGCGTGTGAAACTTCTAGTCGATATAAAACAAGACAGAGTGTAATGACGGCCGGCGTGGCCTCCCTGTGCAATCTTTAGTTCATCGCGTCTTCCCTGACTGATGATGACATGACTGATGACATCACAATTGCTTGAGTGACCGGGCCACCATGCCGAGCCGTTTAGAACTGTATGACATCATGAGTGACCTGGCCACTTTCTTTCTTTCTTGGTCCCTAGTGATAATCCCTAGTCAGTGATTTCAGCTCAACACCAGCACTTCAAATGCTCAATAGGTTGGTGGGTGGACATGCGCCCCCTGAACTTTACTGTTCCACTTTTACAGAGACCTTCACTGGCAACATCTTCAGAGGATAATAAGTGCAAAAGTAGGGAAACAGCCTGTCAGTGAAGAGGTGTGTGAAGGTGAGTATGTGTGTGTTAGTATCGGGATCAGAGAATGACAGCTTTCCTCTGTTCCAGTCCAGACTCACTCTGACCCTCTGGAGGTGCTGCCTCTTCTTCTTCTCCTCCAGGTACTGGCCTGGGGAGAGTGCTGCGTATTTACCATCATAATAGAACAGACCCTCCCAGAATACCCAGGATGCAGACTCAGAGAATGCAGACCTCATGTCTCCCTTTCTCTGGACAGACTCAGTTGCCACACCTAGGAACCAGAATGTACTGTCTCCAACCTCAACATCCCAGCTGCGAGTTCCTGAGTTAAAGCCCTCAGAGCCCAGGACAAAGCCGAACACGTCAAACCTTTCTGGATTGTCAGGAAGCTGCTGTCGCTCTCCACTTCTCACACTGGTCAGATCTTCAGACAGGATGAGTTCTTTAACGGCAGTGTTTGGGTCCAGAATCACAGGAGTGTTGGAGACCATCTCCTTGATCTTGTCCCATACTGTGAAGCTCAGGTTGCCCAGGTGTTTGGCCTCATCTATCAGAGCTCCTGAGACCAACTGTGGATCCTCCAGCAGGGGAAGCTGAACTCTTTCTATGGTAGCCTTGTAGAAGGAGAAGAAGAATGCTTTTATTGTCTGCAGGACTGAGACATTTTCAGCTCTCAGCTCCTTCTCTATGGCTCCTGAATCAGAAAGAGCTGCTATCTCTCTGCTCAGACCCTCAGTCGTCTCCTTCATCATCTGACTCTTCTGCTCCTCTTCCTCCCTCAGTGCAGTGATCCTGGCCTCCTCTTCCTCTTGTAGAAACTGGTGAAGCTTCTTAAACTCCCCCTTAATCTGCCTCTCTGTGCGTTGGGCCTGGACCTTAATGTGTTCTGCTGTCTGATCACAGTTTCCTTTAACTTGATTAAAGAGCTCCAGTTCCTCCTGTAAGGGCTTCAGTGATTTCTGGACTTCCTCCTTGTGATGTTGTGCAGCTTCATCGATGGGTCTGAATCTGTGGTTGGTGTGTGCTTCTGAATCTCGAGAGATGAGACACACAAGCTGCTGATGGTCCAGACAGAAGAGCTTGGGTTTCTCAGAGTGCAGACTGCAGCAAAGCTCAGATCCTGCTGAAGCTCTCTGATTTCTCTCCACTAAGAAAGCCTCACACAGGTTCTTCAACGCCAAGTTACAAGGTGGTTCACTCTGTGAAGATATTTCCCTACAAAGTGGACAGTCATGTACTAGTCTCCCTGTCCACCAGCTCTGCAGACAGGCTTTAGAGAAGCTGTGGCCACATGACAGGAGCACAGGATCTTTAAAGATGTCACAGGAGACAGGACACGAGAGATCCTCCTCTGATCTGGAAGGCATCTTGTTTCTCAATTAAGCTGAAAATGAACTGGATAAACAACTACGGGTCCTATTTTATAAGACCATCAGGGGAGGATTGATGACATCAATGATGATGTCACAATGGTTAAGTATAGAGAGTTATGACATCACTGATGATGTCACTGTTGTATTGAGTTATGACATCACTGATGATGTCACATGTTTGCCTTGTGATTTCACCAACTGGGGGTCAAAGTAAGTAAGTAAATCCTCACCTTGTTTTTCAGTTCAAACATCTCTTCCTCAAACTGCTCTCTCATCTTGTTGGTCTGAATTTGTACCTCCACAAGTTCCTTTGAAATCTGAAAGATTAGGACAGGAAAGAGGAATCATTCTGGGTGGACAGTGAGCAAAGATCACTGCTCTCAGTTCAATGTTTGACGTAATGCAATCTACCTTCAGCTTCTCCTCTTCAGCCTGGACCAGTCTGCAGGACAGGGCTGTCTTGGAGCTGGCCAGCTGGCCCAGTCTGCTCTCCAGGTAGCCTACTTTGGTGAAAAGGCGCTCATTTGTGTCATGCAGCTGAAGCTAAAGTGAGGTGAACACAAACACTTTTATTGGCCCTTCTTGTTAACACAAATGAAACGTCTCTCATGTCGACTATCAGTCATTCTCAAACTTTTTCATATCAAAGACCTTTCATTTAGTCCACATTAGAGCCACATGATGAGATTTTCTCTCTCTGGCCCAAATCGGAGCCTATTTCTAAACGGTGCAGCCACTTCTAAAACTGACTTCCGTCCATTATTATGGCACGGACCGTCTGTCTGTCCTGTGGGCCCCAGTCCACAATCTCTATTTGTAGGTAGAGAGAGGCAACAAAATAGTCATTCTTACATTCCGTAATTGTGTTAACTTCTTATAAATAAAATAATGCTGAAGTTTAACAATTCATCAATTTGCTGGTGACCCCCTGAAACTCCCTCAGGACGCCAGGTGGTCCCTGTAACCCAGGTTGAGAACCACTGTTGTACATCTAAGGGAAACTTTGTTAAACTTGGAGGAGGAGGGGGGGGGGGGGGGCACCCTATAGGGAATTGAAAGTTGCACCCTATAGGGAATTGAAAGCTGTATTACTGAGTCACACAAAAGCATGGTTGCCAACACCATTGTAAATAAGATTTTGTTCTTAATGATTTGCCTGGTTAAAAAACAAAAAATCTAGAGACCATGTTCAATGGTGTTATTTCCCCCTTTTTCTTTTTGTTGCTGCGACCAGCAGCTCTATATCAGTCGGTCCACAAAAAGTTCACCACCCTTTAGCTGGCAGGTTTTACCCTAGGAGGCTGAAATTTGCCATGGAGGTGAAGTGTGTGTGAGAAGGTGTATGTTCGTGTGGGGGTCCTCTCGCCATTCCGAAGTGTCAGCATTCCGATCATTGACTTCTATGCTTTCAGAGAGGCGGCCCTTTTTATCTCCAAAAAAGGTTTCGCCATTGCGCAAGATATTAGGTCCGCCATTCCGACATAGCATCTTGAGTTATTCCTTATTTAGCCTACAGGGGTGGGAGAGGTTAGGTTCTGGGGGAGGTTAGGTTTAGGCGTGGGGGGTGGGAGAGGTTAGGGTTAGGGTCTGCAGGAGGTTAGGTTTAGGCATGGGGGGTGGGAGAGGTTAGGTTTAGACGTGGGTTAGCTCCAGCCGGTCCCCCGGGTTAGGGTTAGGGTTCTAAGTGCCGACATTTCAGAATGCCGGGGTGTCCCCGTTTGTGTGTGTTCATGCCAATTGGCTAAAAGGGGGCGGTGGGCAATTTCGAAATGCAGGATGGCAAAGGCAGAAGGCTAAAGTTTGGCATGGAAGTGAAGTGTGTAAGGTCACGGTGTTTGTGTTCATACAGGAAGTGAAGTGTGTAAGGTCACGGTGTTTGTGTTCATACAGGAAGTGAAGTGTGTAAGGTCACGGTGTGTTTGTGTTCATACAGGAAGTGAAGTGTGTAAGGTCACGGTGTGTTTGTGTTCATACAGGAAGTGAAGTGTGTAAGGTCACGGTGTTTGTGTTCATACAGGAAGTGAAATGTGTAAGGTCACGGTGTGTTTGTGTTCATACAGGAAGTGAAGTGTGTAAGGTCAGTGGCCCCGTTCCAATACCCATACTTGTACTTCTTTCTTGTAGTATGTACTGCCGCTGCCCTCACAAAGTATGGATTGTAGTGTGCAGCATGCATGCAAAATGCATACTATTGGGACACACTACATCTGTCGTCACGTGAGCTTCCTGAACTCCGACCTCTTGCTCACTTCCGCCGACGTCCGCAGCGCCACATTTGAGTGTTTTTTTTTTTTATTCAATAAACAAAGTCTGGCAGTAACAAACAGTACATTATACAAAAAATTCAGACTAAACATTTACAAAATTGGAACAGACAATCAAATAAACAAAATCAAATAAATAAAGCAAAAACATTAAGTCAGAGATCTAAACAGGAATCAAGATATGCATGTTTTGGTACACACCATGCTTGTTTGGTTTTAACATATTTCAAGGCTTTCTTAAAGTTAATTATCTCATTCATGAACACGCAGCTCAGTCAGTGCGACGTAACTCCAGTAGGTGGCGGTAATGCACAAAAAGTTGTTTGCCAACCGCCATAAAACATTAGAAGAAGAAGAAGAAGACATAACTTCCTGCTGCGCAAAGGATTGTGGGGAAGTTTGGCTGAAGCAGCATGCATCGATGCATACTCCGAAATAGGAGCTGATGTAGTACAACATCCTGGTACTCTTGGCATACTGCATCTGACATACTATGTATTGGGACATACTAAATCTTTTTTTGCCTACTAAATAGTATGGAAGTATGGGTATTGGAACGGGGCCACGGTGTTTGTGTTCATACAGGAAGTGAAGTGTGTAAGGTCACGGTGTTTGTGTTCATACAGGAAGTGAAATGTGTAAGGTCACGGTGTGTTTGTGTTCATACAGGAAGTGAAGTGTGTAAGGTCACGGTGTTTGTGTTCATACAGGAAGTGAAGTGTGTAAGGTCACGGTGTGTTTGTGTTCATACAGGGTGGCAGAGGCAGTGTACTGTAGGGTGGGCTGCCCCTACCATCCTGCATTTTAAATTAGCATTATGTGGCTATTGCAAATTCGCGCTTGTTTTTCTTTCAGAAAAGGACAAACCATGATATTGTGCAGGAGTGTGCTAACTGCTAATTGAGCTAAATTGCACAGGGGAAAGCGCAACATGAGGACTGAACTAGCCTACTTTAACAATAACGTTAAGTTTACTTACATTTTCCTCTGTCAAAGACTGAAGTCGTCCCTGAAGTTCATTTGGAGATGGTTGATGGTCCTGGGAGTCCATCGTGCTTTGACTTTTTCAGTGCTTTAGCTAGTTATGTAATGTTATAGCTACTGCAAGTGGACACAACCACACTGTGTATCCACCAACACTGTTGCCATGGCTCCCTGATATAAACCCGGAAAAAAGCTATAACATAACCTCTAAACACTCCCATTGTTTTCCCATAATACTCTACAAAAACATGAACCAATTGCCTTGATTCGGAGTCGGATTTTCAGGTGTGAAAGCGCCCAATATAAGTGAAAGGTAGGCTATACCCTAATGTTATTGTATTTTGTTATGGTAGCCTACTATAATAGCTTATTTCTATTGGGGACTTACCGTTTTGTTGTGATATTTTGAATATTATCCTTTTATGAAGTAATGAAATCATTGCAGTGCACAAGTTTGTTAACGGTTGTCTCCTTGACAATAGCGCCATCATGCGACTACAGTGGGAACAGTTTTTAATTCTACTTTCTTTGGCAATCTGTCAGAGATGTCATACTTTTAAGCGAGCAAGAGATCGCCACAAGAATGCTGAAGGAATCGGAATTTCAGAAATAAAAACATCCATTTACAAACGGTAGCCTATCAAATCTTGGGGTTACAGATTGGCAACAGTGAATCAATTGTAGTCTCAAAATACTCTCCTCATCCTTCCAAGTTCTCGCATGATATAGGACTATAAGACTGTAGACTAACATTAGACTGATTCTGTTCTTATGGTGACTTTGGTGGCTTTAACTAAAATGTAACATTTGAATGGAAGTATTTTATTTTTAAAGGCTTGAGCAGACATATGTTTTATTCTCATGGATTTCATACCATTTAAGCACTTTGGGATTGGACCAAAGAAACATTTTCAGCCCAACCCGTGCTTTTGGCACAATTTGCCCGATACATTGGGAACAGTAATTCCATGTTATTTGATATAATGAAATGATAACAGCATCATCATTATTTGACCGGTCAGCTAACAGGGGTGGGTGGGTGTGTGTGTGTGTGTGTGTGTGTGTGTGTGTGTGTGTGTGTGTGTGTGTGTGTGGAGAGCTAGAGATAGGGAGACAGAATAGGTTACCTGTCTGGGAATAAAATGAAAATAGACATCTTGGCCAGTTTCACCAGTGTGCTAGGTCAGTTAGGCCTCTGGTCAGTTAGGCCTCTGTAGATTTTTAAGTAATACAATGCCATAGTATTAAGAAAAAAAACATTAATAGGAACTTTCAAACAATGTACGAAATAAGAGCACTAAAACATTAATTCATAATCTCAGATGGTAAATATAAATTGCTTGGTTATCAAAAATAACTCACTAATATTTTATAGAAATATGGGTGTTTTGACACTGAAAGGAGATCGACAATTCACACACTCCTTAAATAAAAAAAACAAAATGCATAACAAATTGTTCAGAATGCAACCAGCATGTAACCATGTAACGAGGTTTGGGGATAAACTAGCCCCATAATGTTCCGCTGCTCTCCGTATACACTCTCGAACTAGCGTCACACAGACTTCCATAAGTCAATAGGGGGGCTCGGCCATTCAAAACGCTCTCCTGCCCAGTCTCCGACATCCGATTGCAGATCCGAAGACATAATAATCCTCCTATGGAAGGCAGTCGTTTAGGCGGAGTTGTTAAAATGATACTGCTGCGTGAAACAACCGTTTAAAAGCAGTCTTTCCACAGCCTGTGCCTGTGTAGGAGAGGAGAAGCTTCCTAGTGCCAACAGGAACCTTGGGATTTTGAGTATTTCATGACATGTTTTGCTTCCCAGGTGCGCTGGATTTGATGATTTGATCACTGTGCTGCCGTCTCCATGTGACTGCTCGCCACATGCAACCTGATAGTGAGATCAAACACACCCTGCTGTTAATTCAGCACAGGCTGTGGAAAGACTGCTTTTAAACGGTTGTTTCACGCAGCAGTATCATTTTAACTGCCCCACCTAAACTACTGGCTTCCGTAGGAGGATTATTATGTCTTTGGATCTGCAATCGGACAGCCGGGCCCCCAATTAACTTATGGAAGTCGGTGTGACGCTCGTTTGAGTGATACGGAGAACAGCGGAACATTATGGGGCTATGGATAAACCTATAATATAACCGCACATTCAGAGCCAAACTTCAAATATAAATTTGAGCTCAAAAGAAGGTGATACTCTGCACTCACCCACAGCAGTCTGCATAAGGAACGCATCAGAGTAGCAAAACAAATTAATTCAGAAATTTAAACCGAGCTGAATAGTTGCATGAAATAATTCAATATTTTGTTCCCTTTTCCAGATGTTTAAAGGAAGGCTTTGCCAATTTTCAACCCACTTTGTATCATTATAAATTTGGGTAATATAAAGCAGGTGGACAGTGCTTACCTTCGCTAAATGTTTTCTGCATCGAGTAATCAAATAAAAATTTATTTGACTGCCTGCAGAAACTCCACCCCCGCCAGCTGGTATTCACCTTATTCTTTGCCCATACAAGGACGCTTCTGCATGACATCATTTTGTAATCGTCTTTCCGTTTTAGACACGGAAGTAGATGACGCCTACCGTAGTCATTTTTAGACTTGCCAAAAAGCTGTTTTCAACAAAAAAAACACACTGTTATAAAGTTTTAATATTGTTTTGGATGAGAACATTCCAAATGTGACCTGTTTATCAGAATAACGCCTATTTGGAAATATTTAATGAGCGGCGAGGACTGGGAGCGCTGGCTGTGCTGACCGGTCAGACTAGCTGATGCTAGTATCTGTCAAACCCTACTGTTGTAGTTAGGCTACTGGCAGTGAGAAAACACTGTCGACGTGCTTTTGTAACTAACGTTAAATGCCGACCGGGTACAGCCATCAGCTCCTCGCAGCAGTAACTGCTATGAACATGTAACTGAAGTTGGCCGCAGCGTAGCTGCTGAATGTTGCCAAACTTCATTCATAGTGACGTTTTGTTTTGAAATTGGCCGCCAACTAGCGCTGAACCGGAAGAACAAATACAATTTGTCTAACGTCTAACGCGGAGGAGAGAAAAAGTGGGCGTGGTGAATAAGGTGAATAGGTAATTAACGCTCGTTAAGGCTCTCAGTGCGATTCTCCGTGGATGTGCGCATACAGAAAAAAATCTAAAGAAACAATAACAGCCGCCCTCGAAGCAACATCTGTTCACTTCCGCATCCAGAATGACACGTTGGAAGTGCTGTAATAAACTGCGGAACTCTCTGTGCAGGAAAACATGAAGACAAGGTAAAGGCTACTCATCTGCATAATTACTGACATTGTAATGTTGAAAATGGGCAAAGCTTTCCTTTAAGGTATAGGGTTACTTCAGTCAAACATTTTCAAACATAAGTCAAAGATTTTGTAGAATTTCATCTAATATAGATCTGGTGTAGTGCCTCAACAACCATAAAATATGGCCATCTTATCACAATTCTATACTTCACATTCTGTGTGCCTCTACGCCCTCTAGTGTTGATTTACTATACTTAACATTCTGTGTGCCTCTACGCCCTCTAGTGTTGATTTCTTCACTTCGCTCTGCAGCCACAGTCCGCTTTAATGCCGCCATACCTTGGCCCAGCTGAATCAGATTTTTTAGATTTAGGACTTTTTTCCCGAGGTAGTAGAGGTCATTTCAGGTTGAGGACATCCGGGTAGTGCAGTGGTAAGATTCCCTGCCTACCAACACGAGGGTCGCAGGTTGGTGCCCCGTGTTGCTTCCGGCCTGGTTGGCCGTCCATACAGGCACAATTGGTCATGTCTGCTGGTGGGAAGCCGGATTAAGGGTATGTTTCCTGGTCCTAGTGCCTCCTCTGGTCGGTAAGTTCAGGTCAGTCGCCTTGGTCCAGACCCAAGTCCTCCTCCACCTCGTCCTCCCCTCTCCCACTGTCCCGCCGGTTGCTCCGGCCCATGGGAACACCCAGCGCCTTCTGCAGGGCCTCCAGGCTGCCCTGGCTGATGTAGTACCTGACGTTCTGCGAGGGCAGCAGCTTCTGGAGCTCCTCAAGCTTACGGTAGGCCTGGAGGACAGAGACAGAAGACAGGAGTCATTTACCTGTTATAGCGAAGAGAATCACTGAACAAAATATTCGATTCGCACATTGACTTGGTTATTGAAGTCAGAAAATGACCAAGCTAGGGTGTCCGGGTGGTGCAGCGGTAGATTCCCTGCCTACCAACACGAGGGTCCCCGGTTTCGAGCCCCCGTGTTACCTCCGGGTTGGTTGGGCATCCATACAGGCACAATTTGCCATGTCTGCAGGTGTGAAGCCGGATTAAGGGTATGTGTCCTGCATGCTGGGGGGGAATAGCGCGATCCTCCCACACGCTACGTCCTGCCGGTGAAACTCCTCACTGTCAGGTGGAAAGAAACGGCTGGCAAACTTCTTTCTACAGTATATGTATGCTGTAGTCTGTGTGAAGTGCCCAGGTCAAACTTCTTTCTATAATTGATCATCACCGCTTGGAAGCTGCCCTGCTGACAGTGGTGCTCCACCAGGAACCCGTACGCATCTCCAATCCTGACAGCAGCGTCCAGTGATGGCTCCTCCAGCAGGGCTTCACACAGTCGCACTGCCTCACCTGGGTCCTCCTCATACAACCTGGAGGCAAAGCAAAAAGCAAATTCCAGTTGAACATTACAGCGAGAAATTAACAAAACTCACACACAAAGTAAAGAAGTTGTAGTCTGAGCCAAACTGACGGATCTGATGGATCATTGCGTTGAGAAGCTGAGAACAAGCCAAAAAGGGGGACTGGAAAGAGGACCAAAATGTAGTGAATGCAGGAGAATACAAAGTTTTGTATAGAGACACTGCGTAACGCGTCATCATTCAGAAGCCACGCCCAAGACGTGGGAAAACGGAAACCCCCCTTCCAATCCTGGCGTTCTCCTATGTCACGTGCATGGTTGCGTGTTGCACAAAAAGATTGTATATACGGAAGATGAACACTCCAACTTACTTCTTGACAGCTAGATCCACATTTTTCTTCTCCCCTTATTCTCAATGGCTTCCTTGTTTTGCTCAGGAGTACAAAAAAACTTTAACTGGCGATTTTTTACATTTGTTGTCTGCGCAGCCCACCACACAATAGCTTTTAGCTATGTTTAATTCAAGGAAAATGACGCTGGTGTGTGGAAATGAACGGAGCTTTTCCCCCGTGATGGGCGTGGCCTATTTCATGCAGTGTCTCTATATCCTTACCTGCGTGCCTGGAGGAACCTCTTGATCAGAGTGATCTTATGTTGCAGGTCAACCAGTTTTTCTTCCTGTTGTCCAGAGGAACGGTCTTTGGCTTTCGACAGACACTTGTAGGCCTCAGTCAGAGCATTTAGAGCCTTCTCATAGTTCTGGTACTCATCAGTCTCCACCTTAACCACAAGAGAAAACTGTCTTATCTATTCAGAATTTCAAATGAATTTATGTTCCTCATATCATCCTGGGACCTGGGGGGGCAGTGGTGGCCTAAAGGTTAGAGAACCCGTTTCATCCCCGGGACCGGCAGGATCAATCTGGGTGGGGAAAGTGAAAAAAAGCACTTGCCCCCCGCCCCCCATTACTAATATTGTTCAGGATCTCTGGGTCCCTCCCTCATTACCACAACTGAGGTGCCCTTGAGCAAGGCCCTTAAACCCAATCGCTCCAGTGGCCAGCAGATCAGAATGTGGTTGTACTGGTCAGCTTCCAGGTGTGAATGTGATCAGGGCATTCTTGAAAAAGAGAGCATTACTCTCAGCAATCTCCCTTGAATAAAGGGCAAAAATAAAACAAAAAAATAAAAAATTTCCTGAATGTGTATACAATGACAATGCTCATTATACCGGTACTTACAACACAATAAATCAGGTATTACAAAG
Source organism: Poromitra crassiceps (assembly GCF_964638095.1). Classification (NCBI taxonomy): domain Eukaryota; kingdom Metazoa; phylum Chordata; class Actinopteri; order Beryciformes; family Melamphaidae; genus Poromitra; species Poromitra crassiceps. The sequence continues at coordinate 30,520,012 of NC_139626.1, read as the reverse complement.
AGTCCTAACATGCTGCAGATGGAAACAACACGTTTAGATTTTTTAAATGTTGCTTTATCTGTTTTATGCTTAAAGGGACAACTCACCCTAAAATCCAAAATACATATTTTTCCTCTCACTTGTAGTGCTATTTATCCATCTCGATTGTTTTGGTGTGAATATGGTGTGAGAAACTACATTTCCCCCCCATTGTTTTGGTTTATATAGAACAAGTTGGTTGATATTTTTTGTAATTTAACGTAATAGGTCAGCATAGTCAATTTTAACCACTGCCCTACAATAAACTCTATGAATTGTTTAGCAACATGCCAATTCATAACAGCACAAACAAACATCAGTGATAAACGTCATGAAATTGACTTCTGACTTAAGACTTTGCACACTACCTGAGCACAGGCTTCATAGAAGCCAGCCAGCAGGTCCGGCGCCCTGCCTTTGGTGTAGAAACCAATAATATTCTTCAGGATCTCCGGGTCTTTCCGCCAGTCCAGAGACTGCAGGTAGTTGGCAGCCATGATGAAAAGCTCTTTCTGACGGCAGACGTTGGCAAAGAACACAATCTTCTCTGTGTCGCCGGACTTGAGGAGCGCCCTCATGGCCTGTTGCAGAAAAACAACATAGTCCTTGGTGTGTCACATCATGTTGTGTGTGTGTGTGTGTGTGTGTGCGCGTGCGTGTGTGTGTGTGTGCGTGCGTGTGTGTGTGAATTTCTTATGGCATGATAAGACACATTGAATATACTTTACTTCAATTCCAACACAGGACACAGGCTGTGTGTGATACAGATGGGCTGGGAAAAAGACTAGATGGTTTTTATGCCCTGTTTACTACTGAGCAGCTTCTACTGAGCAGCTTCTACTGAGCACCTTCTACTGAGCACCTTCTATTGAGCACCTCTACTGACCACCTTCTACTGAGCACCTTCTACTGAGCAACTTCTACTGAGCACCTTCCACTGAGCACCTTCTACTGAGCACCTTCTACTGAGCAACTTCTACTACTGACCACCTTCTACTGAGCACCTTCTTACCTTGAGCTTGTTGCCTGCCTGTGTGTATTTCTTGGTGGCCAGGTGGTAGTTGCCCTGACGCATGCAGCACTCAGCTATCCTCTCCAGCAGCTCCTTGCGGTCCTCTTCAGACAACTCTTTGGACTCGGTGACAGTCATACTCTCTGCCAGGTCCTCTGTGATGGTCAAGTTCTGCTCCAGACACAGCTGCAGGGCTTGCTGGTACTGGGGGAGGTACAAATGCATGCGCATGCACGCACACGCGCACGCACACACACGCACACGCGCACACGCACGCGCACGCCACACACACACACACACACACACACACACACACGTACAGTATGTATGCACACAGACACAGACCATGTGCACACACCAGAGATGGGGACTTGGACTTGGACTCAAGTCGCACACACAGTGACTTGAGACTTGACTGAGTTGAGATTTGGGACTCGTGAACAATCTTTATTTGTTTTATTTATTCTTTACCAATAATCATAATAATGATAATGTCAACTAATCAATGCTGATACTGTATGCTAATAAAAGAGTGAGGATAATACAGTACATGCTTTGAATTCCTTAGTTTGAGCTCTGCAGTGTTCTAAGCAGACCGGATGACATGCAGCAGATGATAGAACGCTCATCCATAAGAGACTTGAGACTTGACTTGGACTTGTGACCAAAGACTTGACTTGGACTCTAGCTCAAATAATTTAGACTTGACTTGGACTTGCAAAAAATGACTTGTGAGCAACTCTGTACGCACGCACGGACGCACGGACGCACACACACACACCTACCTTCTTGGCTGCTACCAGTAGCTCCACAGCCTTCTCGTACTGGGTATGCTTGATAAAGAAGTCGGAGCAGCGGGCCAGGAGGGCGGGGTCAGAGTTGTCGTTCAGATCCTCGGCGACCAGCTGGAGTGCAGAGAACTGCTGGGTGGCGAAGGCCAACTCCAGAGCCTTGGAGACGTGACCAGCCTGCAGCAGAGAATTGAGGGACAAATCTACTTGTGCCATTCTGGCTTATACTGTGACACAATAATACAAATTATAGCCATACGACTTACACTGCCAGACCAATCAAACGTTTGGACACACCACATTTAACCCCCCCCCCCCCCCACCCTTTTTTAGTCAGTATTTTCCACATTTTTATAATAAGAATAGAGACACCAAAACTATGAAATACATTTTGAATTATGCAGTGACCAAAAAATGTGTTGAACAAACCAAAACTATCACTTTTGTCAGGAATGGTCAGTCAGGAATGGATAACGGATATGATCATCAGTGATGATGTCATCAGTGATCCTGGGCTGAAGTTGCCCTTGTTAGATTCTTCAAAGTACTGTAGTAGTAGTAGCAGTTCTGTAAAGCCACACTGTTCCTTGATGGAAAGGTCAATTTAGGCTCGAAATAAATTCATACATACGCATCAACTTCACTATCTGTATTCTTTCTATGAAACTAATTTCAAGCACTTAAGCATAAGCCTTTACATCAAATTGGCTTTAAAAGGATGACAATAATTCAAAATTCAACATTCAATCAGGTGTTGTCCAAACCTTTGACTGGTAGTGCCTGTTTCTCTATTCAAGAGAGCTGGAGCTCCTAAAATGTGACCTTGCTTCTTTCTTCCTCATCTACTGTACATTGTCCTCCTGTCTGAGGATATGGCAATATGGTGTAATATGGCCCCCTTGTGGCGTGATTTAGAATGCATGAATTCCTAAGGAGCTCTGAGCTACATAGAAAAAGTAGAGTTGTAAGAGTGAGACCTTATGGTAGAGCGCGACAGCTCGGTCCATATGGGCTGCTTTCTCCTCGTAGTAGCAGGCGGCCTCCATCATGTCCTCTGGGTTACTGAGCAGAGCCAGGTTCATCAGCTGGTCATCCAGACCGTTCTCCTGGTCACACGCAACCAGGAATTCAGTCACCCTCAATGGAATTTCTCTACCAATAAATAACAAAACCTTGAAGTGTAGATTAGTAATATTCTTGAGTATTCAAAGAGATTTCCAAATGAGTATGCTGATGGCCAGACAAACGGGCAGTAGATGTACTTTACCTTACAAAGTCGTATGGCGTTGTTGTACGCCTGGGCAGTAGATGTACTTTACCTTACAAAGTCGTATGGCATTGTTGTACGCCTGGGCAGTAGATGTACTTTACCTTACAAAGTCGTATGGCGTTGTTGTACGCCTGGGCAGTAGATGTACTTTACCTTACAAAGTCGTATGGCGTTGTTGTACGCCTGGGCAGTAGATGTACTTTACCTTACAAAGTCGTATGGCGTTGTTGTACGCCTGGGCAGTAGATGTACTTTACCTTACAAAGTCGTATGGCGTTGTTGTACGACTGGGCAGTAGATGTACTTTACCTTACAAAGTCGTATGGCGTTGTTGTACGCCTGGGCAGTAGATGTACTTTACCTTACAAAGTCGTATGGCGTTGTTGTACGCCTGGGCAGTAGATGTACTTTACCTTACAAAGTCGTATGGCGTTGTTGTACGCCTGGGCTCGAGTGTAGAAGTGCACCGCCTGTTTGATATCATCATGGTGGCCCTCGTATTGTCGGGCCAGATGGTACGATGCAGCCCTGTCACCTGTGTCATTGGCTATCTCAGACGCCTGGTGAATGAATGAATACATTAATGAATGAATGAATAAATGATTGAATGATTGAATGAATGAATACATGAATGAATGCATAAATAAATAAATAAATAAATAAATAAATAAATAAATAAATAAATAAATAAATAAATAAATAAATAAATAAATAAAAGCATATCATATTTCAGCAATATGCTCCTATTCTTGTTCATTTTCCTTCATATATTCAGTCAGTGTTATTGCAGTGCTAAATGAATGGGTACAGTGCAAATGATGAGAATCAAGACGATATGGAAGGGTGTCACAACTATGTCTTCAAAATGTAGATTTTTTTTTTTAAATGGAAACAAAAACGTTTCGTTACCTAATAACATTAATAAGATTATATGCCATGTCATTAATCTAATTTTAGAATCAAACTTGTCACTGTTTACACACACACACACACGCACGCACGCACGCACGCACGCACACACACACACACACACACACACACACACACACACACACACACACACACACACACACACACACACACACACACACACACACACACACACACACACACACACACACACAATACCCACTGAAAGCTCTGAAACAGTCTTGCAACATATGCAATGCAAGGTTCTAAATGTTGCATGACACTCCGAGGCAGTGAGTTACCTTCTGAATGTTGCCCATGTAGCAGTGGACTCGGACAAGGGAGAGGTAGTCCTGGGCGTACTCATAGAAACGCAGCGCCGACTCCATGTCCGACTGGCTTTCCAGGTACTGGGCCCACCACTTGCAGATGTTCCTGGGTTAGTAGAAGACTGCATAATGACTTTGTTTAAGCATATATATGGTCGTTATAGTAGATAGGATGTTCTACTTCAGACAGCCGATGTTTGTGCAGACTCACAGTTGTGAATCACAATGTAAAGAGAGGATTGTGTTATCATCAACAGCATTCCCGGACTTACTTGTCTTTCATTTTGTTAACGTAGATCTCGAGAGACAATGTATCGTCCTGGAGCATTCTGGGAACTTCAACACGGTGGGTGTCTGAATTCTCATAACTGAAACACACAGATGAGATTGATCATCACAATTAGTCTCAAGGCAATTCTGCCCAAACACTGAGAAATCCCAAACACTAAAAGTGGCATAACACCGACCCCGAGCTATTGTACCGCTAACGTAGTATCATGTTAGTGGGCGCCTTACTATGCGAGGGCCATGTTCTTGTCGCCCATGGCCTCCAGGTATTTGGCATAACTGTAGTAGGTGGTGCGCAGGTGTATGCGGTCGTGGCTCTCCGCTGTCTCCAGAGCTTGCTGCCACTTGCCAGACGCCTGGTAGAACTTGTTCAGGAGGTCATAACGCTGACAGCCCTTGTACAACTTTTCTGCATCTTCCTGTTTAGAAGACAGGAGAAGATGATGGAGAAGATGATGGAAAGACAAATGCTTTGGGACAGGAAAGACCTTTGGCCTTTGTGTGGTGAAATGTTCAGAGTTCAAAAGAGGAGCTGCTGTTTGTAGCCATGGGATGTGGGCATGTGGCCTTCTGTTCTGGGTTTTAGGGTTGGTTTGAAATTGGTTCATTAATAAACCTCTTGAGATGCGTCATCTCGTCTTAGAAGGGGGCCCAACATACAACAAAATCATTACATAACAACAGACGATAGAATTACCGTACAATAATCCATAACGGTACAAACACCAAAGAAAGAAAGAAAGAAAGAAACACACATACACACACACACACACACACACACACACACACACACACAAATGAGAACATTGTAAACCGTATAACCACAAGGTGGCCAAAGGCCGATAGATGAAAGTCCCCCGCCCCCCCCCAGATTTTTTATCCCATTTTTATCCCCCATTAGTGCTAATTTATATTTATCCTGGTTGCTGCTCCACCCTCTGCCGATCTGGGGAGAGCCGAAAACTGGCTCCATGCTTCCTCCGAGACATGGGCAGTTAGCCAGCCGCTTCTTTTCACCTGACAGGGTAAGCTTCACCGGTAGGACATAGCACGTGGGAGGATCACGCTATTCCAACGAGTTCCCCGCCCTCCGAACAGGCGCCCTTCACGACCAGAGGAGGCACCACATCAGCGACCAGGATATTGCATGTTTTGGTGAAGGGGGTTCCTATATGAAGGAAACAAACCCCCGGGAGGCACGGGGAGAACATGCAAACTCCACGCAGAAAGGCCCTTTTTGACGACCCCACCCAGGCGGTGGACACTCGAGGACATGCGGACGGGCACGCATTCCTTCAGCGTTCACAGCGTCCCAGGTGGGAATCGAACCCGGGACCTTCGAGCTGTGAGGCGACAGCGCTTACCACTGCACCACCGTACCCCGTGCCGATAGATGAAAGTGAGTGGATCACCAACTACGATCAGGTATAACCCTAGCTATAGTATCATATCATATAGGCATATACACATATAACATATCAAACTTTTTTTTATCAAGTTTTCTGATTTTTCTCCCCAATCGTACTGGACCAATTCCCCTTGCTGTCCCGGCCGTTGCTCCACCCCCTCTGCCGATCTGGGGAGAGCTGTAGACTAGCACATGCTTCCTCCGATACATGTGCAGTCGACAGCCGCTTCCTTTCACCTGACAGCGAGCGTCCTGCTTTCACTAGCAGGACGTAGCATGTTGGGAGGATCACGCTATTCCCCCCAGTTCGCCTCCCCGCGAACAGGCGCGCCCCGATCGACTAGAGGAGGCACGAGTTCAGCAACTGGGACACACGGTTTCCCTCGTGCAGGCCTCGGCCAATTTGTGCCTGTATGGACTCCCGACCAAGCCGGAGGCAACATGGGGGCTCGAACCTGCAAGTCTCGTGTTGTGCAGGGAATCTACCGCCACACGACACGGACACGGACTCCTCTCATCATCTCATCATGTCTTATTTATTTATTTATTTATTTTGATCAAAGGTGTCATGTAAAGTTGATGGACACCTTACGTCCAAACACACCAAAACTCCAAACTAAAACATCTACAAAAAACTAAAAAGGCATATAACTCCAAAGGTAGAGCTAAGAAAAATGGAGTGTGTGTCATGTCAGTCACCAACTCTCTTTCTTACCAGCATGCCGAGCTGAATGGCCAACATGGCCACCTGGGCCTCCGCTTCAGGCTCCGCCTCGGCCTCCTTCAGCGCCCGTGCCGCCCCGGCGTGGCCCATGTTCCCCAGGCAGACTCGTGCCACATCCAGACGCCGGGTTTTCACACACATCCGTGCCATGTTTTCCCAAACTGCCTTACTGGAGAGAAGGGACAAATGGCTTGTTTTGCTGGGGTCATATGTTTCGCTCACTGCACTGCTATGTGCGACACAACACAGTTGTAACCAACAGGCAGAAACGTGAAATAAAATACATGTTCAGGGCAGGCAATTTATTCACAAATGATTGACTAATTTATGCACTAAGTATTGTACCACACAACAGAAGGCTCCAGACAGATTCCACGACTGTCATATTCACCTTATGTTCAGTGGGCCAAATTCTTCCGGGTCGTGTTAACACTTCCGTCACACGACCACACAACCGGGTCAAATGGGCGTGGCTACATAGTGTGTAGTGTGCCAAAGCAACACTGAAGCTCGGGGAGTAGTGGAAGTCCCTGACTTGTGGGAGAATACGTTCCTAGTTGCATCATGCACAATCATCTCTGTTCTCCCCAGCATGTGAAGACAACAGTCTGTGTAAAACACAGGCCAGGGCAGTGCATGTCACTTTTAAACACGATTTCAGACGGAAGCCCGTCTTTATTGTCACACGAACACACTACAACACATGCATGCGGCCACAACACACACTCATGCTGACGGTGGCCGGTGAAATATGTCCTCTGCATTTGACCCATCCAGGCTTGTCCTTTCCTCCAGGGGGCAGGTCAGGTAGCCTAGGTAAACCCAGCCACCACGTGACCTGCTCTCTCAGTTCCCAGTCACTATCACATAGTGACTGAGAACAGGTCTGAGAGCAGGTCACGTGGGGGATGGGTTTACCCAGGCTACAGGTCAGGAGCAGTGGTCGCTTTTTCTTTCCAGCGCCCGGGGACCATCATTGGACCAACTTCAGATGTTGTCGTCACTGGTCGGATGACGATCTTCTGCATGTTTTTAGTGGGGGGTTATGTACGGAGGAACCCCCTGGGGGGTACGGGGAGAACATGCAAACTCCACACAGAAAGGCCCTTTCGACGAGATAGCCCACCTGGGCAGTAGGCACTGAAGATATGGGGGGGGAACACAACCACAGCGCCCACAGTGTCCCAGGCGAGAATCGAACTCAGGACCTTCTGACTGTGAGGCGACAGCTCTACCACTGAGCCACCGTGCCCCAAAAAGGCAAGTTGCATTGGCCGGGTCATCTAAGCATGAATTTGTTCATAACGTGAGCAGCAGGTGCAAAACAAGCATGAGATGGCACATGGCAGCATATTCATAGCTGTCAAGGGGCGTTAAGTAAGTACAAGGAACGCCCCTTCTGGCGGTCAAAACTCAAAACAACAATGGCGCTGAACACTGACCAGACGCAGCTGCAGCAAAAAGCGGTCTTTTTTCCTCCAGTTTCCAGTCAGGAATATTTAAACGCAGCACAGCTCTGTTTCATTAGTGACATACTGACACGGTGAATCGATTCACTTTGCATCGTGACTCCAGTGTCTGCTTCATATTGGAAACGCAGCACAGCTCTGCCAGTAAAAAGCAGTTCCCTCGTAAGGGGACTGGTGTGGGTATGTGTGTGTGTGTGTGTGTGAGTTTTCTTTCTCCGACGGCATTCTGTAAAAGCACAAGCCAGGCGTGTCTCCTCGTCGGTTAGTGCAACCGATAGCACAACAGGTATCCGGCATTTTGGCTGAACAAACAGCGTGAGAAACTAGTGACTCGGCGGGCACTGAATGAACAAGTTTTTTTTTGACCGCCAGGTGGTCTTTATTATATTGAACGTACAACTGCAAACCGTATAACTGAGTTATGGCGTTATAAACCATAAAGACTATATTAAAAACATAAAACACACAGTGGCATCTTGTATGCAGGCTAGTAGGAAGCGTAACTGTCTGTCTGACCCACTGAGTCTGACCACAGACTGTAGAAAGAGATGCAAGATAGCTAAGCAAATGTGTTTGGATGAATGTTTGACGCTAGGCCAATCAGAGGCAGAGAGGGGCGGGTTATGCCTTCGCCATCATCCGGAAAAAAATATTGCCTACTGTACATGCTGGACTTTAAATTCAGCACCAGATGCATGCTTCTCTCTCTCTCTCTCTCTCTCTCCACCCCCGTCTCCCCTGTCTCTCTCTCTCTCCTCCCCTCTCTCTCCGCCCCCCCCCCTCTCTCTCTCTCCCTCCACCCCTCCTCTCTCCCCCATCTCTCTCTCTCTCTCTTCCATTTATCTTGCTGACGTCAATCAGCCCCTCAACCCGCTTTTCTTTTGCAACTATTTCACATGTGAGATTCCACAACCATCTGTTCTCTATTTGTGTCCCTACCCGCCCCCCTTAGCTGATACAGATGTGGGCTGTTTATTAAAGTTAGGCAACAGGAAATTCCCCAAATCTTTAGGGGCCCTGGAGTAAGGGAGGGAACGGAGGCCACGTAGAGAAAGTCTTTAGGGGCCCTGGAGTAAGGGAGGGAACGGAGGCCACGTAGAGAAAGTCTTTAGGGGCCCTGGAGTAAGGGAGGGAACGGAGGCCACGTAGAGAAAGTCTTTAGGGGCCCTGGAGTAAGGGAGGGAACGGAGGCCACGTAGAGAAAGTCTTTAGGGGCCCTGGAGTAAGGGAGGGAACGGAGGCCACGTAGAGAAAGTCTTTAGGGGCCCTGGAGTAAGGGAGGGAACGGAGGCCACGTAGAGAAAGTCTTTAGGGGCCCTGGAGTAAGGGAGGGAACGGAGGCCACGTAGAGAAAGGGAAAGAACGAGGAAAACCTGCGACAGACAAACCGAAATAACACACCATTCAGTGTACAGTCGTAACTCTACGGCCACAGGAAAGCAAATGTAAAAAAGACAAAAAATGTCGTTATTTGGATGTGCACAGTCTTATTGGCAAGTTTTCTGAAGCAAAGCGAAGCTATTGGGAAGGCCGGGGAGGAACAGGGGGAGATAGCTGAAGAAAGAGGGTGGGAAAGTGAGCGAACGGACACACACACACACACACACACACACACACACACACACACACACACACACACACACACACACACACACACACACACACACACACACACAGAGAGCGGCGAGATCTAGAGAGACAGAAAAGGAAAGACAGGAGAAGGAAGAGGACATTTGCCCCCTCTTCCCATCCTCCTTTCCTCTCAGGAAGTGCATCCTGTTGCTGGCTGACTGCGGCAAGAGAGAGAGAGAGAGAGAGAGAGAGAGAGAGAGGGAGAGAGAGAGAGAGAGAGAGAGAGAGAGAGGGAGAGAGAGAGAGAGAGAGAGAGAGGGAGAGAGAGAGAGAGAGAGAGAGAGAGAGAGAGGGAGAGAGAGAGAGAGAGAGAGAGAGGGAGAGAGAGAGAGAGAGAGAGGGAGAGAGAGAGAGAGAGAGAGAGAGAGAGAGAGAGAGAGAGAGAGAGAGAGAGAAAGAGACTTTTAGTGAACACCCCTTAGGCTCCAGAAAAAAGACACACCAGTGACGTCTCAGAGGGGGGGGGGGGGGTCCTTTTGGACATTCTCACACGTGCATGCATGCATGCGCGTGTACGTGCACGCACACACACGCACGCGCACACACACACACATGCGCACACACACACACACACACACACACACACAGAAGACGAAGGAGCGAGCTGCCAGTTTCAAGCTTGCTACAGCCACAAACAGATGTCTCAAACTATGACAAACAGCAACCCCCCCCCATCCCCACACACACACACACACACACTTCAACTTTGACCTCAGGGGCTGAACTATATTGGCAGGGGCACCGCTGATTCCCACAGAGAGAGAGAGAGAGAGAGAGAGAGAGAGAAACACACACACACACACACACACACACACACACACACACACACACACACACACACACAAAGAGAAGAGAAACGGGGAGAAAGAGAGAGAGAGAAACACACACACACACACACACACAAAGAGAAGAGAGACGGGGGGAGAGAGAGAGAGAGGGGCAGGGAGAGAGGGAGACACACAGAGGCAGAGGGAGGGGGTTCAGAGGACTAGTTGTTGAAGTCAGGCAGTAGGAGCTCTTACAGTTGAGACAGTCCTCAGTGAAGCCACCAATGAGCCACAGCCCCTAGCAGCAACGCTATCCAGAGGATCTGCGCTTCTTTCTCCCTACCAGCCCCCGAGGAGCTGCTGAGAAGATACAACCAAAACCCCCCGAGGAGCTGCTGAGAAGATACAACCAAAACTACAAAAGCAAGAAGAAAGAGGAGGGAAAAGAAAAACTACCATCTACCCAGAGATCCTCAAGGCGGCTGCAGACACAGAACCCAGAGGAGGGCAACAAGTGGAGCGCTGAAGAAAGGCAAAGGAAGGGAACATCTGGTAGGAGAGAGAGAGGAGAACCGAGCACGGAGCGCAGTCCCAGAGCCAAGCTGCAGCCAGCAGGAGCCAGTGGAATGGACCTAGGTGTGTGCCGGATTAACCCCCGCGTGCCCGCAGTGCTGTCTGAGGAGGAGGGCTGAGGAGCAGCTGTGACAATATGACCCAGGCCTGAACGACGATGAGCGGCGATGTTCTTTAGCTGAGCCTCGAGACGACGCGCTTGCCGTTCCTTTTCTGCGTTAGCCGGGACAGCGTTAGCCGCTAGCTGGAGGGGGAGGTGGCGGTGGTGGCGGAGGGGGAGAGGAGCCAGGGGGACCTGAGTGCTGCAGGTGCTGCTGCCCACGAGGCGAGGCTAGGGGCCGGGCGGGACACCGAGGCGCCCCGGGTGTTTGGAGGAGGAGGAGGAGGAGGAGACGAGGGAGGGGGCGAGGTGGCGGGCGCCAGGCGTCGCATGGCCGTGCGGCGGCTAGTGGCGGCGGCCGTGGCGGTGGCCCTGCTGTCCCTGATCCTTAACAATGTGGCGGCCTTCACCCCCAGCTGGGTGCTGCAGGCCCTGGAGGACGGGCGCAAGCGGAGCGTGGGGCTCTGGAGGATGTGCCCCACGGGCGGGGAGCGGGGCCGCGATGACCTCCAGCCCGGGAGAAGGGGGCAGGGGGCGCACAGGCAGTGCGAGAGCCTGGGATGGGGCTCCGAGTACGCAGGCTACCAGGAATCCCGCAGCACTGTCAAATGTAAGTTTTTATGAACTGAATGAAGCGCTGTGTGATCTTGAAGTCTGCTCACTACTGCGATCATTGAGATCTTTCAAATTGTCTAATCCTTCTCACTGATTGGCTAGAGTTTTGTGATGATACATTGGATTGGACTATCCAAGAAGTGGGTTTGATGTAATAGTGCTCAATGGCCACTACACACAAAATCTGTGGCAGCAGAAAGACTCCTGACAGTGGTGTTTTGAATGTGTTGAATGATACAGGCTATTTACTCTAGCCTGTCATTCTGTATGAGGCGATTGTTTTAACTGATCAGTGTTGGGCAAGTTACTTTCAAAATGTAATATACTACATATTACTAGTTACTTTCATTTGAAAGTAATAAGTTACTTTACAATATTACTTTCTGTGTAGAGTAACTCGTTACTTATTACACTACTTTTGCATTACTTTTACCAATACAACAGCAGCAGTAGAATGACATCGCCGCCCCGGAAAATCCCGAAAAATAATTTCAACCACCTTGAAGTCAGTGTAAACAATCCAAAATTCTAAATGTTATTCTTTTCCTTTGTTATTGTCATCTATAGTGGTTATTTGCATAAAAACACATAGTTTGATTAGGAAATGATTGTATCTTTTTTAAATATGTGCTTTAATTTAATAAAATGTAACTCAATTTGTAACTTGAGTTACTTGACAAAGTAACTGGTATAATATTACTGAAATCCTATAAGTAATGTTATATTACTGAGTTACTGCTAAAAGTAATATATTACATGTAATATGTTACTTTTGTAATGAGTTACCCCCAACACTGTAACTGATAAGATAGAGTAGGACATATTGGGTCCAAATATTTCCTGGAGAGTATACCTCAATGGCTGGCCAGAGATTGATTGTCAAAAACCAAAACACATGTCACTGTGTCACCCAACAACATCAACATTTGAAATGAGTATTACTACAAGCAATGACAGTCCATTTTTCAAAGTGAGCTGAGTGAGTGTAAACATGAGCCCTATGGCAGCCTAGCAGGAGTGCATGGACTGTATTTTGAAAGCCAAAAGCACCTGCTTTCAGGGCTATAGAGAGAGCCAAAGTCACACCCACTTCTGGGTTAGGCAGCATACGAATATGCCAGTGATGATGTCACTGTCGACATTATGGCATCATCGAAGGTTATAAGACTCAGCTCTGCAAGTAAGAATTCTGAGAATAAAAGTCAGAATTCTCAGAATTCTGATTTATAATCCCAGAATGGAGGTATTACACTCAAATTATTTTTTTAGCAAAAAAAAGAAGGTCTGGGGTCCCTGGATTTTGGCGAGGTCAAAGTGGGGTCACAAGCCAAAAAAGGTTGGGAAGCTGAGCTACAGAATAGGATGAATCTATCTCATGTGGTATTCGAAGTCCTTTACCAATGAAGACTTGTAGCTTGGACCTGATCTAAGGTTGTCATGCATATGCAGTGAACGCATTCAGTTCAGTGCTGGAAATGTAACACAACTCTTCTCCTGGCCCTTTAAGTGCAGTTTGACATGATGCGGGCCTGTAACCTGATGGCGACGGTGGCCCTGACGGCCGGGCAGCTCATCTTCCTACTGGGCCTGATGGGGCTGCCCTTCATCACGCAGGACTCACAGTGGTGGGAGGAGGCCATCGCTGCACTCTTCCAGCTAGCCAGTGAGTACCACTGTTCCTACAGTGGGCCTATCTGTGTTCCTACAGTGGGCCTATCTGTTCCTAGATGCTGTACAGGCAAATTCACATGCTCTCTGTATCTCATAAAAACGGGTTAAAAACCAATCACAGGGGGAGCTAGGCTGGCTTCTCTCCAACACCAGAGAGCAGGCTCGGAGGGCAAACACTACAATCCTCACCCCAAAATGTCATTACCAATTAATTCAAATCTAGAAAAACATAAATACATAAATACATAAATGTTTGGAGGAGCCTGATTCGACTGCCAAATGTGCATATAAACAAGGAACATTCCATTTCAGCTATATGGGGGTGCTGACTGATTGTCTGATTTGACATAGAATTGCTTAGTTTCTCCCAGTAGACCCTGATATATACAGTATATATTGCCTATTTCAGTAATCGGTATAAGTATCAGCTTATTAATATTGTAAAGCCAAGTCCCAATTAAACAAGAAAATCAAACAAGCTCATGCCAATGAATTTTCTTTGCCAGATAGTCTTATTAAAAAATTAAATAAAACAATGAATAGGTGATTATTCGTTTGAACAGACAGAATTTGGAGTCGGGTACAGCCCTATTCACATCACAAACGAGGAATTTGACTTAGTGCAAGTCTGCAGTGAGCGCAGCAGAAGATTGAGCAAAACACAAAACAATCTCAAATAATAATAAATGATCAAATGTGGCAGAATGTGGATCGTTGTTCAAACAATAATTGCCTTTATTCTATGTCGTCACATCATTTTATTCTGGCTTTCATGGTGCCAGGATTGCTCCAGCTCCAGCTAAATTGTCAAATATCGCTGTCTGCTCGCCACCCAGGCACTTACAGTATATGTACTTATCTAACTTACTTAACCTAACTATCTATCCTGTGTGTCCAAAATTGTCAGACTAAACTCTGGCTGGCACCCCAAAAACCTACAATCCACTACAGAAAAATGTATATTAATGTTTGTTTATTAGCTGGCCCCTGGTCTCCTGTCATTTTGCAAAGTGGCCCCCGGGCAAAGCAAGTTGAGTATCGCTGAGTATCGCTGGCTTAGAGTAAAACAAACAAACAAACAAACAAACAAACACATAAACCCCGGAGACCAGACAAATCATGGAGGAAGAGGCTGGGAGAAAGCTAGGAAACCAGAAAACACACGAAAGACAATGCTTTGCTTGGGCCTCATTGGCTCGCTACATAATTCCCAAGCAAAAGTCAATAAGCAACAACCAGGAACTGAGGTGGGACGAGGGAGAGAAGAACGCCCCCCTCCCCCCCTCCACTACCAGCACCCTTCCTACATCCCAGTGGGCCACATTGTGACAGTCAGTGCGCACGGCCTGTCCCCCATGCCCTGTGATGTTGTGTGATGATGTGCGTGTGTGTGTGTGTGTGTGTGTGTGTGTGTGTGTGTGTGTGTGTGTGTGTGTGTGTGTGTGTGTATGTGTGTGTGATTTTGGAGAGTGGCGTGTCGAGAGCTCAGCCACTGGATATCAGTGTGGCAGTGAAGGGGGCCTGCTCCTAGTCTAAATTTAGCCCCAGTCTCGAACCCACGGGCCGGAGCTGCAGCGAGCGACTGTCGGGCGCCAGGATATCCCTGCTCAGGACGAGGAAATGCCTGGGACTACCTGTTATGCAAAAGCCCCGCGCTGGAGGAGGAAAGAGAGGGGAGGGCGGAGCGGACGGGAAAGACAGTTCGACAGGGACTGTGTTTGTGTGTGTGTGTGTGTGTGTGTGTGTGTGTGTGTGTGCGCCAGCGAGCAAGCGAGCGTGCATGTTGTGATTGTCTGTTTATAGGGTGTTTCGTTAGGGTGGGAGCGGCCTCCGTCTAGATAAGCTGGTCTAGCTTTTATGCCTGTGTTTAGAAAATGTCCAGGAACACACGGGCAAAATAAAGAGTCTCCTCTGGACATGAGATAAAGAGTCTCCTCTGGACATGAGATAAAGCGCCAGCGTCTTCAGGCAATCGCACCCATCGCAGCGGCGACACGGGACTTTATCCGGAGACCCTGGTGGCGGGACCGGGACCCACCCAAATAAACACTCATTCACAATATTGCAGAAGCCATCCAGCCAAACCTTACTGACCCTGCAACATGTATGAAGACGGCCAAATAAATAGGCTTCATAACCCGTTCGTCGCTTAGCGCTAATGTCGGTCGTTTTCAGCTATTTTCAGAATGTGGCAACAATAGTGACAACGACGAATGAGAAATAAACACTACACACCTATTTCCCTGACATCTAAAAATAGCGATCCTGGCTGGAAAAAAATGGCATCTTCTTTTTTGTTTTTCTGACAGACCGTGTTTGGTCAAGAAGATTGCTGAGCCACATGATGATGACTGGATTTCCTTACCAAACCGAAGCAATAATACTTTTGAGTGAAAAAATGTACAGTAAAACATTTCCCCAACATGCTGCTTTGATTGTGGAAATGGCTTCTCTATATCTTCAACTGTTCAAGTGTGAATCCAATAAGAGCCAGAATAAATCCAGATCAATCTACAAAATAAGACAAATGTAAAAGGCTGAGAGAGCAAATGACTGGTTTCCCTTTAACCCATTGATACCTGATGCAGCATTTGTGTGTGTATCCCTTTAAGACCGCGAACCGCGTTCTTAAAGGGATACACACACAAATGAGGGATATACACGCAAATGCTGCATCAGGTATCAATGGGTTAATCCCTTTCAGTTTATAGGCTTCCACCATTCAGTAATCCATTGCTCGTGCCTAGCTCCGTCCTCCCCTGCGGAGTCAGTGAATGGGCCTCTGCACTGCATGAATGGAGATATTTTTACCCGTTGCACTCCTCCTCGGGAATGTTTTCCTTCTCTCCGATGTGCCAAAAAACCTCAGCTATCAGCTGTCGCACGCAGACGCCTGGGATAACAATATCCAATTCCACTCAGTGCTATCCTTATCCCGACACTATTCCACTCAGTGCTATCCTTATCCCGACACTATGGGCAGGTCCAGGGGGCCAGCAGCTCCATACTGACGCTTTCAGCCGCGGAGAAGGCTGCGGAATGCCTTTCCGAATAGATGGAGCTCTCGCACGTCGGACAGGTCAAGAGCGCTTTTGATTTTGAAATGCAGAGATGTTGTTACAGACTGGCTCTGTTAAAGAGCATGATGCAGGTTAGACACCACTTTGCATTAATATGTGGGACTTTTATGTAGCAATTAGGATTCTCTTTTGTTTTTTCCCCCACACATAGCTTCATCTAGACTGGTTTTTGTGAAGCATCTGCCACGCGCACATAAAAACCCTCAAAACTACCAATAACACCTGTGACGATTTTAATACACAATATTAATAAAAAAAATGTTCCCTCGGAACATTACCTGCGTACGCTGACCGTCTGTCCCGGTCTGTCCGTCCGTCAAGAGGCCGCTCACTACAGTAGGCCTACATCCCCTCCACTCTGCAGCTAAAACTCCTCTCCTCTGGAGCTGAAACTGCTCTCCTCTGTAGCTGAAACTGCTCTCCTCTGCAGCTAAAACTCCTCTCCTCTGGAGCTGAAACTGCTCTCCTCTGTAGCTGAAACTGCTCTCCTCTGCAGCTAAAACTCCTCTCCTCTGGAGCTGAAACTGCTCTCCTCTGTAGCTGAAACTGCTCTCCTCTGCAGCTAAAACTCCTCTCCTCTGGAGGTGAAACTGCTCTCCTCTGTAGCTGAAACTGCTCTCCTCTGCAGCTAAAACTCCTCTCCTCTGGAGCTCCAGCGAGTGCCACTTGTGTCCGTCTCCAACGATAAAGTTATCCGCCTCAGACCATTCTGCAGCCGGCTTACACGAGCTGAGATGGTCGGTCCCAAATGTATCTTTGCAAATAGGCATTATTTTGAAAAAACTATTGCATATTGGGGGTCAACTAGTTTTTACTACTAGTTACGTTTGACTACTGAAACTATAAAGTGCCATATTAACCATAGATAGAGCCCAATCTAAACAGAAAGTAAAAAGTTGAGTTTACTTTTTCTCCCGTCAATGCCGAAATGCATTCTGGGCAGTGTCAAACTATCGTACCAGACAGAGGGTCAAAATGCTATTGGTTTTGGTGGTAAATGATTGTACAAATATGATAATTATCATACATCTGGTGTTTTGGAAAGTTTTCTGCTGTACACATTGACTGTATATTATTATTATTACAGTAAGTACAGTAGCCTGAGTGTCGTCACGAGTGTTATCTGCACAGATGGCTTTTTCTTTTTTTTTATAATGCCACCTTTTTCTCCATATTTCTGCCCTGGGGGCACGTTTTAATTTAGTTTTTTGGGGGTATTTTCATAAGAATCTTGAGTCCTAACTGTATATATATATATTTTTTTTTTTTACCTGCACCACGCTCTTTAAATATGTCTCAGTTGGGCTAATATGACCCTTTTGGAACAGACTGGAGATTGGTGCTAAGGGCGTGATCAAGCTTTTGAGGTCAAGTCATTCAAACAAGCTGATCATTGTAATCAGCCCTTTAGGAATGAACCGAGATACTGTTGACTGGAAGGAAAGCAAGTGGACTTCCAGGAGCCGGCCTTAAGATAAGAGCTGTTTGGATTCTCTGCCTGACAGATCACGTCAGATGTCCAGCAGATATGTTCACCTCCAGCCTGGGGCGTGGAGAGGAGGGCAGGAAGGCAGGATGGAAAGAGGAAGACGGGGAAGGAACCCAGAGAGATAAGAGAGTGCCAAAAAAACGCTTCACACCGGCAGCCCACCCCGGCTGGACCCTGGACAGGAGATTATTCATTCTCTTAGAAACGGAGCCAGGCAGGTTAAACGTGAACGGATTGACGGAGCAAACGGTTGCACGCCATTGCACGTGCGCGCACACGCGTACACACACAGACAGACACACACACAGACACACACACAGACACACACACACACACACACACACAGGGTGACGCACAATGATACACACAGACACGATTCTCCACATCCTCACTTAAAACAAAGCTACCCGCCTTACAGTAGAGAGAGACAGACAGAGAAATACACAGAGACTCCGTCATTGGTGCTGGTCTGTTTGACTGCTTCGGGAAACGGAGTGATTCATTACCCATGAGCAACATCCCCTTTTTCCAACGCTTATTTTTGGTTCCTTTATTTATACCGTTGTGGCCGAGGCAAATTTTCAGACACGTATTATCGGCTGAACTATGAAAGTGGCTCCAGACCACACTTGAGTTCTGTGAATGAGGATTGGATCACACTTGAGTTCTGTGAATGAGGATTGGATCACACTTGAGTTCTGTGAATGAGGATTGGATCCGCTGCGGGATACTTGAACGGACGGAGCTGATCTATGATCTATTGTGGGCTTTTACACCGATGAACGGGGAAATGAGTCGGCTCTGTCTGGCAGCAGATATTAAAGTCTTTGCCACTGTGTGAAGTAGAAGAAAAAATAAAGATCTGAAGGAACAGCGTGAAGGTCTAGACTTGGCTGTGTGCCTTTGCGTGCGAGCATGACCTCCTCGTTGCATAAAGTTGAACTACCGGTAGTGTAAATCAAAGAAATCAGGGGCTAAAAAAAAACTTCTCAAAGGATTTTTCTCTGCAGTTTCTTCGATTTGTTGTCTTGACACCACTGAGAGCTTTGATCCTGAGATCTCAGAAGCTCTCCGCTCTCCGTAGCAGGAGGAAACAGACTTCCAAAATCAAAGAGCACACACAGCGCTTCAGCAGAACTGTGAAACAGCAGAAGATGGGTGTCTCTATACGCCGGCATGTGTGATCTTAGAAAGTTGTACATGTAGGGAGGGGTGTGTCACCAGATGCCCCAAGATACAATATTATCACGATACAATAGTATTGCGATATTGCAATTATGCTAGTATTGCGATATATTGAGTATTGTGATATTGTGATATATTACAATTTATTACCTTTTTTCTGCTGCAAATTATGTCTCCAAAGGGAAACACTTTCCAGTCTGTTCATCTCACTTCAATCATTTTTACTGCAGCAAAAGGGGATTGTCACGCAGACAGATTGACCAACACTGTCATAAATGCTGCATGCATTTGATAATTTATATATGATAAAGTATTGCGATACTTGGCATCCGTGCGATACGATATATTACCACACAAGATATCGCGATACTGTATCCATTTTTTCCCCCACGCCTAGAAAGTTGAAAGGCTTTTTGGCAGGACTAGCTTATTTCAGACAGAGATAGGCAAGAATTTGCCACACAGATTAGATCAATTACATTTGAATTGTGGTTTCCCAAATAACCAACAGTGCTCACATTGCTCAATGTGTCTGAATGTGAAACAAGTTGGTGCTGAAATCTCACCTTTCTTTGAGATGATGCGACGTGATGTCGTGATGTCATGTGTCAATGTGAGACATTTCTTCGCTGATTGAGTTTCTTCCCGTGTGTCTCTAGGTTTCGTGCTGGTGATTGGACTGGTGACCTTCTACAGGATCGGACCCTATACACACCTCTCTTACTCCTGCTATGTGGAGATAGCTGCTTGTCTGCTGGCCACGCTGGCTGCAGCCATGCTCATCTGGAACATTTTACACCGCCGAGACGACTGCCTGGCACCCCGGGTCATCATCGTGAGCCGCTCGCTGGCATCGCCCTTCCACCCGCGTCTAGACAACGACTATGTGGAGTCGCCTTGCTGAGCCCTCTGACCTCGTTTGCCAATTAAGGACCGATAGAGCAGACGCCGACGCATTCAATTCAACTCGGCGCCTCGGACGCGACTCTCTGGGGGAGAGGACACTTGCTTGCTCTATGACTGTTGGACTAACATGTACTTGCTGTTGTACAATGTCACCCGTTTGTCCCACCATGAGCAAAGCCACGGGAAACATATTGCTGCATGGTGTATAGAATTTTGGATTTTAAATAAGTGTATCACGCAACTTATATACAACTTCCATACAACTACAAATAAGACAATAACGCAACAGTCTAGGGTCTAGTGAATTTATTGTTTGATTGATTTATGCTCGGGTGAGCTGAATGGTAGTTAAATATGGAATTTGATATTATATGGATATGGGATTTCCATTTATGAAACGTCCTGCTTAGTAAAAGATCAAGCTGGAACTTGACATATTTTATTATACATGTACTTATGTAATGGTATATAGTACTTCCCTGCATGATATTATCCGTGATATTGAGAGTAGCTTGGGTTACAACTGTAGAGTTCAATCAATTTTCACTCAACCAATTTTATATTTATAGTTAGCATCAACTTGAAAATGAGCGAAGCCACTTTTAGAATATTGATGCAAAATGGAATGGATTGCATTTTCTTGACAAAGATGATATATTTGATACTATAAAGCTACTGCAAATACAGTACCAGAATACCTCACCAATTTCTTCATACCTTTAAAGCTTCAATCATGAAATATTTCATACACCTTAATGTTAGCGATAAATGTTGCAAGCAAGTAGACTTACAAAGCAAAAGCAGAGCCGACTGTCATTATTCTTGATTAAGCTTAACAAAATTAGTAATAATATTTAATTGGAAAAACTATGAATGAGAAATTCACCTTTTGAAAAATAAATAAAAAATAAACACGTAATCACTGCTGACATGAAAGACTCATGAAGGAATATTTTCACTCTGCTATTACTGCCTGATTATGGAACAAAATGTGGATGAAACAGTTTTTGTATTTTGGTGAATTGATATTTTTTGACAACAGATTAATTGCATTTTGGAAGGAAACACACATTTTAATATTGAAGCTGATCTTTTTGTGATGCTTTCCATATGAAAATCTGCTCGCTTGTGGTACATATACTTAAATTAATATAAAACCATTGTATAAAGGATAGTGTTATTATTATTAGCAGTGGTATTTTCATAATCCTGCCGGAAACTCTAGGCTATTTGTGGATCTGTCACATTGCCAAACATAGGGGCACATGGAAATAATAATATACCATACAAATTCAATAAATGTATTGATAGATATGCAGATATTGGTTGCTGTCATGTCTGTTGCTGCCGCTGAACAATATGTAAAAAAGGTAACATATTGTGATGATTTTTACAGATATTGCGATATTGCGATACAAGTCATGATTTTAGTGGAATTATATATATATAATACACACACACACACACACACACACACACGCTTTCAGAAGCTTGTCTGTGGTGACTGGATGAAGTTGAGCCTTTAGCAATAATAGACCAACAGGACTGGTTAGTAGTCAGAGTTCATATGGACTGATATTCTGATAATCTTTCATAGTTGCAATTTCGACATCTAAGAGTGTCTGAGAGTGTCTAGTGTGCCTCAAATCACATAAGTAGAAAGTGAGGGAGGGGGAAATAGAAAAATAAAGAAACATAGTGTCTTGCGTTTGAATTAGCTTAGGCAGCTTTAGATTTTGTGTGCTATAGAGGGTATGCACACCCACTGGAACACACCCCCTCAATCAGGATTGAGTGTCAAAATGAGTGTCAAATTCCTCCCTGAGCAGCAGGTGTCAGTTATCTAGGCTGATTACTGCATTCAAGCTCAGTCTTGCTGTGACTCAGTGGGCGTGACCCCACAGTGACTTCTGCCTCTGTGACATCACGTCCATACCCTCTATACTGTAGCTATTGAATCCAAAGAAAATAGATTCAAATTCTTTCACAATGTTCAAAATTATGCATTTCAATAGTTATATCTCAGCAACTGCATGATACTTGTGATACTAAAAAACAAAAAGACACATTTGTAGAGAGTTGCTTTGCTTACAGCTTTACTCAAACCAGATGCACTGAGCTTCCTGTGACAAATAAGGTATTTAGCTGCTCCTTTTATCCAGAGCTGGATAAGCTCTTCTTTTTCTTCTGGGAGAAACGCTGAAACTCCTACATTTCCATCATTACAAATAACTAATAGTTACGAGGGCGGCTAGCTAGCAAACGGCTAAATGAGACTACACCATTGAGTCGACAGGGATATTATACGTCAATAATGTCATCACTTCAAAGGACGAACACGGAAATTCTCTTTCCCTCACCTGGTTCAGCCCGGGGTAATCAGTGCACAGCAGCACACACATCAACAACACTCCAGGTTGAGTGGTGACGTGACGTGGAAGCCTATGCGACATATGAGCTTAGCACAAGCTTTTTACTTCTAGGGCTCGCATTTACGCTTCAAAACTCATGAAAGTGGTCCTCATGTGTGAAGATTATCTCGCTGAACACTGGTTCGCGTTTGATTAAGCTTGCGTTGCACAGAGACCTTATTTGAAGCATCGTGCCAAAAACCCATTCAAAAATCCCATAGGCAGAAACAGTGAAGAACCATGAAGTGCGGGACTTCCGCGTTCCGACTACAAAAATACGTTATCCCTGCGGCTCTATATTGGTTATCGGTAGCGGCCAAAATTTTCATATTGAGAGGAAACAATGTAGTAAATCTATGATTTATGGGCTTTTCCAACTGTTTAGGAAATAAAGAAAGATATTCGTTTTTCAAATTCAGTGTTTAGATCTGTTTTTCGATATGTACACCATTTTATTATGATAGAAACTTGTTTTTATACAGTTTTCATATCGGCATCGGTAAATATCAGTTATGGGCCATAACAACAATCGATTATCGGCATCGGCCAAAATGTTCATATCAGTGCATCGCTAGTTTCATTAAGAGAATGGTGGAAATGGCTCTTGTGTAGGATGACTGATTATCAGGGGATGCCTTCATGTTTCTTCTCGAAAAGTCTCCTTTTTAGTCCTTTTTGAAAATGAAATGAGGGGGGGGACAAAGCAGTCACACAATTTGGAAGCAACAGCTATCACATTGTGCTCAGTAGAACCAGATTAAACCTCAGACTTCCACAGACCAATTTACCAGAAAATGGTAAAACTTCCCCCAGCATGCTTTGCTTCACCTTTGGAACACTTCCCCCAGCATGCTTTGTTCCAGTTGGAAACGGGGAGCGACACTTTTAAATAGCAGCGTCACTGCAAAAAGACATTTGTAAGAGAAGGCTTGCCTTCATATGGGCAGATAACCCTGCAGCATGTCACCTGAAGTCAAGGACAACATGAATGAGAGGAAATAGCACAGCGGTCTGGACCGAATAAAGACATTCCAACCTGTATCCGACATCACATGACCTGTATCTCACATCACATGCTGCTTCAGGCGGGAGAGAGGGGGCTTTCATTACAGCTGCAACGATTAATCCACGAATCAATTATTCAATCGACAGAAAATTCATCGTCAACTATTCTTATAATCGATAATTGTTTAAGACTAGAAAAAAATACACAAATTCTAATGTAAAATGTGAGTATTTTCTGGCTTCTTTAGTCTTCTATGACTTCTATGAGTCTTCTATGAGTAAACTGATCATCTTTGGGTTGTGGACTGTAGGTCAGGACAAAAGAAGACATTTGATGGTCATCTTGGGATTTGGGGTAGCTACTGGATCTCAGCACAGAGTCTGGCTTAGGGCTGCACGATATTGCAAAAAAACGGACATTGCAATATATTTTGTTTCTGCGATATATATTGTGATATGGGAAAAGAATACAGGAATTTTCACCAAATGACTTGAATAGCTCATCAAGCCTTGCCCCTTTAAGAAGGTAGTGGGTAAGCTGCGTGGGTGACGTAGTAGCAAGTGTTCTTAGCTGCAGTCAGAGTGATTGGCAGGATGCTAGCGTGCTAAGTGCTAAGTATCAACCAGTAAAAAAGTTAGAGCATGACGTGTTTGAGTTCATTTGCTTTATTACTTGACATTGATCGCACGTCCTGCGATCATGTGACTATTGCGCATGCGCACATTGCCATGACGATGGTGAAACGATATATTGTGCAGCCCTTGCTGCTATGTTGTTATCTGTTTCGTTTCGTTTTATTCAATTTTTTAACTCAGTCATGTTTCCACCTCTGGCAGTGGAGACTACCGCTTCTGCTAGCGTTACGCTGTGTTTTCAGCCTGAACCGCAACTGGTCAACATCTTATCCGATTACTCGATTAGTCGTTGGAATAATCGGTAGAATGCGCGATTACTAAAATAATTGATAGATAACAGTTGGGTTTCCATCCTTCCAACTGTTTCTATGCTAAATTTCAATTTGCGCATTAAAAAACTGAGTGGAAATGCTGCAAAATTCGCAAAAACCTCAAAATATCGCAAAAACGTTTGATGGTGGAAACGGTGGAAAAGTCGGTGTATCAATAAAAGCAAAATGCGATACGTGCAGTGGAAACAGATTAAGCGATATTCTGTTGTCTCTCCATCCCAAAACCACGCAGTTTGCCTTGATCACTGCAAAACATGACACATTCTATTTCTGTGTAGCCTCCACACAATAGGGCTACACACGGTAAATATAAATACGCAGCACAATACCCACCGTGGTAAACAGAAGAAGACTGGGATATTAACTTTAAGGTCCACTTCTAGAATTGAATGAAATTGTATTCACTACTATCTGCTCTATCTAAGCAGCTGATCAGCAGAGGCAGACAGCCTCAAACACGAGGTGATTGACAGCTCTATAATTCGCATAATAGCGGTGGATGGAAATGCGAATTATTTTGCATTTTCTTTTGCCGACTTTCTGAAAATTTGATTAAAACTTGCGATACCTTTGATGTTGCGAGACCCGAAACATCCTATGACCCCAGGGTACATCACTGAGGATATGTCCCAGTTGCATCCATGCAATGTTTTCTCTTTATAAGTTAGCCTGGCTTAGCCAGTGACTCATAGGAATAGACTACGTGACAACCAGGAATAGACTAGTGACTACTGGAGAGACAGTTGACAGCCGGAACAGGGACGGCACCCGGGAGCAGTATGGGTTAGCGCCCCAGCCTGCGTCTTCCGTGAGGAAGAAGCCCAACAATCCACGAGAGGCCTTTTAGGAGGGCCATTCAAGCCGCAAGTGGAGTCTGCAGTGCCACCAATTACTGGTACTGCATGGTATCCACCAAGATACCATCACGTCGGAATGAGATGTTTGGAGCGGGGGAGTCTGGTGCAGCGCACAGGTCCTAGATCTGGTGAGACGAGGGAGGAGCCCGGCCGGGTGGCAACCCACAGAGCCCGGTCCCTCTACGTACCAGAGCCCTTCTCCCCCCCGGTCCTGGCAGAGTAGTTCCGGAGCAGCGGATTGAGTGGCCCTGACCACGTGACCATCTTCGACCCTTCCTAGAGGGCTGACTGTGGGTAGCTACTGGGACGTAAGTTGGGGCTTGGCCAGCCCCGGCTGGGTCACCTGGGCGAGGGTGTATGATGTTGCGAAACCCAAAACATCCTATGACCCCAGGGTACATCACTGAGGATACGTCCCAGTTGCATCCATGCGATGTTTTCTCTTTATTTTATGGATGGAAACCCAACGGGGGTGTCTTTGATTTTGGATATCGTAATATTGTGATATGGCATAAGTGTCTCTTTTCCTGGTTTTAAAGGCTGCATTACAGTAAAGTGATGTGATTTTCTGAAGTTACCGGACCGTTCTAGCTGTTCTATTATTTGCCTTTACCCATTTAGTCATATCCACATTACTGATGATTATTTATCCACAATTTCATTGCGTAGATATTTAGTGGAAGCACCAATAGTCAGGGAAGGAAACCCTGTGTCTTGCATTTTATTTTGCCCTTGTTTTTGTCTTGTTTTAATAAAAGAGCTTGTGACATCTCACACGTGGGTTCGACTTACAACTGAACATTTAGCCCACTTCGTAGAAAATACCGAGATATATATCGCCTATCAGCCTTCAGCCTAAGAATACTGAAATATGATTTTTGGTCCATATCGTCCAGCTCTAGTGGATGCGGCTGCTTTAGATGAGGCACTGTGAGTGTTCGATAGGCTCTGAATCACAGTTTGTATCATTTATTTGTCTTGAATCAAACCATCTAGGGAGAAGGCCAATTCCATTGACACACAAAGATGTCTTTGTAGCGACTAAAATAGAGATCCTATATTATCTCAAACAGATGAAATAAGCTTCAGGAATATTTCCAATACTTCATGTGCATGTTCTCAAGGATTGCCCGCTGGTGCCTGGCTTTAATATATGAGGAACGTTGTCGCGTCAAAGATCTTGATCATGTAGACGAGTCCCAGCAGATCCAGGCTGCTGGTCTGACAGAGAACAGGAAATGCATCACGCTGCAGGCGGAGATATGCGGGAATCGAACACAATAACCTACCTTCTGAAAAAAGAAGCAGCCGTAAAAATAGCTATCAATGAGGAACTTAGTAAAGCTGTCATCACACCTATTAAACTCGGTGGAATATCCGGCCAATGGGGATATGCTATTTTCCCATTTGTTTGTTTTATGTTATTCTCCCATTTGGTACAAATCTTGGTACGTGCAAAAGTGGCACCAGAGTAGAGCGAGCTCAGAGTGCGAGTGGCCTGAATCACGTATTCCTCTAAAGATAATATCAAGTCTTTGCTGAAATCACACTACGCTTCCCGAAGATACACACACTCCCCCAAACAGACCCAGACACAGGAATGTGTCTGGATATCCTTTTAGTGAGCCGATCTTCAGTTTGCCAGAATGGAAAAAGGCACTCCTTTTGGACCAAAACAGGCAAGGGGACTATGTGTCCCCCCCCCCCCCCCCCCCAGTGTGTTTAGAAAAGCACAGAACCACCGCACACATACAGTACATACGTACACACTGAAGAGCTCCTTTCCTTAGCACGCACACACAGAAAAAAATCCTTAATCATGACCTGTGTTTAAAAACCCATTCATGTGCTCACATAAACAAATAACGTTTTATTTGGGAGGATCTGGATTTTGATCATCGCATCCTTGGTAGCCTTGTTGACACACTCGGAGACAAAATTCTGTGCTTACATTTAAATATCATTCATTTGAAATGGACAAATGACGACAACAAATGTTTACCCAAATAGGCACAGCAGTGCAGTGCCCTCAGTGCTGACTTGAATAGAGCGTAAAGTGAAGGCCACAGAGATAGTATGACCCTTTCCTCTGTGTTGACCTCAACCGTCAAAGGTGCCGAGTGAAGTAGCGACGGCCGATCAAAAGCAAACAGCAACAATGCCGTTACGTTCTCCACGTAAGTCAAATGCAGTTTGTTAGGGCTGTACCACTGCAAAGCCTTACAGGGGGGTCCAGAGAAGAGTCAAGGACGTGCTAACAATACTATCCCTGTGGCCCTTCCTCATCCTTTGAAATGGAGCGCTGCAACGAAGTGCAAAGACAACCTTTTAACAGGCCTCTGGTGGAATGGGCCGGAGGGGGAAGTGATGATGACAGCAGCAGTCAAACTGGCCAGGGGGGGTATGTGCCATCCTGCACGTCTTCCAGTGTGGACGGTGACACACGTGCCAGTTACGCATGCAAAGACGTGCGGGGCGTCACACAGCCCGCTGATGCATTGTGGGGGATACGCACGTATTGCTGCAGCTGAAACCAAAGACGATGGGATTTCAAGCAAGACGGTTCAACTTCAACTCACTTCCTGTCATTTTGGCACGCGCGTTTTGCCCATGTCTTTCCACGGACACGCCCACTTAGGAGGTTTTCGGGCAGGTCTGAGTCTATTGGAGTCGATGGGAAAAGTCAACGTGATCCCAGATTATGACAGATTATTTCGCCCCCATATTCATTAAAGTAAATATTCTGCCCATTCTCCGAAGCCACATATCTTCAGAATATTCTGACACTAAAATGGCATTTTTCAGACAGACAGATCAGGAGAAAAATAAACTTGTTCAAACTTGTTCTATCTCAGCAACACACTGTCGTGAGACTTGGCAACAGGAACTCATAGCAGGAAACGATTAGCTAAAACTAAAGCTGAAGTTCGTTGATGTAGTAGCTAAATCTGTGGCTAGAAAAAATATTTTTTGAATGGAATATCTTAGTTTCAACTGTATTGAGCTAACAAGGGGCAGCTTTATGTTTATATGTGTGGTTTGTGTGGTGTTTGGGAACTCATGATCTCTAGTTCAAGTTAGCTTGCTAGGTCAGCACTAACCCTGTGTCACAGGCACAGTCCCCTCACAACACCTCAGGGGTCAGGTGACCCACCATTTGGGAGAGTTGCAGCGACCATTTGTTAGAATTGGCGGAGCCTGAGACAACCATACCATTTCGCACAGGCCTGCTTTGTTGTTAGTAGTCTCGCTTGCCAGACTCTCTGTTTCGCGCTGTACCTGCGCAGGATTGTCTGGCTGTTCTTACTCTCACTCTGGTCTAGCGGGAAAAAAGGCTCTGTTGTCTTTACAACCATCCACCGAAATGGAAATTTCGCACAGCCTCACCTCTTGATGAGCTTGATGGACTTGAAGGCTTCGTCCATGTCGCCGATGGTCAGGTAGAAGCTGAAGTTGAGCATGGCATCGCGGGTGGCCTTCTCACAGTCCTCCAGGCCCACAAAGTCCCTGAGGGCTCGCCTCGACACCGTATGGGGCAACTGGGCAGCCTGGGCTGAGGACCTCCTTGATGCCTGGGTCTGGGGTGAGGAGGCTGAAGCCGGGCCTGGAGCCTCCGCTAACCCTGGATCTCTCTCACCGGGCTGGGGGGAGGAAAACGTCATGTTAAGAGAGGTAACCATTATGGTTCACAGAGTGATTCATGAATTAAGCATACAGTGAAGTAGAAGCATAGTCATAAAACAAGTCAAATGTAAAATAGACTGAATACATGTGAACTCCTGGGGCAGAACAGTGAAAGGGAGACAACACCAAACAACAACAAGGCATCACAGAACAGATCTATTCATCAAAACAGGGTGTACGGCAACTGGATATATCTATACACCTCACTCCACCTGGGACGGGATGCACTCGTGCTACTGTTTGTTTTGTTTTCAGGGGATATTAACACTTACTTGTGGTAGAAAGATACCACCCCTTCCAATCCAAAATAATAGCTGGGGTGTGTTAATGGAGACCAAACACACACACACACACACACACACACACACACAAACACACACGTGAAATAGCACGCGATGGAAGCAAATAAAAACAAAAACAATACATTTAAGTAAATACAAGATTCCAAATGGCCGACCTACAGAGAGCAGCCCCATGTACGCCCACTCCCATAATGAAGAGGTAACGAGCGGAACAAAGCGGCCTTTGTCCATACCTCGCAGCTGAAGTAATAGTAGTGTACATCCAGAGCCAGGAGGTCCTGTAGGCCTGCAGGTGTGTTTCTACCTTGCAGCTGAAGTAATAGTAGGGTACATCCAGAGCCAGGAGGGCCTGTAGGCCTGCAGGTGTGTTCCTACCTTGCAGCTAAAGTAATAGTAGGGTACATCAGAGCCAGGAGGGCCTGTAGGCCTGCAGGTGTGTCCCTACCTTTCAGCTGAAGTAATAGTAGGGTACATCCAGAGCCAGGAGGGCCTGTAGGCCTGCAGGTGTGTTCCTACCTTGCAGCTAAAGTAATAGTAGGGTACATCAGATCCAGGAGGGCCTGTAGGCCTGCAGGTGTGTTCCTACCTTGCAGCTAAAGTAATAGTAGGGTACATCAGATCCAGGAGGGCCTGTAGGCCTGCAGGTGTGTTCCTACCTTGCAGCTAAAGTAATAGTAGGGTACATCCAGAGCCAGGAGGGCCTGTAGGCCTGCAGGTTTGGGGTAGCAGTCTTGTAGGAGCAGCCCATGCTCCTGAGTACAGAAGAGCGTCACCACTGACACGTCCACCTGACGAGAAGAAAGGCAGCACATTGTCAAGCAATCAGTAGGGGTGAATGGGGAAAAATCGATACAGCATAGTATCGCGATATTTTGTGTGGCAATATTGTATCAATACACAGACGGCAAGTATTGATCTTTTTAAAATCGCAATATTGTATCGTGACTTAAGTATCGTGATGATATCATATTGTGGGGCCTCTGGCGATTCCCACCCGGAATATAATTTGCAGTTGAAAAAAAGGTCAGCAATACTCAGCATATCGCAGCATGTTTAAAATTGCACTAATAATGTGCAATAGTACAATGCATGCAATAGTATCGTGGGTCCTCTGGTGATTCACATGCCCAGCAATCAGTATTGAATTTGGAATAATTTAAATCACTCTAAGGCTGCTTGCTGTCTGATAGGCCGAGACAAATGCATATATATATATATATATATATATACTGTATTGTGCTCATGTACCGTATCCAAGTGACTCGCTGATGAGGATTCGGAGTTGATCGGCACCGTCTCACAAACAAAAAGACGAGGTTCACTCTCGTCCCAGAAGTGAGAGACAGGGCAGCGGCCGCTCAGCTCTGTCGCCTGAGACTGCTGCCTGGAACACAGAGCACACACACACGTCCCACACGGGGATATGATCGTCTTGAGTGCGAGAACTCTCCACAGATACAATGCAGGCTACAAAGGCAGACAAAGACAGTTGGAGAGACCTGTCGCTGTCTTCAGGCTGCGAGAGGCCACTGGGCGGTCTGCCGGTGAAGAAGTCAAAGTGTGTCACAGTGTCCATCTCAACATCATAGAAGTACACTTTGTGATCAGGCCGTCCATTCACCTGAGAGGAAAGATCATCTCATCTTATTCTCTCAAAAGGCACGTCAGTACGTTTGTATTCTATTGTAATGTAGCCACACCTTTCCTTTTCAATAGGGTTAGACCAGGGGAGGGTCAAACATATGGCCCGGGGGCCTGAACTGGCCCGCCAGAGGGTCCAATCTGGCCCACAGGTCGACTGTGCGAAGTGTGAAAATTGCACTGAGAAGTCCTTCAGTCCAATTTGATGCACTTGTGAAGGCAGGTTTCAGGAGCAAGTTCAATATTAAGTAGCATTATTCATGTTTTTTGTAGTCATCACTCAATTGTAAACTATTTTCATTGCGCTTGAATAGAGAGGACAATCGCTGTCAATTGTAATGCACGGTTACAGACAGTAGATTTGATCATTTTGTTTGATAGGCCTCTGGTAGCTGAGATCACAGCATGTGAAAACGTGTCCTGAAAATGTACCTGTCATTCTTTGTGCTAAAAGAAACAGGAACATTGTGAGGTGTTGTTATTTAGAGGTGTTGTTATTTATAGGTGTTGTTATTTATAGGTTATTATTTATTTATTTATAGGTTATTATGCAGTGATTTTCTTTGTCTGGCCCACTTAGGACCAAATTGGGTCGCATGTGGCCCGTGAACTAAAATGAGTTTGACACCCCTGCTGGTAGACCGATGTATTTTTTTTATCAATGCATCGGGTCTATATTGGTCTTTCATGTTGTCCACCGCTGTTATGATGGAGGTTCCTCACTGACCACAGTTACATAAAGACTGTCTGTTATGATGGAGGTTCCTCACTGACCACAGTTACATAAAGACTGTCTGTAAATCCAGCATTCCCCCCTCAAACACCCATATTGGTCAAACCCTGGGAGAGTTGTACGCTGTCCACTCACTCACCTGAGAAATGAGGATGCTGACTTGGTTGCCGTTGGCATTACACTTGACTGACCTCAGGGCTCCCAGACTGGAGATCTGGTCCAGCAGGTTCTTAGCATTGCAGTGAGCTTTGGCATCTCTATAAAAGACATACAGTAACACTGGCCATTGTCAGAAAAGAAAATATCTTCAACATAGCGACTATAGAGACACTGCATGAAATAGGCCACTCCCATGACGGGGGAAAAAGCTCCGTTCATTTCCACACACCAGCATTATTTTCCTTGAATTAAACATAGCTAAAAGCTGTTGTGTGGTGGGCTGCACAGACAACAAATGTAAAAAAAAATGTACTCCCGAGGAAAAATGTGGATGTTGCTGTCAATGAAGTAAGTTCGAGTGCTCATCTTCTGTATATACGATCTTTTTGTGCAAGACCCGACCATGCACGCGACATAGGAGAACGCCAGGATTGGACGGGAGTTTGTGTTTTCCCCCATTTTGGGCGTGGTTTCTGAATGATGACGCGCTCCGCAGTGTCTCTATGTCAATGAACAGACTAGTCACACCTCCTAGATGAATACTTCACCTTCTGGTGAGGTCAAACACTTTGATGTGTGCTGTGTCCGTGCCCACAGCCAGGTAGGCCTGACACACGCTGAGCAGCACAGGGTTGCCCTCGGCCTTGGTGAAGGTGAGCAGCTGCTTCACTGTGCCCTGCATGGTTGAGCAATGAGTGCTTATCTGGTTAAGGTGACAGAGTCTGGTGTGTTTCTTGATTAAAGCCGATTCTAACTCCGTAGTTACAGAACAGCATTCCAGTTTTGATATTGAGATTGCATGCAAATGAACACTGGATAAGCAGGTTCCAGGGTGGGACAACAGACCTGTGGCGTGCGGACCTGGACCTTGTTAGGTTCCACAGTGTAGAGGTTTTCACCATGCACAGCTAACACATGGGATTCACACAGGAAGGATCCTGGAAAATCAGCGGGGAAATGGGGGAGGGGGGGGGGGGGGCAGAGAGAAAGCATGGAGAAAAGCAGGTGAGGAGAAGAGTGATAAAGGAAAGGAGAGAAGGAATGGAGTGGAGAGGAAACGACAGTCCAGGGGACTTGATTTTTTGCATGATTTTTTTAGCGGGGGGTTCAGTATCTGGTCGAACCCCCAGGGGAGCACGGGGAGAACATGCAAACTCCACACAGAAAGGGCATTTTTGATGACCCCACCCGGGCTGTAGGCACTGAGGACATGGGAGTGGGGACACACCCTCAGCGCCCACAGCGTCCCAGACGAGAATCGAACCCAGGACCTTCTTGCTGTGCCACCGTGCCCCCCAGTGACTTAATGCCGTTTCTGAAGTGTCACATCTGTGTAAGGCACAGGACTGTTGGGTGAGGTCCTGGTAAGTGTTGTACCTGTGTTGCGAAGAACCGTCCCTGCAAGCTCATACACGGTGACCTGCTTGCCACTCCACATTGTCACAGAGTCCTAACGGGATGACAAGACACATCCCATCAACTCGATGAACATTCAATTCGCACTTGTCTAAAATGGTTAAAGCCCTCCTAGCCTTCAGGATATCTCTCAGGGAAACGTTTTTTTTTCCCTCTGTGTATCGCTCCTACAAGATCATTCTAGATTTGCGCCGGGTTACCTTGGTGACACGGACTCCCTTGATGTGTATGTCGGATTGCAGGGTAAGGTGCGTTCCTGCGCCGAACTGGGTGATACTGAGCTGGGAGGGGCTGAGCTGCACCGCCGCCACCTGCTGGCTGAAGTGGGCCGACATCACATGCTCACACAGGATCAGCACCGTGGTCGAACTGTTGGCTGCCAGCAGGTTCAAACTGGAGCCCCACTGGAAACGGGAAGATTTTGTGAACTTTGTGAGCAGAAATCTACGATACGTAACCATGGTAACCATACTTCATCATATTTAGTGAACTTTGTGAACAGAAATCTACGATACGTAACCATACTTCATCATATTTAGTGAACTTTGTGAACAGAAATCTACGATACGTAACCATACTTCATCATATTTAGTGAACTTTCTGAACACGGTCGTGTGTCACAGGTCGTGATACCTGTAGCTGAATGACATTGCCCTCTATCTCGGTGGGAGTCTGTAGTTTCCACTGGACCTTGCTGTCACTTCTGCTGCCCGGCTGGACCACCATCCTCCACATGGCTATGCGCCCATGGCTGGTCCCAGCTGCCAGGATCTCTGGGGAGGACACAATGTTATTCAATGGCAAATAACACTTACTTAAGTTTGAAACACAACTAGGCAGCACATCAGAGTCAACAACACCTTGATCATCTAAGGCCTTGCTTCTCAAAGTGGGGTCCGGGGACCCCCAGGGGTCCTTGAGGGCGTCCCCAGTAAAAGGGGAAGTTATTTTGACTATAATTCCACCCATAATTCCACCAGGTCATGGGTTTCATACACTTTCTGTAATAAAACATCTAAATGCAAAAATCTTATCAGATGGAGGATCCTGGGACAAAATATTGTCAAATGGGGGTCCGTGGTCTAATTAGTGGCAGTTTAGGGGTCCTTGATTTGAAAAGGTTTGAGAAGCACTGATCGAGGGGACTGTTTTTTCACTAGTCATAGAGTGGACCACCCTCAGTCATATTGTATTCTACAAGGGTATTTTACGGAATATAGTGAAAGGACAACATGTTGGAAGCATTCTGTCCACAGGAATGTGATGAACAATAGCACATTCCAAGATTATCTTGACTGATTGGAAAAGGGAGCTTAAAAGAAGAAAATAACTACCTGTGATTCTTGCTTGACAATTTAACACTGTTAAAGAAATATAACCTTGAATTTAAAATGGTGATAATGATGGCAGGTGTGGCAAACTCTTGAATAGCTGTAGTAATTTTAAGTTTTGTGTGACATCAAAACGTAATTCCTTGTTACCTTTTCCAGCACAGTATGAAATGCAGTTGATCGTCTCCCCTCTATCAAACCCCAGAGTCTCGTTAAGGGACAGAACGTAATTGTCATCTCTCTCCAAGTCCCAAAGCCTACAAAACAATGGTGACAGAATGGAAGCTCAAGTTTCAAGTGTGTCTGTGTGTGTGTGTGTGTGTGTGTGTGTGTGTGTGTGTGTGTGTGTGTGTGTGTGTGTGTGTGTGTGTGCAGTGTGCGTGTGCACTGACCTGATGACCTGCTCCCCTGTCGCTGTGATTAGGAGGCCATTGTCTGTCCAGACAATGTCTACATGCTGCCCACTCTTGCTGCTCAACTTCACCTGTTAGGAGAATAAATATTCACAAACCAAATATACATTTGTTCAGACTGACCCGGCGGAGACCTACCTATGGGCACAAAACATAGATCTATATAATTATCACAAAAGAAAACAGTAATATTAGTCATGTTAGTTCACTGCTACTGGATCAAGGTCAAACTTAAATATCGCCATTTCATTGATAAACACCTCCCAGTCCAAAGCAAAATCAGCAGTATTGGACGAGGCCAGAATAAAAAAATTAGATCAATCACTGGCAATACTATGATGAGAAAAATAGCAACCAAGGGACTCTTGTGGTGAAAAGAAAAAAACAAAATCGCACGGAAATCAGAGACACGGAATCCTGACAAGGAAAGGTGTGGAGCTTTTATACTCTGTGCGGGTTTCTGCTCGTGGAAGTGAGCCAGAGTCTTGAAAACTCCCATTTTGTCGGCCCGGCCGCGTCTGCGTAGTTACAAAATTCGGGGTGTGCACGGCCAGGCGAAAACCGTCTGCACAGGAGCCTTGAAAGTGTGTTGGGCCCTTTTGCACGTAATTTCGAGGTGTCATCAGTTAGAATAGTGACATAATGGTTTCATAATAAATCTATAGCTGTCTGAGACCCCTTTCAGTTGATGGCCCCAGGCAGCTCAATTAAACCTGGTTGTCACAAAATCCTATGGCACACCTGTCCTTGCCTCACGGCCCCACAGCACACCATTTGGGAACCACTGCTATCAAGTACCATTAAGAATATGACACCCATACAGAATGGCAGACTACAACAGACTACAAAATAATTCTATCTTTGATGGTTTTTAGTATACCTTCATGAGCTCCTGGGCTCCTCCCTCAGGGCCCAGAGTGTACTGCGACAGCATCAGGGTCTCTGTGACCACAGCCAGCGCCTCCCTCTTCCTCAGGTAGAAGAGCTTCTGGATGGGGCCGTCCACGCTGAGGAGTGCACTCGTTTTACCACGCTCATCTACATGGTAGACCTTACCTATACAGGAGGGGCAGAAAGTTAAAGTCCCTGGAAACCAAAATCCACAAAAACGTTGTAACTATGTTATTTAGGGTCTTATGTGAGTAATTGTGTGGCTCAGAAAGTATGAGCATTACTTTCAACCCAAAGCCTTAAAATCGCCACTTTTCTACAAGGTCTGGATTTCCATTTCCTCATTGAAGAGAGCGGTGCGCGCGGTGCTAAAATGCATGATCTTATCACGTCATAAGATTTAATCGAATCACACACACGCATGCACGCACGCGCGCACACACACAGTAGCGCTGTGCACTCGCAGCGCAGAGATCTCTTCCTCTCTGTAAACCCTCTCTGTCTGTGCTATGCGTCGAGCAACGCGCGAACACACACACACACTCCATCTCTCTTTCCTTCTCTCTCTCTCTCTCTCTCTCTCCGTTAACGGAGAGAGAGGTCTCCTCCGAGCAGGTCTCCTCCAGCAGGTCTCCTCTGCTGCAGACGCGACACGCCCCCACACAGTCCGCGGTAGAAAATACACTCTAAAATCTAATTGATCCTCATGACTTTTGCCATGACTGTCAAACCTAAATTTATATACTTTGCGACGTTCATCATCGTTCAAATTTGGCTGGTGGCTTATTAACATAGGTTCCTGTGATGTGATGAACTCAAAATGCTAAATAATAAGAAATATATTTCTGGTTTCCAGGGACTTTAAATATGCAATAACTAAGATTTTGACTGCCCCCATAAGTACAAAATTACCATATCTGCTGGGGTTTGATAGGGTTGTTGATCAGTACAGATGGTGAAGATTACTTTTGACAGTTGCTGAGATTTCTGGCTTTCAAAACTCACTTTTTTGCCCATACGCTATTTTGGAAACGCCTTTTAGAAGCCACACACCCACACCCACTGCAGGCCCATGTTGAGAGGTTCTTACCATCTGTGGTGCTGACGTAGAACATCAGTCCCTCCTGCGGCCCCATCTTGAGAGGTGCTCCCTTCCAGCTGAACATGTCCAGAGCATTCTCATCTCCACTCACCGAGGCTCGAGCCAGCATCGCCACATCTCTGAGAAAACATTCAGGATACAGTCAGCAACAGACTCGCATTTAAACAAACATAGCATAGCAATATCTCAGTGTTGTTGTTTTTTAATAAGTTGGACTTTGTCTAAAAATGTATGCATACTTTGAAATTAACATATTATCTAAATGTCAAGGGTTTACACAGAAGAATAGCCTCCTAGTTACTTACTCGCCAGGTAGGGCAGGTCTGAAGATGCAGCAAGTTAAGGGTTTGTTGTATTCATGCTTCACTAGATGGTTTCCTTGAAGTCTCCCTCTGGCATCTAGCTTCCATACTGCTAGCACTCCCATCTGTGTCATTAAACAATCACACTTTATTCATACAGTGTTGGGGAGTAGCTAGCTCCAAGTAGCGAAGCTACTAGCTTAAATACATTTCTCAGTAGCATGGTGGTAACTTTAACTACATTTCTCTGGGGATAGCTTCAATGTAATGAAGCTACATTTTAATGTAGAGTAGCTGGTAGCTTAGCTCACTATATTTTCCAAGTAGCTTGCCCGACACTGACTGTATGACAAGCAGTTAAAGCCAGTGGTATTGCATGTTCATGTTCAATCACTGGCCAGGATTCCAGTTTGGAGCTAACCCAGAGAGAGATCTGCAGCATGCAGTAACCTAGTGTTTGTATCGGTATTCCCAGACTGTGTGCACATGTTTATCATGCATGCTCACCAGGCCCACCAACATAACATATTATGAATGTCTCTGAGTATGTGTACGCACGTTTAGCATGTGCACCTACGCAAGAGTGTCTATGCATACAGTCAGTTACTGCAACTCACTGACCTGATCCCCAGTGACCAAGCGGCTGCCAGAGCTGCTCCACTCCAGGAGTGTGATGCAGGCTGTATGTGTGTTGGGCAGGACTGTTTGATCTCCAGAGGGGTGCGTCAGCAGCAGCACCTCTCCCGTCTCCCAACCCAGTGCCAGCACTGGCTTGATGGGGTGCCAGCGCAGCACTGTGGGCTGGTAAGGGCGGTCCACATGGCAGCTCTCCACAAACTCCCCCTGCAAAATGACAGGGAGAGTTTTAGTGACGCAAGATCTGTTAGATGTAATGTGGTTGATAATATTCACACACATTGTTCCAGGTCACACTTTGATTCTGACCAACAACAAAAAAGTCAAGGTTACACATGCACACTCACATTTGAACCAACTCTTTCGTCATCACATATCATCAACAGGGCAAGTTTACACAGGATCATCGCAGAGTCAGTATGCTTTCTTATCAGTATGAATTTACAAAGCTGTTTGCAAAGCAGCTGCTTTTGGGCACGTTTACCTGCTGAAGGTAGACGTCTATGTTGCCTCCAGTGGAGGGGATGCTGGAGGCCACAGCCAGGACGGGCAGAGTAGAGTGCCATGCCACCTGAGAGGGCACGCCACTGCTGTCAGGGGCCTCGATACGGTGGTCAAAGTACACTGCCATGTCCCCAATGCTCTGTTCTAGATGAGTGAGAAGAAGGAACATGAGGAATAGAAGCTAGATAGAACCTCCTATCTTAGCTACCTACGGACATGTGAATTTGATATATTCACAGTGCCTAAAGCCCTCTACAAAACACAACTTCTTCAGATGACTTTCATAAAAGGGCATTTCTGGGGCAGCGCAGTGGTTAGCTCTGTCGCTTCACAGCAAGGTCATGGGTTCGAATCTCCACCCTGGTTTCTTTGTAGATTTGCATGTTCTCCCCATGTTTGCGTGGGTTTCCTCCAGGTGCTTTGGTTTGCTCCCACAGTCCAGATATATGCGTCTGTGTAGTATCGTAGTCAAATGTGTAGTATCCGTATGTAACCTACATTATGTTGTGTGTAGTATAGGACTGTGATGATAAAGCCATTTGAGACGCTTGTGATAAGGTTCTACAAACTGAACTGAACACTAACACACTTTGTATTTGTTGTGCAGGTTGATGTCTCTGCCTATCCAGCTATTTATTATGGCAGATATATGGGTAATTCATGTTATGCAAGTTACTGTTAGCTAATTGGCTAACTCTAGTGGGCAGGCTAGACAGCATCCAACGTTTAAAAATTCACAATTAAACTTATTAAGTAACTTATTCGTTCATTGGTGGATGCTGTCGAACGGTGTCAACTGGGTTAGCTATAACGCTATATTACGCGCATCATGATGGTTAGCAGTAGTAACGTTAGCTAATATTGACGTTAGGTAACTTTAAGCAGCTAACTACTGTAGCTCAGGCTCTGATATCGAAGGACATTTTCCAAGTGGCTAGCGAGCTAAGCTAGTTGGTTAGCATTAATTGCTAGCCTGCCCTGCACTGTCATGGAACAGAGACGAGCCGTTCTGTATCTGAAGACCTAGCGTTACAACACTGCCGCCGTCTTGTAGTTGCTCAAACTAAAAACAGAATAAGATATTGACCGCCAAATCCAATGTTGTATGTATCAGCCTCCCTCGAGAGCGAAGAAGAGCGTCTCTTCCAGTTGCCCCTGACAACAATCCTCGAAGGCTCAAGACTGGCCGGGAGGAGGAGTTAACGGAAAACACCGAATGTGCTGCAGGGGTTCTCAAAAGTCGGGTCCGGCGAGCGTAGGGATCGGGACTTCAAAGAAGAAACAGACTTGAAGACCTTCAGACCATTCAGTCTCGCTCCCCTCCACACCTACTATGCACGGGGTCATCCCTATGTTCCCCGGGTCCTATGTTCCCCGTTTTTAACACTCTCTGTAACATTTGGGCTATGCACCTGCTCTTTTGTTTATGTAGTTTGTGTTGTCTGGTTATTTTCCCTAATAGTTTTAGTTAACAAATTGCTTTAAGTCACAACCCGAAGTAATAAACATGTTATTTTATTACTGCTTTGGTTTGTGTGGTCTAATCCCAAGAAAAATAAAAACATAAACAGCCATTTATCTTCCAAC
Source organism: Poromitra crassiceps (assembly GCF_964638095.1). Lineage (NCBI taxonomy): Eukaryota > Metazoa > Chordata > Actinopteri > Beryciformes > Melamphaidae > Poromitra > Poromitra crassiceps. Next base: position 30,479,834 of record NC_139626.1, on the reverse strand, counting down.
ATATTTTATTGTTTGGGAAGAGACAGAGAACACCTGTTCCATTTATATCATGTGGGGAAGGATGACTAGTATTTTTAGTCTTTTGTGTGTGTGTGTGTGTGTGTGTGTGTGTGTGTGTGTGTGTGTGTGTGTGTGTGTGTGTGTGTGTGTGTGTGTGTGTGTGTGTGTGCGTGCGTGTGCGTGTGCGTGTGCGTGTGTGTGAATACTCACAGGATGTCCGTAAACAAACGTCCACAGTAGAGATGTCCCCGAACAGGAAAGAGGTTGAAAAGGACATCCTCATAACATACATTTTATTTTTGGACAATAATGGTATCCTCTTCTCCTGTCTTTCAAATATTTCACCTGGTAGACATTAAGTTACATCAAGATATGGGCATCTACACTGTGTGTATGGTGTATACTCACAGGATGTCCTTTGTAAACAAACATCCACGGTAGAGATGTTGCCGTACAGCGGCGGTTCTCAAAACTTTATTTTTTGCTTCAGCACACCCTTTCCTTGATTTCTGAAACCAAGTAGCCTACCCCCTTTACCCGTCTACATTTTGATAGAAAACTATAGCATATGATGCAATAAATGAATGATAACCCACCTTTTGAAGAATATAAAATAAAAAAATAAGAAATGGGAGTGAAAGAGTTGCAATTAGTGCCTCCAGAGCAGATTTATTTTAAGGTTTCATTTATTTTCATGATTTATTCTTACTGTTTGCCCCCCTTCTCTCAAGTACCCTCTCCACCTCCACATCAACGTACCCCAGTTTGGGAACGACTGCCATACAGGAAAGAGGTTGAAAAGGACATCCTACTTTTGGACAATAATGCCATCCTCTTCTCTTGTCTTTTAAATATTTCACCTGGTAGACAAGTTACATCAAGCTATAGGCATCTCCACATACTGTATATTTAAATATGTGGTGGGTGTGTGTGCGTGCGTGTGCAGACACAGACGCAGAAACACACTCCTTTCCTCTGGTTGGGTGTGTGTTCCAGGATATGTAATACGCCGGGCAGCAGGCGGTTCTTAAAGGAACACTCCGCCCATTTTCAACCAGCTTTGTATCATTAGAACATCAGTAGTATATCAGAAAACTGTAAACGGTTTTGAAGTCTGTCATTTAATTTGACAGTTATTGAGTGTTAAAGTGTGGACCAGCGACATCACTGGTCCACACTAACTCAAATTAATAACTCATTAACTCAAATCAACTCTCAATAACTGTCAAACTATTCATCATTCATCTAGTTTGACAGTTATTGAGAGTTGATTTGCGTTAATGAGTTATTAATTTGAGTTAGTGTGGACCAGTGATGTCACTGGTCCACACTTTAACACTCAATAACTGTCAAATTAAATGACAGACTTCAAAACCGTTTACAGTTTTCTGATATACTACTGATGTTCTAATGATACAAAGCTGGTTGAAAATGGGCGGAGTATCCTTTAAGCTGAAAGGACATCCTTCAGTGTCCAGTACCGTCCACATCCGCCGGCCGCTCTGCTAGCCAACATCCAGTGGGCTGGCACACATCATATCCTCCCCCTCAGTCCCCAGGCTGTGAAGACACAGCCTCATGTGCATTCAAGTCCAGTCGACTGGATCTCTTTCCACATGCGATTACTGAGGCTGTGGTAGGGACCGCTGTGGTCAGGACTGCAGGTCCACAGCTTGATTACTGAGGCTGTGGTCAGGACTGTAGGTCCACAGCTTGTGGATCCAGTTGTTTCTTTAAGCTCTTATCAAGCAGCACCAGACTCTGGACAGCCAGATTCCTGCAATCTGCATCTGGGTCTCCTTCAGCGACATCTGTGAAGAATAATACAACCAAAAACATGATTGAATAGAGGACCGCAGTGATGACGTGTTTTCCTATTTTAAATTATTATTAAAGGAGAATTTCGTTTTTTTTTAACCTGCAGCCCTCTCCTCACATTAATTATGATCTGACGACTCACCCAGTGCTCTCCACAGCATTTTTGTCCGTCATTAATGTATGGAATTGGCCTAGTGATAACAGAACTGAAACATACTGCTTGATCAGCTCAGCGCTTAAAGAGAAGCTATCAAGGTTTTTCAACAGCCCTTGAAATACGATACGATACGATACGAAAACTTTATTGTCCACAGGTGGAAATTTGTCTTTGATTTCACCAAGACGTGTCTTACAAACTTAAAAAACACAAAAACAATACAAGGTGTTAAAGATGACAGTACACATATCGATACAATACAATACAGTTAACACACATTCATCCACCTTCAAACTTAGAATTAAGAATTGAAAATTAAAAATATAAAATATAAAATGTAAAAGACCTACTGTGCAAAAAACCGCAGCAACGCCAAAAAGGCATAAACAAAAAGCATAGCATAGTCTATCGCTTCCTAGTTTTATTTAAAGCCATAATGGCATCTGGGACAAATGACCTCTTGTAGAGGTTTTTCTTTGCCATCGGTTGTCTGTACCGCCTCCCTGAGGGTAAGAACTCAAATTCATTAAAAAGTGGGTGGGACGGATCACTAGTGATACTCTCAGCTTTACTTGTGACTATTTCATCGTACAGACTACTCAGTTGTTTCTGTGGCTTCCCTAGGATCTTAGAGGCCATATTCACTATTCTCTGCAGCTTGTTTCTCCATTTAACGTTCAGATTACCATACCACATGATCATGTTAAAAGATAAGATACTTTCCACTAGGCTCTTATACACTGTTTCAAGAATGTTTTGGCTCACTCCAAAATTATTAAGCTTGCGTAGCAAGTGGAGACGCTGTGAGCATTTTTTGAAAATGTGGTCGGTATTCGCTCTAAAGGTCAGGCTACTGTCTATGTACGTGCCTAGATATTTAAAATCACTGACCATCTCAATTGTTTGTCCATTAAAGATTATGGGCTGCCGCTGGATTGACTTTTTGTTGTTCTGTAGGATAAGCTCCTTAGTCTTAGCAACATTAATTTCTAAAGAGCTTGTAGAGCACCAGTTATGGAGGCTCGTAACATGATTAAAATACATGTTCTCTCTCTCTATGTCCCCTTCCTGCAGGAGAGCAACTAACGCCATGTCATCTGCGTACTTAAATAAACGAAAGTGCCCCTGATCAATCATAAACTCATTTGTGTACGCAGAGAAGAGCGGTGGTGAAAAAATTGTGCCCTGTGGTGCGCCAGTGTTCAACACAATCTCATCTGACACACAACCATTGACCAATACTCTTTGGGGGCGGTCAGAGAGGAAATCTCTGATCCAGTGAATAATGCCACCATTTACCCCTAGGTCGAGTAGTCTCTGCAGAAGTGTATGTATTTGCATGGTATTAAAAGCAGATGTGAAATCAATAAAAAGAACTCTAACATAATTAGTGGGGGCTTGTAGATGCTTCGCTATGGTGTTGAACAAAGTTACAGTTGCGTCATCTGTACCTCTCTTACTTTTATCTGACGATAAAAGGTTCAGACAGATTCCAAAGATTTTCATTTTGTTACCTGCCAGCCACGTCCTGGTCTCAAACAGCTGATCACTGAGGTCCACCAGCAGGCTGTGACTGGGCATGCTCAGAAACACAGAGCAGACGGCGAAAAGGACACCTCGTCTCACCATCCTGTGAGAAACAGATTTCAGGTTACTGAGCTGTCAAGGGTTAGAACATTGCAGGGTGATGGGGTGGCTCAGGGAGTGCTAGGGAAGTAGTTAACTAAATCAAAACCACAGACCTGTATCAAAAGATATACCGTCCGGTAGATCACAAAGGGAGAATGGGCAATGACCTATCTACACCAGTGTGAGGCAGCAATGCACTAACCCGTGCCTAGTCTGCCGGAACTAAAAGAAGAAGAAGCAGCTTATTTTCCTGGTGAGAACATATACACTGGAACCGGGAATCTGTTTAACTCTGTCTGAGGGGACGAAGAAGCTCCTCTCTTATGGGACTCGGATGAATGGTTTAGTTGTGACGTGATTGGAGCTTTGAATGATAACGTTTGTCAGTAAATATGTAGTTTAGGAGGAACGTTCTTGTCACTGTGTGAAATAAATGAAAATGTCTGAAATCCAGAAGCTGAGAGCGGTGGTGAAGCAGCGCCTAACTGTGGCTGTTGAAGACATATTTTGGCTGTAGGAGAGAACGATAGCAGAGTACGAGGAGAAAGCTGCTCGTTCAAAAGAGGAGATCGACCGACAAGAAAAACTGCTGGAAGCTGTGCGGTTACACAGAGAAGCCTTGCCTCCAGACCTCCAGCAGCTGTTGGTCTTTAAAGAAGAGGTTCCCACTGAGCAGCAGGAGGGGAGCCCCAGTCTGCACCAGGAGGACCCAGAGCCCCCACACATTAAAGAGGAACAGGAGGAACTCTGGACCAGTCAGGAGGGAGAGCAGCTTCAGGAGGACCCAGAGCCCCCACACATTAAAGAGGAACAGGAGGAACTCTGGACCAGTCAGGAGGGAGAGCAGCTTCAAGGGCTGGAGGAGGCCCATATCACCAAGTTCCAATTCACTGCTGTTGTCGCTGTGAAGAGTGAAGATGAGGAAGAGAAACCTCAGTCCTCACAGCTTAATCAAAGCCAAACTGAGGAGAACAGAGAGGCAGAGCCTCTAGCCAGCAGCTCAACCGACCAGATGAAAACAGAAGCTGATGGAGAGGACTGTGGAGTATCAGAAACAGCCAGGAACAGTTATCTCCAGCTAGTAATTTACAATCAGCTAGTGATGACAAGACTTCAGACTCTTCTGAACCTGAGACTGAAGACAGAAAAACAGTGACATACTTGGGAAGAAACACTTGAGTTGGTCAGTTTGTGGTAAACGTTTTGGTCTTAAACCAAAGTTGAAAAGACGCATGATAGTCCACAGAGGTGAGAAACAATTTGATTGCTCAGTATGTGGTAAAGGTTTTGTGTGTAAAGATCAGTTGAAGTCACACATGATAGTCCACACAGGTGAGAAACAATTTACATGTATTTGCTCAGTCTGTGGTAAAGGTTTTGGTCAGAAACAACACTTGAAGAGACATGATAGTCCACACAGGAAATAAGCAATTTAATTGCTCAGTCTGTGGTAAAAGTTTTGGTCAAAAAGTAGACTTGAAGAGACACATGATAGTCCACACAGGAGAGAAACAATTTATTTGCTCAGTCTGTGGTAAAGCTTTTTGTCATAAAATACACTTGAACAGACACATGGACATCCACACAGGAGAGTAAACATTTAAAGTCGAGGTGAACCCGTTCGTCACGTGCATCTGAGTCCGTTTCAGACTGAAAACAAATTGAGAGGCGGACCATATACGGTGTCGATTATTTGATTTGACAATTCTGAGGACTGGCTTTGTCATTGGCCAATCCTGGCGTGTTCCACCCCCAAATCGGGTGGGATTCAGCGTGTTGTCGTGCTACGTGAGTGGGATCCGATTTTCTCTTTCTTTTGGAAGAGAAAATTATCGTGAAAAGAAGATTTGATTGACAGCTGCATGTTGTGATATGATTGGTTGAAATGGGGTAGAAATTTGATAGTACTAGGTGACGTCAGCAAACTGTACATTACTGTTATCAATGAAATCTTGAAAAATGAACTTTTGATGTGAAAAAGTGTGAAAAACGAAATAAATTAGGCTTTTGTGATTTTGTTTGCATACATTATTAAATAGGTGCACTGCATACCCAGGTGTTTTATATTTCTGTGCTTTGTTGTGTTATCCAGTGTTTATATCACACACAAAAACCTTCACACTATCACAATTTTTCTTTAATCTGTGGTAAAGGTTTTAGTCCAAATGGAAACAATAGCCCTGTTCAAAACTGTTCCCTATTACAGAAATAGAGGACTAATAGTGTTCACCCTGTTTTCTTTTTTTACTAGTGTCCGGATTCTCAACCTTTAATTTATGAATGAATTGATGAATATGAAGTACTGCCCCTCTAAAGAACTTGCCAATAGACAAAATATATATCTCCTAAAATATCTCCTTGTTTAATTGTGCCTATAATTAATTTCTGAATTTGGATGACCAGATCCCAGCAAACCAAATGTGGGACAAAGAGTATGTTTGTGTGGGACAATGTGGGACACATTACCAATGCTGAGTAGGGCTGCAACTAACGATTATTTTCATTATGGATTAATCTGACGATTATTTTAGACTAATCGATTAATTGTTTGGTCTATTAAAATGTCACCAAATGGTGAAAAATGGCGATCATCTTTTCCCCAAAGCCCAAGACGACATCCTCAAATATCGTCTTTTTCCCCGAACAACAGTCCACAACCCAAAGATCGCCTGTCATAGAAGACTAAAGACTAAACTTTTTTCTCTTAAAAATTTGTCTGTCTCTCAGTGGTTTGACTTTTGAAAATGTAACCTAACTAACTCTATTGTTGTGTGCACAAAGTCATGTTTGGTTTATTTTCTTTTTGGATAACCCTTTATTTGCTTAAGAGGAAGGTTTACTCTGAACATATTTGAGAACAGAATTGATTGATTGATTGATTGATTGATTTTACTCTTTTTGGCAAATAACACCTAGTTTGGTTGATTATTTGGACTTGGCTGTAAAGGAGATTTTTCTTTTGCGAGTGGTTTTCATTGTACGTACAAATACATTGGATTTATATTGAACTCCCTTGTGTTTGCATCGTCGCTCTGCTTATTGTTTGGATTATTTAATTGTTTGCATTCTGCTTAGTGGTTCAGATCGATGCTACAGTATGTGGGTTCATGGCAGAGTGTAACAAACTTAAATGTGAAAACTGTCAGACTAAACTCCGGCTGGCACCCAAAAACCTACAATCTGCTACAGAAAAATGTACATTATTAATGTTTGTTTATTAACTGGCCCCTGCATGGCCTCCTGTCATTTTCAAAAGTGGGCCCAAGCAAAGAAAGTTGAGTTTCCCTGGTCTAGCCTGAGCTGTCATGGTATACCATGCTGTAATGACTCTACAACAGTCTATTTAGGCCTACTGTTATTTGTTTCTATTGGCTTCGGGCCTTTATGAGATCTGTCTTAAGAGCTCAACAGTCACATGACTTTCCGTGACCTTTCCATCCCCAGATGAGAGTTCCCCATTCATTTCCCCCATAGGTATCTCCGACGCACCTGCCTTCAAGAGATTGAAGGTGTGCATCAGCTCCTTCTGACTTTAGCCCATAGACATTTCGAAAAATCCTTCGATAATGAGTTTTTAGGCTGGAACCAAGCCGACCCGTGACCTACTGAATCATGAGTGAACATAAAACATTTCAGTTGGAGCAAGAACAAAAAATAACCAGTGGGAAAAATATCAAATTTTATATATTTTCCCCCACCGTTTTTATTTGTTGCTTTTGTTATTTTTTGCAACTTATGGCTATTTCTGTCATTCCACTAGCAATAAACTACAATGTTCCGTAGGCTCTCCTCACACATTTTAATGTGCATCATCAAACACAGCTGCTATGTACTGTACTTACTGGTCAACATGGTAGCGTACCGCCCACACAAAGTCCAGCAGAGCTCGACCCATTTGACTGGCTACCTGCAAGAATAGAGATCAAGAGATAGCACACACAGAGTTGAAACAAGTTCAAATGTCAAAGTATATAGGTTCAAAACGGATCCTAAAGTCAGAAAACACAACAGAAGAGGATTTATGAGGCTACACTAGCATGGACGAGTGGAGGGAACTTGACCTACTGGCGTGTTGACAGCTAGATGCATGAGGAGGCCCAAGGTGTGGATCAGCCTGCCCAGTACCAGGTGATCACTGCCCAACAGGTCAAAGGTCACCTGAGGTCTAGCAGACAAGTAGTGCATTTCAGTCATGGAAGAATCGTGTCAATTGGAACATGAAATCTATGCTGCAAAAACATTCAGCCTATAGAGCTCAACAGTCACGTGACTATTTTCGTGACATCATTGACCAGGAAGTAAGTACCCCATAGACCACACATGGGCAAAATACGGCCCGCGGGCCGCATGTGGCCCTCAGGCGCCACCTGTGTGCGCCACTACAGTGCACCTGAACGCAACATGCAAGATTCCCGCTGAATAAGTGTCCAAATGTTCATGTCATTCTGGCCAATACTCCACTTCTGTTATAGCATTTCAGTCTGGAATATGGAATATATTTCAATAATCTTTATGACTAAAAGGCTAAAAGTAATCTCATGTGTAAGAAATGACTGTTCTATATTGAAGTAGAAATTTAAATAATTAACTCATTGGTTTTGGATTTATTTAGCTTCAAGAGTGCATTTTTGTTTGTGTGACCCTCAACACAGGCTTTGAGAATCCCGGGCCACTTACTGATACTTATGCTTAAATTAACCCACTCATATTCTGGTTTATTTCAAGAAAAACATTTCAGCTAGTGGAAATTCTAATTGGCTGGTAACTTTAAAATCTAGCAGCCATATTGGCAGGTGGTCAAAAAAGTTAATATCAAGCCCTGAGAGCAGGTGGTGACATAGGAGTGAGTGAGAAAAGGATAAAGTATTGGTGGTTAAGACTGAATAATGACATCACAACTGTTAATTTAAAATGAGTTATTCCTCTAAACCTGGCTTCAAATTACACAAATGTTTCACGCTGACGCCATTCGGCCCTCAGCAAAACCTGGTAGCGAGGACATTTTTTGTGGCCCTCTCTATCATCAAAGTTGCCCATCCATGGGTCACGGCATGACAACATTTGTTCGGCCCCCGGCAACAATCTGGGTTTCTCATGTGGCCCCCCATGAAAAATAGTTGCCCACCCCGAGTTTTGAGGCTGGAACCAAGCCGTGACCTACTGAATCGCCAGTGACCATAAAACATTCGGTTTGGCCCAAAAAGAACAAAAAAGAACAAAAAAGAACAGGGAAAAATATTGAAAATTTGTTGTCCATTGTCTTTTTTTGTTTTTGCACCAGCCTTAAAACTCATTAAAGGATTTTTCGAAATGTCTATGGAGAAAATGAATGGGGGAAATTACGTCCGGGGCAATGACGCCACAAAAAAGTCATGTGACCGTTGAGCTCTATATGCCTGCATAAAAGAACACACACTAACCTGTCATAGCTTCTGAGCAGAGGAAAGAAGAAGTGACCAGCAACGGGGGCGTAACGGTTTCGGGTGTGTTTGGCTGGAGGTTGTGTGGCACCCTATAGCAACAAGAGAAAAGACTGAGATGAAAATGACTAACTATTCGACACAATCGGACTTCTTGTGTAGCCGCAGTCTACTTCAAGTACCTTACTGAGGCGCCTGCTCTTGCTCTGGATCCGCCTCTCTACTACTTGTCGCCAGTGAACTGGATTGTCCCCAGGGTATCGAGTCAATTCGGCAACGGGAGCAATGTCCTTTGATGGATTTCCCTTGTCAGTCATTGGTTGAGAGAGCTCCTGGGCCGACATAGCAAGGACCTGATGTGCCAAAACAGTTTCAGTTACATCGCCTGTAGTGTAGCAATGGACTACTTGCACAACTCCACTACTTCCTGAAATGAGTAGGGCATCTTGGTTTCCTGTCCTACACTATTGGATGAACTGATTAATGTCAGGTGTGCCTGATCACGGTTGTTGTGACTGCAGCAGTCAGGCACACCTGACATTAATCAGTTCATCCAATAGTGTAGGACAGGAAACCAAGATGCCCTACTCATTTCAGGAAGTAGTGGAGTTGTGCAAGTAGTCTATTCATAAACCAATCAAAAATCTCACAAAAATAGCTGTAGGAGGCACACAGCCAGGATGCGAATTGCTGGGGCGGGGGATGAGGGGGAATTCCCTCCCTCTGCTTTTGATATCCCCTCCTCTGCTCATTGATATTTATCCTTGGCGGAGGTTTTTCCCTGCTCCTGGTCAGAATTAATTAAATAAATGCATTTCCTACAGTATGCCCGACAGACTAGTGGGCGGAGGGCTCTCCAAGCCGGGCTATACGGTGGATGTGCAGAACATGCTCCTCTCAGCAGCACCCAGCTCTCCTGTCTCCGTTCCAGCACCTCCATCTGGCTAAACACGTTCCACATTGTGCTATGTCGTGATTATTTTCTATTTAATATGATGTTTGCTGCACGCTGCGCATAGACTGCAGTCACATCCAAGAATGACAGCCGACAGTACTCAAAGGAGCATTAATGAGGGATTTAAATGGCATAAATTATGGTTTATCAAAGCGGAAAAAATTAGCTGCTGAGAGTTTAAAGATGAATAAATTGAATAAGAAGTACCGTAATTGTACCTGCGTACTTCAGAGTTATCATAGAGTTATCATACAGAGTACATCTTCACAAATAATTGATACAGGCAACAAAAAACGCAACGCGTTTCAACCGTTGGTTTTCATCAGGCTGTATGAATTGTATGTATTTATTCATCTTTAAACTCTAAGCAGCTCATTTTTTCGCTTTGATATTCTAGTTGCCTGCTGAGTTGCTCTGGTCCACACCTTTTTGTGCGTTCCTTCATAAATTATGGTTTACCATTTTGTTATAATCACCTCTCCTGTGTCCGGATGAGGAAAGGACAAAGGCATGACCTTGACACCTAGCTCTGGGAGTGAAAATATCACGCTACTTGATGAATTATATTTTTTAAATTGATTAAATATATCTGCAAATGCAGTGGTCAACTTCTAGTTTCATATTCGTTTTATTGAAGTCCATCATTACTTTATAAATGTTACTGTAAAAGCTGCAAGAAATAGCCTAATCCTCCATAGTCTACCTATAGGATGTGGTTCTTCAGATTTATTTTCATGAATTCCTCCCTCATTACCACCACCGAGGTGCCCTTGAGCAATCCTAACCCCAACCGCAGTGGAGCTGCTCAGTGGCCAACAGATCAGTCTGCGGTTGTAGGTTTGAATGTGTGTGGTTTGAATGCGTGTGTGAATGTCATCAGGGCGCTCCTGAAAAAGAGAGCATTGGTCTCAGTGAGACTCCCCGTATAAATAAAGGTTAAAAAAAATGCATGTTTCAAACACACACACACACACCCCCCCCCACCAACCTCTGCCCCACCCCCACAAATCACACCCTGCACACAGCCATGATTAAAAAAAAGTGAAGCTGTTGTTTTCACCTCCAAGATATCCAGCCGCTGACGAAGACTGTAGTTCAAGGAGTAAAACTCTGTGGTCAAATACTGTGTCACCTGTCAGAGAAAGCAAAGTGAAATATTTTGTTTGTAAAAATACAGGTAACGGACCTTTCGGGATGTCACTTCCTGTTGTAGTGTTTGCTAGTACAGTACAATGGACAGGACCGACGGGAATGCTAGGACAGGACTGACAATTCCGTGAAAACCGTCTACAGTAACATTTAGATTTTTAATAGTGTTGTGCATAAGGCATTATAATAGCACATTATGACAGAATTAAAATAACTATATGCATATGCATAATCATAACAATATAATCTGCTATAACATAATATAATACACCAGGGATACTCAACTTGCTTTGCCCGGGGGCCACTTTCGTGAAATGATAGAAGGCCAGGGGCCAGTTAATAAACAAACAATATACATTTTTCTGTAGCGGATTGTAGGTTTTTGGGGTGTCAGCCAGAGTTTAGTCTGACAATGTTGTGCACACCGGATAGTTAGTTAGGTTAAGTTAGTACATACATACAGTAAGTGCCTAGGTAGCAAGCAGACGGCAGTATTTGACAATTTAGCAGCTAAATCATAGATTATTGAAAGATATTCCATATTCCAGACTGAAATGCTATAACAGAAGTGGAGTATTGACCAGAATGACATGAACATTTGGACACTTATTCAGCGGGTATCTTGCATGTTGCGTTGAGGTGCACTGTAAAAAAAAAAATATATATATATATATATATATATATATATATTTATTTATTTTTTGCAATTCCATCGCGGGCCACACGGGGGGCGCCCGCGGGCCGCATGTGGCCCGCGGGCCGCCAGTTGAGTATCACTGGACTAGACCTTTCAGGATGTTAAATATAGTATGATATAGCTTCCATACAGGTAAAGGACTAGACCTTTCAGGATGTTAAATATAGTATGATATAGCTTCCATACAGGTAATGGACTAGACCTTTCAGGATGTTAAATATAGTATGATATAGCTTGAATCCAACTTTTGACAGGAGAGAGACAACAGTGTTAGGACAGAGGTGGGAGATCTTACACGGATGCAGTCAGTGACGGTGAGAGCTACCATAGTAGCCTGCCTGAGAATCAGGAAGCCGACTATGTTGTATTTATCTTCCATGTGAAGAAGCACTTTGGTCAGCTGGACACTGATCTGAAAATGGTAAACATAACAGATGTATTTTATGAGAAATTGTGTATCGTCAGTAATAAAAGTCATAGCAAATGTACAAATTGCCGTCTTAGTGTTAGGTATCTGGAAACAAAACCTATTGACCCTGTATTGATTTAATGATAGTTATTTTAAGGAATCTAAAAACTATCAACAAAAGGCATCAACAACATACTTTGGAATGTTTGTCTTTCAATGAGATATCTTGGGATTTCTTCTTACTTATCTATTGGGGAAATGGTTTGACTGACTGTATTTAAAAAAATCCAGATAAAGTAACTTACTATATAATAGTGCCTTATGAAATGTAGTTTCATTCAAGGAAGTACCATTATAGAATTGGCATAAATTTGAAGTATCGGAATTAACACAGAAAAATAACATGCCAGGCTCAGTAATGCCCAGAGTTTCCATTACCCTTTCTGGACATCAAATGGTTCTGGAAGACTGCTGTGTTATTGGTGTCATACCTCTCTGGCTGTGAAGACGTTCTTCCTCACCAAACCCTCGGCAGCTCTCAGACTGAGCTCCACACGCAGCGGGTCCTCAGAGGACAGAAAGGCTGGATGGGTTGACAGAGAAGATAACAGTGTGTTTCATCAAAGGACTGAGTCTATAAATAGGCCTGCATCAAATGATAGATGAATTAAAACTCCATTAAATTGTTCCATTAAAACTGGGAGCGAAGGATTTCACGGTTGAGTGACGTCACATTCAAACAGTCGGGAAACCAGCCAGGGTTAGCTCTAAACAGGCTAGCCATTGTTAGCAATAACAGTTGATGATAATGCATTTTGCGGTATTTTGAGCATACAAACACTGCAGCAACATGTCCACACAGATAGAAGTTAGACGGTGCTGTAGTGTGTACAGCTGATTTTAATGAGACACAAAAAAGACAGAAGTGCTAATTAATCAACAGTATTCACTACTATTTTAACTACTGTTGATGCGCGGAGCAGCCATCTTGGATTTTTGAGGTCGGGGCTGGTGAGGCTCCTCCGAGTTTGGGAGAGAAAATACGAGCATTGGTGATTGTCACCGTCGGAGCTCATGACCTTTGAACCATCACATTCCTATTTCCCAGTTTGAAAGGAACGGCCCAGATGTCAACGAGGTCAGCTCTGTCCAGCCATACCTTCCAGACAGTCTCGGAGGTAGCGAGGTGGGGATGCTTGACTCATCTCCTGATCGTCAGACATGTCGTACGGGGTGAGCTCATCATCGCTGGCTCGGGAAAAGAATTGGAGTTAAGTCTACGCCTCCATTTAATATGTGTAAAAATGCTAAATCCCTCAACACGATGCTTTTAAAGGCTATTAGTGTTGTTGCTGACTGCGTGACAGAGCTCATTCTTACCTATCCAGGTCAGAGTCTGGGGCAGTATTTGGTGGCTGGGGCACAGCGTTATTTTGGGATGATTTATCCTGAGTGGCTTCCTGAGGCGAATGAACTCTGCAGATGAGATAGAGAGACACCATTAAACATAATCAGTGCATCAATTAAATTAATAATATACTATAAATACTAAGTATTTGTGGAGATTGGTCTGTTGGTCAACTTACCCATTGAAGTGTATTCCTTAAAGTTGGGACAGAAACTATCACACTAACTAAGGAGCAAGGTACCATATACTGTATATAGGTATATAGGTGATCAGTACTAACCCATTTACAGGCTCAGGCTCATCGTCAGTAAGGAGAGTCATCAGAGAGAGCAGCTCCTGAGTTTCCTCATCCTGTTCATACTATAGGAAAACACAATAAATACTGTAAGAGTCATAACCTGGCATATATATATGCCACACACATAAAATACTAATGTAGGCACAATGCTTTTACATTTTCTTTTGGAAGGTTTTGACATTTCCAGTGATAAATCAAATGCTTTCAAGCCCCTTAATGCAGTGATTCTCAAATTTCTTCACATGAAGGACCCCTAAACTGACAAAAAATTAGACCACGGACCCCCATTTGATAGGATTTTGCCCCACAGTCCCCCATATGATAATACGATTGATGCTTTTACAGTAGATGTTTTATTACAGAAAGTGTATAAAACCCATGACCAAAATAGTCATTGTGTTACTGAATGGAATTATAGCTAAAATAAATTGCCCCCTGGAACGCCCTCAAGGACCCCTGGGGGTCCCCGGACCCCCATTTGAGAACCACTGCCTTAGGGCATGATCTTTCACTGCACAATTGCCATAGAGTAGACCAAAAGTGGTTTATTTGAGAGCACTGTCTCCTCTAAATACCACATTAAGCGTACCTCAAATTTCAGCTTGGTCCCATCGATGTCCATGCGGGAGCTCAGGCACTCTCCCACCACCATGCCCATACGCCTGACACGCACCACGCTGCTGTCCAGGTGGCTCTGCATGCCCCCCAACATGCACTGCAGCAACTCTGAGAAAGGAGAAGCACAGCAGTGGGTTTACTGACCAGAGAGAGGAGAGCTGAAAGCAGTGATGTTACAGGTGTAGTGTTACTCGTTTAATTTGGCCACTTTACTGCAGTACCTTGTGTCGGGGGGGGCTCAGGGATTAAAGCAAATAAATAAATATATAAATAAACAAATAAATAAAATCTTCTGACTGAAAATTTTTCTAGGCCTATTTTAGCTATTTCTGGCTTTTTAAAGTGTCTGCTTTTTTGCAGCGTGCGGGCGCTTCCCATAGGTTTTCATGTAAAAACAAAAAAAAAGTGGACAGTGTGTACATACATGTATCACTCATTTCACTCTAAAGTTCCCAAACACCCAGTACTGATGCATGAATTGTGTTCCAGGGTGAATCAGTATGTTATAGGTTCCAACATAGACATATGCAAATTAGTGGCTATAATAAATCACAATTCATTATGTTGTTGTTTTTATAAAGTCAAACAGAATTTTTCACAATAAAAGCTTTCATTCAAACTCAATACAATAGACAAATTTAAATAAAATAATATACATAGGGGCTTTAATTTTTGTACTTTTCACATTTCATATCTGACTCCAATTGGCTGAAATCCATCATAGAGACTGAGAACTTTAATCCCCGGGAGGCTTTTGTGATTTAAATGTTGTCTTTGTTCTTTACAAAAGCCCCTCCTCACTGCTTCCATGTACCCCCCAAAAAAGTATATACTCTGATATACGATATAATCTGTATTTGTACCAGAGACCCATGTGAAAATGACATCTGTTGTCAATCTTTATAGAACATTTCATAAACATAACAGCAGCATAAAATGCTTCATAACAAAAACAGAAATATAGATATGGAATTAGACCGGCCAAATAACACACACTGTCTTTGACATTTGTGCACAGTGCATCACATCCAAAACAATCCCAGGACGGTTCCATGTTCAGTGTCTGCATATTGGTTGCACTACATTTATTTGTCCAGCAGATGTCACACATGCTGTGTTAAAATACAGAGTTGTCAGCCTGAAACAGACTTTGGAGATACGTTTTCAATAGCAATGAAAGAAGGGTGTGTTATTTTATGCAGGGTTTCTGCAGCAAGTTAAATGTAATACTTTTTAAGACCATTATATTAATGTAATTTACTACCATTTCATGTATAGTGGCAAAAAAAGTACGAGGGGGGAAATCGGGCTTTGCTGCTCCCGATGTGAAACTATATTGGGTGATGGTAGCAGGTTTTTGCTGTTGGCTTTTTACAGCAAGCTTTTATGCGAGACTGAAGTTAATGCAACTTTATAAAAGTAACGTTAACTGCATAACCCAAACAATTTAACCGAAACGCTATTTAAGAGATTTTATATCAATCCAGTCCAATTTAAGACATTTTAAGGTCTAAAATTCAGGATTTTAGACTTTTTTAAGACCCAGCGGAAACCCTGTTATAGAGCCTTGAACACTTGTATTCTGACTGTTTGCATTGATTTCTTTGAGTGAATTGAGGCAGACGTGTTGAGCACTGTACCTGAACGCAGCTCCTCCAGTTCAGAGTCATTCAGCAGTCCCACACAGAGCAGTAAGGCCTTGCTGACATACAGCTGCTGTTCTAAAGGTGTGTGTCTCACTGCGCTGGGGTTGGCCCAAGCCTGGCACAGTGACCGCAAGACCTGACCACACACACACACACACACACACACACAAATGTATGTCAAAACCATTCATGTGTATAATAGTATACATCATTAGACTGCTAAACCCTGAGTACCCACCTGGACGACCAGCGGCCTTCGATCCCGGTCTGCTGCAAGGTAACCCATGAGAATTCTCAAAACTCGAGTCTGGGGAAACAACATTTGACACAAAGTAAAACAAATGCTTCACCACATAGGAGATACTGACAAGCTGGGATTGATTCACCTTCTCACCTCATACTTGTATTGGAGCAATAGCAGTTTATGAGTGACGACAAACTGGGCCTTTTTATTCTTCAGCACTAGATTCCCTATGATCCTGCCCAGGGCGTCCGGCCTGAAGAACCAGAGGAGAGAGACTGGTATATAGGCAGAAACAGACGAATTGACAGCTGTGTACATGCCCATAACTGCCCACCCATTCTAAATGAAGATGCTTTAAATTCTTAAAAGGCCCTCGGTCTAAAGAGGTTAACGACTTACCCACTGACAGCCTGCACCAGCCCAGTGAGCACGCTCTCCAGCCACCGCTCTGGAACGTTCTCCAGCAGCTTCCAGCAAACCCTCTGCCACACCATGTCTGAGCGTGTGGAGACGGAGAGCCGAGGAGCCATCACTGCCAGCACCGACGCTGTGAAAACAGATGCACCACGAAGATCTATGGAGTTTTGTGTAAAGACTGACCCCGCATTCACACTAAGAGCAAGTATCCGGAAGTCCATTACAGAGGGGAGCGACCAGGAAAACCCGATCAACTAGCGCAGCGGCCGGTTCCCAAGCTTTTCCAACTCAGGGCCCACTTGAAAATCTCAAGGCTTTCCGCGGCCGACCTCTGACCCCATAAAAAATATGGAGGCCAAATAATGCATTCTTCTCAGAGCACTTTTTATTTTCCAGTCACAAACACAGCATTTGAAACATGTTGCATTTTCAGTGTTACAGTTTTCAAGGAGCCGTTCATCAGCAGCAAGGGTTTTCTAAATGAGTTTAATGTATTCATTTATTTATTTTACAGTGTAATTATTTGGTGACCTAGCGGAATACCTGTGCAGTGTACATTACATTAGATTATATTACGTCATTTAGTTACAATATCACATTTTGTCAATAGTAGAGAAATCAACGATATGCAACACAATCTATGACAGTTACAACCTTTTGAAGGAATAGAGTAACACTTGTAGAAAGTAGTTTGAGAAGGAATTAGTAACATTAGTTGGATTTTTTTTTTCCATTTTTTTGAGAAGAGAGAGAAAGATGTTAGTTCAAGACAGGCCCAGGTGGAGGCTGAAAAGGTGTGTTTTAGTCTTCACCGAAAGATGTATCGACTCAGGTGTAAATGTTGCATTCTCTGCACGCCCAACCTATACGGACTGTGTGCTTGCAGGCTGGCTGGGCAGCGGAGACAGACATTTCTGCATTTTGTTTGTTCCCGAGACCCATAAAATGACGTAAGATTTGCTGAAAATAGCTCCCCAACAGATACATACTGTATGTGTTTGATGTGCATACAAAGAACTGGCGCGATCAAGGGGGGGGGTCACAATTTCCCTCTCCCTGGAGCTGCAGGTTGCTCCACTGACAGCTCCTCAACTCGCCTTGACTGCAGCCCAACTGTGGACACTCCGCCCCGGTTGTGCAACATGGCCCAATTTCTGCCATTAAACTGCACATTCGGCAATTCATCTGCCTAATTACCTAATTCAAAAATCCAGCTGCATTAGGTCACCCACAGGGGTGCTCTTTACTTCCTCAAAGATTCAGCACGATCGCATGTAAAATGGCGTCGCTGTGGCCCAACACAATTCTGCTCACTCACTCACACACAGGCACTTTGCATTCTTATCATAGGAGGATAGGAGGATGTGTGGACAGTCTCAACAAGCTTTTCGCCACAGCTGAACTTTTCACAGCCATCAACAGCCAATTAGAATAACTCCAAATGTAATTAAACTCACCACTATGCCCCTGGATACACACTTTCCCAAGTGCCTGAGCCACAAAGGTCAAGGAACAGTCTTTCCCATCTGTTAAAAAAAAAAGAGACATAAATACACTGGATCAGAAATGGCAATTTTGATAGCACACACAACAATACATCTTCATCTGTCTCACTATTGCGAGGATTTTAACAGATGCTCCCTCACCTCTGAGAGCTTGGCAGGTCCTCTCTAGGGCGGTGAGCATCTCTGCAGCCAGTAGTGGGTAGTACTGCTGAGGAAGAAAGAGGGGCTTGTTGTTGGGATGCAGCCAGTTGGCGATGAGGTCCGGCAGGGCTGCCAAACGCCCCAGCAGGGTCTCTCGGAGCTGGGGGGAGTCAGAGGGACCTGCCTCCAGACAGTGGGACCATAGGAGGTCAGCAAGACGACCACTCCGAAGGAAGGTCTCGGTAAGGCCGACCAAGTGGTCCAGACTTGTGCTAGGTCTGCAGTGGAGAAACAATGTCACAGAGGAGTCAAACAGAGAGAATCAGAGTTTTCACAGCATCACACATCCATTTCCCCTCTTCCAGCAGCACCCACCTACCTCAGTGTTCCTATCCCTTCCATCAGCACCAGCAGGGCCTGCTCTGGAGGACCTAGGAGGAAGAGGCCATCCCATAACTCTGCGCGCTGCCCTGCTGTGAGGAGCCTCAGCCAATCGGCATTGATGCTGCTAATGAGAAACTGAAGGGTGTGGGTGTAGTGGGCTCTCCTGAACTCCGCCCGCTGAAACAGCAAGGTTGAACTGCCCGGCCCTTCATCCAGGTAAGAGTGGAGAGTTTGAAAAGCGGTGACAATGTCCTTGTTGTCCGAGGAAGTGGTGAGGGTCCGGACACATCGGCCCACCACTACACGAACCTCGGTATTTGGGGTGAGGGACTCCATCGTTGATATGGCACCCTACCTACAGTTAACTTCAAGAATGTCAATCCTGTAGGTGGCATCCGCAGAGAGAAGTAATGGTTAATGTGTTATACCTCTTAACCCAGTGGTTCTCACGTGGGGTCCAGGGACCGCCAGGGGTCCTTGAGAGAGTTCCTGGGGGTCCCCACAATATAAGTTAACACTTTAGAGGATGTAGAATAATTACTGTTTTGATTGTAGCTTCTCTTTTATCTCTCTAACATACCTGCAATACAGTCATAGAATTCTGGACAAAATCATATCTGACCATATATTTTCAGAATTGAATTCAAGATTGTCCATGGCCCGAACAAGTACTAGTTAAATTATGGACCACTGAAGGTTGAGAATCACTGCCATAACCAGTAAGGTTTCAAAAACACCTTCTTAAAAAAAAAAAAAAAAACGAGTAACGTTACACAGCTCTGGCTACACACGCCTCTCGTGCAAGTACGTTATTATTATTTTTTTGAGTACCGTATTTGAGTACTACAGCAAGCGAACAGAAATCTTACTTTGCTACTAACTACAGACATACGTTACGGTCACTATAAACATTTATTTCCCTCGTGATACGGTTCTCTGTCCACAAATAACGTTAGCCTGCCTACCTCTGCTCGCATGATGTTTCTTCATTGTGTTCCATCAAAATATGTCCGTACAAAGCTAGGAAACCCAAGAAGCGATCCGGGGGGAGTCTGGCGTGACCGGTGTGACATTCAAGAAGCCAACGTTTCTTCTTAACACTTCCCTTATGTTTGTTTCAGCAGTCATGTGTTCAATTTTTTACAGGCTACAGCCTGACAGATAAAACATGAGCTCGTAGATTCGTCAGCTTCCCAGGCTAGGTCAATTACTCTTGATGATCTGTTTTTATTAAAACAAGAAGAGTAGGCTAAAGTCACATTTACCAGGAAGATAGGCTAACACTAATAGGTAAAAAAAAAAAAAAAAAAAAAAAATACTAAAACAAGTGCATTTGAGTGTTTTCCATGGATTTCTTAAAGAAATATCTGTGAACAGAAATATTTAGGCCCCAATTTAAAACATTGAAAAGTGGAGGACATGAAAATAGATATGAAAAGTAGCCTATAAAATGCAAGAGTAAAATCACATCTAAAGGAAAATAATATGATATAATATTACAGTGCAGATGAGTCAATTAAAGGCAGAGCTGATAAAAGTCTTCTAGCTGCGGCCAGCATATCAGCTATAATTCACTCTGTTGGTTGGTCCACCAAAAAATGTTGGCCCACAAAAGCAATGTCAAATTTCACAGTGGAGTGGATGACATCACAGTGGAGTGGATGACGTCAGGATATCTGGCCGCAACTATTCAAGAGTCACGCTTGTTTTTGTTTTGTTTTTTGTTTACACCGCAATGTTTTCTTGAACATATAAATTATACATTATCGTACAATACTAATGGATATTTACTTGGGCAACAAAAGTGAAATACTTCATCACCCTGGAAGACATTTTTCTCCTTAGTGGACTAGTCAAATAAAATTAGGAGTTCAGTGAAATATTTCATTCAATCATGTTTGACTTGTCATTCTTTTCTCAATAATGCAAATTAAACTACCCTAATTGTACATGAAATACTAAGGAAGGTTAACCAACCAACCAAAACAACCAAAGTAACCAACCAACCAACCAACGAATAACTTGTTGTTGTTGTTGTTGTTGTTGTTGTTGTTGTTGTTGTTGTTGTTGTTGTTGTTGTTGTTGTTGTTGTTGTCCGTCACGATGTGAGTGAGTGTGATGTGGACCCAAATGCAGGACACAGAGGCAGGAGAGTAGGAATGAACAAAGGATTTACTGTATCACAATGCAATTCACTCACTCACTATTTCCCATGTAGCCTGTGTTTATCTAGTGAACTACTGTATGTAGTGTTTATCATATAGTGAACTATTTGGGCAATGATCAAACACGTTTCGGACACTACCCCACTCTTCTTCTCCTTTGGTAAACGTGACAGCAGTGGTACAGTAGGCTACATGGGAGAAAATGTAGGGTAGGGTTAGGGTTAGGAATTGCAGTGCATTGTGGGTATTTTATGGTGGACTAGTGAATCAAATTAACATTTGGGAATTCGGACACTAAAATGGCCAACTATATAGTCCACTTTAATGTAGGCCTACCCTACTACTACAACCATTTAAAGGTGCTATATGTTGATAGCATTAACATTCAACATTGATAACATTCTAGATGTTACACTCCCCCTCCCCCTCATTACATCACATCACAACATGACTGTTGCTTGGAAACAGAATGTAGTCTTGTCTAGGTCTATATGGTCTTTAGATTCAAGAATAAAAAAAACTCAATATCTACAACCATCAGAAATTTTACATAGACATAAACAAAACATTAATTTTGGACCCATCAAACAAATTTAAATGATTCATTCACAATCATAACTTTTTTTTTTTAGGAAAAACAATAGCCTACTTTTATTCCACACCATAAGCTCAGTGGATGTATTTTATTATTATCATTTGTCTAGGATACATACACATTTTTATCAATAAGATCTTCATATTCTCACCTGAATGATTTTAATGGTCCACCTTTAATCGCTTTCATCTCCTTTTCCTCCACTTCCACTCACCCTTTAACACTTCCTTGCCTTTACAAAAAACACCCCCGTCACATCATCCACCCCCACCCTCATGTCCTGAGGCAGTGTGTAAACCTCCAGCCTGATCAGAGTGTAGCCGCTCTCCTTCAAACTACCACAGACCTGGGCCTCGTCCAGGGGCACCACAGGGATCTTTACCCCCGGCCCCCCGAGGTAGTAGCTCTCTCCCAGGGCTCCGATGAGGAGAAGGTGGCCACCGGGCCGCAGGAGCTGCCGGATGTGTCCCAGGGCGCGGGTGAAGGCGGCCAGGTCCGGGCTGACGCTCTCCAGGCAGAAGCAGGACACCAGGCAGTCGGCACCCGCAGAGGGAAGGGCATCCGGGGACAGAGGCAGGGGGGAGTGCACATCGATAGGCAGGATGTCCGACACCACCAGACGTAGCCTGGCTGCTTTCTCTGTCCATGCTGAAGGCCTAATAACATCATCGAATCAACAAAATCAGATATAGGCTAGTGGCCTTCGTATGGCAGTGCATTATACTGATTCTAGTGATAATATTTTATACCATATTTGGTTTCTGAATGCATCAACCAAATTCTTATCCACTCTCTTTCTTATCACATTAACTTATCATACACACAAATACCTAGAATCACACAATGGGTTTCATTGCAGTCACATTTAGGGAAGGCATCGCATCACGGGTCCCTGAGACCCTGCGACACTATAAGGAAGTGCTTAGTATTTTCAAACATAAGCCTATGATGAGGGTTCTCACACCAAGGGAAGAGGAAGGGAACCTGGAAGGACGCAAGATGGGAAGGAACAGCCTATATCAGGAAGGGGGGGTCACTTGCTATTCATATTCGAAGAGTATATCTTAATTCATCATAAAAAAGGTTTTACAAGTGCTTCATAATATCCAGGAGATCTGGGAATATTTCATAATTTTCACTGACAAGTTCTACTTTCACAACAGCTATTTTGTCTGAGAATAGAGGAGAAGGGACGTGGCCGTACCGTCGGCCTTCCAGCTTGCAGACGTGCTGCAGGTAAGGGGTCCAGTCGAGGCTGCAGCCTCCCTGGTCCTGCAGCCAGCGCCTCAGCTCCTGCCGGTTCACCTCCAGGAAGTCTGTGAGGAGCACCCTGCCGAACACCTCACAGCCGCTCAGCACCTGGTACAGAGTGGGACCCGAACCCACATCCACCAGCAGCTCACCACTCACATCGCCTGGGAGAGGAAAGAGAGAAAGAAAGAAAGAAAGAAAGAAAGAAAGAAAGAAAGAAAGAAAGAAAGAAAGAAAGAAAGAAAGAAAGAAAGAAAGAAAGAAAGAAAGAAAGAAAGAAAGAAAGAAAGAAAGAAAGAAAGAAAGAAAGGGATGGGTGGAAACAGAATGTAATAGAAAGATAATATGGAGGGTGAGTCAGGTTTGAGGAGAGGAGAGCGAGTTGCATTTGAGAATAAAGAATGATAGAGAGAAGAAACAAAGATTTGGCTCCAAAGCGAGCAATATCCATCATTTGAAAAACTGCCATCAAAGTGAACGCTGATGTGGGGAAAATGAAACTAAACATAATTATTATTGAAATCAACTATCAGACATTAAGCTCACAAATCATTACGTTAGATGATGTAACCGAAAGTGTGTGATTTCTTTTTTAAATACTACAACATGAACACCAGGACATGATTTTTTTTTACAGCATTTTGTTAAGCTTACACACGCATTCAATCCACTGTGCCTGCTCCTTACTATGCCTTCAGTGAAAGCTGCAGGCAGGCCAGCTCCTTACCTTCAGTGAAAGCTCGATGCAGGCAGGCCAGCTTCCATGGCACAATGCTGTCCTGTCGCTCAAAGTCAGCCCGTGGTGCAGTGTAGTTATACTGGAGATAAGAGACGGGGTCAAAGCCCTGGTAGCAGGCCGCCATAGCTGCCACAGCATCTTCTGTGCCCTTCTCCATCCTCTTTTTCTCTTCTTCTGTTCTCTTTAACTGTAGCCTAACTCGGTTATCTCTCTCTCTCCCTCTCTCTCTCTCTCTCTCTCTCTCTCTCTCTCTCACCTGGTCCCTCTCCTCTCTGCTCTCTCCTTCAGGTCTACCACTGACTCCCTTGGTCCTAACCTTATATGTTTACCCACTCAACAGCCAATATAAACCACTCCCCTCAGGACGCAGGCTCAGAACCCCACTCCATAGAACAACAAGGACAAACAGAACATTCATCCCTGACTCTGATACCCCCCCCCCCCCCCCCCAGCACCACCCATCCCCAACCCCTCCCCTAGCCCAATCTTGTGATGTGTTGATGTTGCCAATAATTGTTGTTGTTGTCTTGTGGTGTTGTCCTGTCTGTTGTTTTTGATGTCCTTTTTGCCAATGACCATGATGTACAAACCAATTTTCGTAACGGACAAATAAATACTTCATTCATTCATTCATTCATTCATTATATACTTGCAGGTGTGTGTGTGTGCGTGTGCGTGTGCGTGTGCGCGTGCATGCGTGTGTGCGTGTGTGTGTGTGTGTGTGTGTGTGTGTCTGTGTGTGTGTGTGTGTGTGTGTGTGTGTGTGTGTGTGTGTGTGTGTGTGTGTGCGCGCGTGCGTGCGTGTCCGCTTTGGGCTAGTCTGAGCTCCACTGGCAGAGATAGTTATCCTCTTTTACCTGATAGCATTTGTTCTGTCTTCCTGCCCCGAGGCACTGATGCCATCATATCAGGGGGCTTTGGGCAACATTGGACCCACTAATGGACACCGCATAGCGCTTTCAGGCCTCTCAGCCACCTCTCTCAGGCCCTTGCTATCTCCACGATCACTAGAAGGGCCTTTTACATTCAAACAAAAGCAAGAGACCAGGTTTGTCATTGTCAATTAAGCTGGGACTCTCTCTCAGTGTTGTCGTTTTTTCTGTAGTGATGTCCATACAGTGTGGCAGCATGGCCGTAACTACCATTGAGAACACAGAGGTCATGACCTCAGTATTTATATATGTATATATATGTATATATATATATATATATATATATATATATATATATATATATATATATATATATATAGAGAGAGAGAGAGAGAGAGAGAGAGAGAGAGAGAGAGAGAGAGAGAGAGAGAGAGAGAGATCTATTAATCTGTCATTGGTGTTTTAAAGCCCTCATAAATCACCCTGGCGAAACTCTGCATCCGTTAGATGCAAAAAGAAAGATTGCAGGAAACCTGAGCGTAAATTCACTATGATATTTACAAAGAAAGCCTTCACTCCTACAACCTCGAACTGAAAAGGTCGAGACAATCGTTCTTTTCCGATATCATTAACAAAATGTGAACAATGCACGCACTCTATTTGCCACAGTTGATAGACTGACTAACCCGCCTCTCTGTGTACCACCTGAGTTTCTCTCTACTGTCAAATGTAATGAGTTTGCTGCCTTTTTTACGGACAAAATTATTAATATCAGGCAGGCTATTAGTGGCTCCACACCAAGAAATGCTGTGACATCATCCTACCCGCAGATCCCTAGTTCGATAAATTTGTCCCAGTTCAGCGTTATCGACCACGACATCTTAGAGGAAACTGTGCAAGGCCTTAAATCATCTTCGTGCTGTCTCGATACCCTTCCAACAAGCTTTTTTTAAAGCGTTTATAACTGTCTGTCGTCAGACCTATTGCAAATAGTTAATAGCTCCATTTTGACCAGCACTTTTCCTGAGTCCCTGAAAACTGCAGTTATTAAACCCCTACTAAAAAAGCATAGCCTTGATGCATCGGTAATCAGTAACTACAGACCAATATCTAATCTCCCCTTTATAGCCAAAATAATTGAAAAGGTTGTTTACCTACAACTCAATAGATTCCTAACCTCAAATGATCTCCTAGATAAACTCCAATCAGGCTTTCACCCCCATCACAGCACAGAAACCGTGCTTACTAAAGTCATAAATGACATTAGAATGAACACAGACTCAGGCAAAAATTTGATTCTAGTGCTACTGGATCTTAGCGCTGCATTTGACACTGTTGACCACTCAATTTTATTGGACAGACTGGAAAACTGGGTTGGGCTATCGGGTACGGTCCTCCAGTGGTTCAGGTCCTATCTTCAAGACAGGAAGTACTTCGTCTCCATTGGCAATTACACATCTGACCTAACTAGGATGACTTGTGGGGTGCCTCAAGGATCCATTATGGGGCCCGTTCTCTTCAACCTTTATATGCTCCCTCTAGGCCTAATTATGCAAAAAAAACAAAGTAGCCTATCATAACTACGCAGACGACACTCAGTTGTACATAACTCTTTCCTCAGCTGACTATGCTCCCATAGAATCATTGTGCCAGTGCATTGATCAAATAAGTAACTGGATGTGCCAGAATTTCCTACAGCTAAACAAAGACAACAGAGGTGATCGTCTTTGGTCCCAAAGAACAAAGGCTTAAAATCACTGCATGCCTTGAGTCTCGATCCAAGTCAAAAATCTTGGCGTTGTTATCGATTCCGATCTCAACTTTAACTCCCACATTAAGTCAACCAGAAAATCAGCTTTTTATCATCTTAAAAATATAGCAAGAATTAGGGGTCCAGACAGCTCATTCAGAATGCTGCTGCTAGAGTTCTAACGAAGACTAAGAAAGCTGATCATATCACTCCAGTTCTTAAGTCCTTACACTGGTTGCCAGTGTGTCATAGAATAGATTTTAAAATACTGTTATTAGTCTATAAATCAGGGCCTAAATACATAGTTGAATTGCTCCCACGCTACGAACCGTCGAGAACTCTTAGGTCAGCAGGGTCCAGCTTATTAACTGTCCCTAGGATCAAATCAAATCATGGGAAGGCCGCATTTACCCACTATGCTTCTGCTAGCTGGAACAAATTGCCTGAAGACCTCAGATCTGCCCCAACCTTACTTACTTTTAAAAATAGACTAAAGACTTTTATGTTTACCGTCGCTGTTAACTGCTGACAGCTGTTTCTCAATCACTATCGTATGTGTGTGTAGTCATGTTTCTTATATAGTCTATTATGCAAACCCATTGAGTCCTCTATAAGTTTTTAGCTCTTTTTGCAACTGCTGCGCCTGTTGCTTAATGCACTTTTTATACCCTTTTTTTAAGTTTTGTTGTGATGCTTTTAAATGTCCATTTTATTCTATAGATAAATTGATTTATTCTATTATGCAGGGACGGAGTGTAAGTGTGCAGGGATGCAGTGTAAGTGAGCAGGGATGCAGTGTAAGTGTGCAGGGATGCAGTGTGTGCAGGGATGCAGTGTAAGTGTGCAGGGATGCAGTGTAAGTGTGCAGGGATGCAGTGTAAGTGAGCAGGGATGCGGTGTAAGTGCAGTGCAGTGTTTTAAATGTCCATTTTATTCTATAGATAAATTGATTTATTCTATTATGCAGGGACGGAGTGTAAGTGTGCAGGGATGCAGTGTAAGTGAGCAGGGATGCAGTGTAAGTGTGCAGGGATGCAGTGTAAGTGTGCAGGGATGCAGTGTGTGCAGGGATGGAGTGTAAGCGAGCAGGGATGCAAGTGTGCAGGGATACAGTGTAAGTGTGCAGGGATGCAGTGTAAGTGTGCAACCCAATGAGTCCTCTATAAGTTCTTAGCTCTTTTTGCAACTGCTGCGCCTGTTGCTTAATGCACTTTTTATAAAGTTTTGTTGTGATGCTTTTAAATGTCCATGTTATTCTCTTCTTTTATTCTTTTATTTTCCTGTCAACCATTTTAGGTGAAGCACTTTGAATTGCCTCTGTGTATGAAATGTGCTATACAAATAAACTTGACTTGACTTGACTAAATATGAAGGAAGTCCTCTCAGACTGACATCATGACTGTGACCTCCGGCCTCAAGGCGTATCATAACAGACGTGAAAACACAACAATTGCTGTGGAAAAAGACGTGGCCTATAGGCTACATGACAGAAACAAATCTTGTGATTTCACATATTTATCACACCTTCATTTGTACACAAAGTTGACTTCACACAAAGAAATCACCAAAACTTCCATTCACCTTCCATTTAATTTAAAACGTGCTTAGCTCAACTAGTTCTAATTTTCCTGCAAAGGAAAGTATAAACTTCCACAAGCACATTAAGGAGTAAGGAGGAAATTAAGAGACCTTCAAAAGGGAAAAACTAAAATAAACGATCGAGCAGGACAGACACACACACACACACACACACACACACACACACACGCACACACACACGCACACACACACGCACGCACGCACGCACGCACACACACACACACACGCACACACACACACACACACACACACACACACACACACACACACACACACACACACACACACTACATCTAGTTAGAGCAGAGCCAGGTAAGAGGGAGAGATGGACAGATAAGAGAGGGGAGAGGAGGCCGATAAAGAATACAGCCACAGAAAGCAGGACAATAGAAAAAACAACAGGACAGATGTAATGGAATAATATGCATTTAGCCAGTACAACAATTGGCTAATCTGCCTGTGGTCGCCATCAAAGGAGCTTGCCTGTCTGATTTTGGGGGCAGATCTGGTTCAGCTCATGGTCAACCCAGACATACCTGAGGCCTTTCAACTGAGGGGGCCTGGTATGACCACGAGAGCTACGCTCTAAACAGCCAATCCCTGATAGAAACGAGGTCAGCGGGCAGCGGAGTAAGGGTCAACTGGAAAACACTGAGCAACCTTAAGGATGATGTCATAACCACTGATGATGTCATGTCATGCCCCACAATCGTCAAGTGATGTCATACCCACTGATGATGTGGATGATGTTGCATGAGTTGACATGAGTTTAGTCACAACCCCAAAAAAGTGTGCCCACGGCGCATTGTCCCCATAGTCTCCACCCTAGAAATCGAGAGCACAGTACCAAAAAAAAGAGCACAAATTAATAAAATTAGCAATTATATAAACCGCATAGCCAGAACAGACATGTAATTGTTGAAATTTGAAGTTTTCCAATACAGATAATAAAATCTGTGGCCTACCTGATTATCAGAGAGAGAGAAAGAAGAGAGAGAGAGAGAGAGAGAGAGAGAGAGAGAGAGAGAGAGAGAGGGGGGGGGGGGGGGGGGGGGGGGGGAATAAAACTGTAGCCTACACATAGAAAACAGATCTATCCTGTTGTGGACCTGCTCCTTTCTTCTTGACTTGTCCCCCTGCTTTCTTTAAAGTGCTACTGTGCATGGTTAATAATGGAGGCATCTATCTTCTGAGTCACCTACTGCTAAGAAATGTACTTCTCTGTTCACTATCCAAAACTATGCATATTGCGGGACGTGTAGTGTACAATTTAAAACATATCTCATCTTCTCTATAATGTGCTGAAGGCATAGCATATGGCATTCTCCAACACAACTAAGCACTTTCAATACTGAGCAGGGGCAATAATCCAACCACTCTAGTTTATGCACATAATAATCTTTTATTTTCATACAGTCTTTATCGATTTGCCAGTGCTTCTCGAAGTACACTACAATAAATAGCACAATTCTACAGTATATTTCTGCACTGAAAGTAAGCTCTATGATGCCATCTAGTGGTCAAATTGGTAATGACATAACCCATGCTACAGTGTGCAACATTTCAGGCAGGGTTAAAGTCAAGTCACCAATGCCAGCTGATTGCTAAAGAACAGGCCCTGACTCAGGTAATAAGCTGCATACAGTCAGCTGACTCAGGTAATAAGCTGCATACAGTCAGCTGACTCAGTAAGCTACATACAGTCAGCTGACTCGGGTAGTAAGCTACATCAGCTGACTCAGGTAGTAAGCTGCATACAGTCAGCTGACTCGGGTAGTAAGCTACATACAGTCAGCTCACTCAGGTAGTAAGCTGCATACAGTCAGCTGACTCAGTAAGCTGCATACAGTCAGCTGACTCAGGTAGTAAGCTGCATACAGTCAGCTGACTCAGTAAGCTGCATACAGTCAGCTGACTCAGTAAGCTGCATACAGTCAGCTGACTCAGTAAGCTGCATACAGTCAGCTGACTCAGGTAGTAAGCTGCATACAGTCAGCTGACTCAGTAAGCTGCATACAGTCAGCTGACTCAGTAAGCTGCATACAGTCAGCTGACTCAGGTAGTAAGCTGCATACAGTCAGCTGACTCAGTAAGCTGCATACAGTCAGCTGACTCAGTAAGCTGCATACAGTCAGCTGACTCAGTAAGCTGCATACAGTCAGCTGACTCAGGTAGTAAGCTGCATACAGTCAGCTGACTCAGTAAGCTGCATACAGTCAGCTGACTCAGGTAGTAAGCTGCATACAGTCAGCTGACTCAGGTAACAAGCTGCATACAGTCAGCTGACTCAGGTAATAAGCTGCATACAGTCAGCTGACTCAGGTAACAAGCTGCATACAGTCAGCTGACTCAGGTAATAAGCTGCATACAGTCAGCTGACTCAGTAAGCTGCATACAGTCAGCTGACTCAGTAAGCTGCATACAGTCAGCTGACTCAGTAAGCTACATACAGTCAGCTGACTCAGTAAGCTGCATACAGTCAGCTGACTCAGGTAGTAAGCTGCATACAGTCAGCTGACTCAGGTAATAAGCTGCATACAGTCAGCTGACTCAGGTAGTAAGCTGCATACAGTCAGCTGACTCAGGTAATAAGCTGCATACAGTCAGCTGACTCAGGTAGTAAGCTGCATACAATCAGCTGACTCAGGTAATAAGCTGCATACAGTCAGCTGCGTATATATATCTATATATGTACTATATATATCTATCTATATAACTAACTAGTCTAGGATGCCCAAACTGAAGAGATGACTTCTATATAACTAACTAGTCTAGGATGCCCAAACTGAAGAGATGAGTTCTATATAACTAACTAGTCGAGGATGCCCAAACTGAAGAGATGACTTCTATATAACTAACTAGTCTAGGATGCCCAAACTGAAGAAATGACTTCTATATAACTAACTAGTCTAGGATGCCCAAACTGAAGAGATGACTTCTATATAACTAACTAGTCTAGGATGCCCAAACAGAAGAGATGACTTCTATATAACTAACTAGTCTAGGATGCCCAAACTGAAGAGATGACTTCTATAACTAACTAGTCTAGGATGCCCAAACTGAAGAGATTACTTCTATAACTAACTAGTCTAGAGTGCCCAAACTGAAGAGATGACTTCTATAACTAACTAGTCTAGAGTGGCCAAACTGAAGAGATGACTTATATAACTAACTAGTCTAGGATGGCCAAACTGAAGAGATTACTTTTATAACTAACTAGTCTAGGATGCCCAAACTGAAGAGATGACTTCTATAACTAAGTAGTCTAGGATGCCCAAACTGAAGAGATGACTTCTATAACTAAGTAGTCTAGGATGCCCAAACTGAAGAGATGACTTATATAACTAACTAGTCTAGGATGCCCAAACTGAAGAAATGACTTCTATAACTAACTAGTCTAGGACAGTGGTTCTCAAATGGGGGTCCGCGGACCCCCAGGGGTCCGTGGCACTTTGCCAGGGGGTCCGCGAAAAGTTTTCAGGTAAAAAATAAAAAAGAAAAAAAATAAAAATTAAATGCTACATGTTACTTATTCCTTCTCAAACTACTTCCTACATGGTGCTAGTCTATCAAAATATCTTGGCTGTCATTGATTGTGTTGCATAGTGGTTTTTTTGTACTGTTGACAAATTGTGATATTGCAAGTCGCTTTGGACAAAACAAAAGCGTCTGCTAAATGACGTAATGTAAATGTAATGTAATAAAAAAAAATATATAGATATATATTTTTTTGCAAAATCTTCATAGTTCAACGAAAATAGTTTATGCTTTAAATCTAAAATGGTTAATGGATTACATTCTAATAACAAACCTATCAAATTAAAAGTCAAGCACGTTACCGTGGAAACAATTAAGCTTAGCCCAAAATCACAAATCAGAATGAGGGGGTCCCCGGTATATTTTCTATCTTGTAAGGGGTCCTTGGCTGAAAAACATTTGAGAACCTCTGGTCTAGGATGGCCAAACTGAAGAGCACCAGGTGCGGTTTGACAGTGGGCGTGACACTGTGAGATGTGGGGAAACTCCTCTCCCCTCACATTCTGTGACTGACCACGGGTCCATGGGCACTCTCCGCTCAGCCAGCCTCCGTGAACCACTGACCATGGTCCTGCTACTGTTCTTAGCTGCTGGTAAGTGACATTTCTCTGTACTGAGTCTGACTGGGTTCAAATCAGGCTTTGTATCATTACAATGACAGTAATTCATGCAGATAGGCAGCCTTTACCTTGTCTTCATGTTTTCCTGCACCAAGAGCTTCCGAATGTTGCTATCCCCTCCAGGTAGCATTCATTTATGATTGATTGATTGATTGATTGATTGATTGATTGATTGATTGATTGATTGATTGATTGATTGATTGATTGATTGATTGATTGATTGATTGATTGATTGATTGATTGATGGATGGATGCATTTCAGGGGTATCATTTAAAATGCATAACTCTGATCATTTGTGCAATTAAGGATTGTGTTTTGTTAGGGAGCTAGTGCAGTGGTGGCTGAGTTTGTGTTTTGTTAGGGAGCTAGTGCAGTGGTGGCTGAGTTTGTGTTTTGTTTAGGGAGCTAGTGCAGTGGTGGCTGAGTTTGTGGACTGAAAAATAACTAAACATTACATCATCACTTGGTGACAAGGGCTATCAACAGATGGCTGTTTTGAATTTTTGAAGTGCAATATCTCAACTTTCAAAATGTCCCTCCATGCCTTTTCTGACACCAACTTTCTGTACAAACTGTCTTGATACAGTATACACTTTCATAAACACACAAGCAAATAATATAGTTATATGTCTCCCCTTCGAGACTTTTTGCCTTGTCTGACCCAAATGCTAATTGTTAAATCAATAAATGGCTAGGCCCTAAATGCTTGATACAGTTATTGTACTGATACCAGAATGTACCAGGCAGGGATTGTGTCTGGTCAATGTACGTATTTACAGTATGTATCATTACGTGTATCGTTGGTGCATCTTGTTGTATCAGCAGCTATCATCAGAGAACTTTTGAAGAGGAGAAAAATGACTGAGTAAATGGAAAGTATGTGGAAGGGATTTTTGAAGCATTTCTAGATGGATAGTCTAGCAGCACTAAACTGTTTCCTGTGAGGCTATAGGGATTTTCAGACTCCTGAAAGATAGTAACTTTTAACTCCTCCACTCAGCCTCCCACAACCACCTGCAACAGAACACCTACTGTATAGACACACTTTAGACAGAGCAAAAAGCCTCCACTTTGTCAGATACAGTAAGTGCATTTTGGCTGTTAAGTCTTGCTGTAAGACACATCATGTATCAATGTCAAAAGAGAAGAAGAAGAAGAAGAAGAAGAAGAAGAAGAAGAAGAAGAAGAAGAAGAAGAAGAAGAAGAAGAAGAAGAAGAAGAAGAAGAAGAAGAAGAAGAAGAAGAAGAAGAAGAAGAAGAAGAAGAAGAAGAAGAAGAAGAATGCACACTTCTCTCTTGCACTTAAAAACAATTAAATTTGACTATTTTCACCAATAACATGTTTTGGCTTAAGAGGCAATATTGATGATTATTGTGCTGATGATATATTGGCCTATGAAGGTTTCTTCAGAGCTTTTTTATTATTGTATTGTAATGATGGACTCGACTTGTAGTTGATGTAATCCATTCACTGATTGAACTGAGATATCTTCTGTGTGGCTCCTGATTGGTGAACCATTCCCCTGCTAATTGACTGTTAATTGCACACCTATGTATGTTGCTCTGACTGTACACCCTGATAGTACAGACACCTGTCATGAACCTGACATGACACCTGCCATGGACATGAAGGAAGCTTCATGAATGCTTATGACTGCTGTTATTAAGTGTCATTCGGTAAATTATGTCATTAATGCAATGTTGACATTGTTTTAGACATCTTCGTTATGACAACTTGACATTAACCAAGACAGTGTAATTACACTTAATGACATCTCAATGAAAAGTTTGAATTGTACCACTGTAGTTGAGGTCAAGGAAAACACTCATGACACAGTTATGAACTCATTTGACAGTGACACATGATGACATCTTAATGAAATGTTCAAATTGTACCACTGTTGAGGTCAAGGAGAATATTAATGACACCATTACAAACTAATTTGAAAGTGTAATTGCACTTAATGACAGCTTAATGCATGCTGTCATGTTTATGACAGGCTATGTTGTCTTGGTTATGTCAAGTTGTCATAACAAAAGACATGGACGGCACGGTGGCTCAGTGGTTAACACTGTTGCCTCACAGCAAGAAGGTCCCGGGTTCGAACCCCGGTCCGTCCCAGGTCCTTTCTGTGTGGAGTTTGCATGTTCTCCCCGTGTCCGTGTGGGTTTTCTCCGGGTGCTCAGGTTTCCTCCCACCATCAAAGAAAGACATGTATGTTAGGGTTAATACTCCTGTCAGTGCCCCTGGCCAAGGTACTGGCAAAAAGAACTGGAGTTGGTCCCCGGGCGCTGCACAGTGGCTGCCCACTGCTCCTAATTCTAGGAAGGTTCCTAGTAGAGGATGGGTCAAATGCAGAGGATGAATTTCCCCAAGGGGATAAATAAAGGATAACTTAACTTAACTTAACTTAATTGACAGGTTATGTTGTCTTGGTTAATGTCAAGTTGTCAAAAAGTTGTTCAAATTTGTTTAAAAAAAAGTCTAGCCCTATACTTGGACTTAAAAAAATGTGAACTATCCCTTTAATAACAACAGTCATAAACAGTCATAATATCTCCTTCATGTTCATGACAGGTGTCATGTCAGGGTTATGACAGTGTCATGTCAGTCGTCATATGCACCCTCAAGTAAAGTGTAAGCTAAAGTTCCCCAATTGTCAACATTAAAAACAATCACTAAGGAGTGCCATCTGCCCTTTTCACGGTAGCCATTTTGTGTCTAAAAGGCAGGAAGTAACACAGGTTCAAGCAAAACGTTAATGAGGGCCCCGGCACTGGAACGCCTAAATTGATTGGAAGTTGGAAACCCTCATTAATGTTCTGCTTGCAGCTGTGTTACCTCCTGCCTTTTAGACATAAAATGGCTGCTGTGAAAAAGGTAAATGCTGGTGAATGGTCACACAAAGATCCCCTGTGTTCCTAGAATGATCATAGGTGATGGAGAAGTGCAAGGTAACGCTACTGTATGTAAAGATATGACGTCCCAAAAAATCCACATCTGACATAACTACAGAGATCATGTGTCTCCTCTTCTCGCCAGCAGGCATCCTTCCATGTATCTGTGGCAAGGCCGTAGTTCAGGGGTGGCGATGTGTTTTCCAGGCAAACCCACAGAACTTCAGCGAATATACGATGGCTGGAAATGTGAATTGGTCAGAGCAGCTCTGCACAAACACACAGTGTTGTGTGGCCTATTATCTACTCGTCGATGGCCAACCAGAGGTCGAGCTTCTTGGTAAGAAACGGTCAAAGTGTATCTAGAACTCTTAATAATAATAATAATAATAATAATAATAATAATAATAATAATAATAATAATAATAATAATAATAATAATAATAATAATAATAACTACTTGGGTTTTCAAGGAACCCATGGTCGCTTTACAGTAAGTGACACATAATGACAAACAAATAAAAACAGAACAGAGAGAAGAGAGGGGACTAATAGGCCAAAGGCTTTGTTAAACACGTGAGAAACTGATTGAAATCAGCAAGATTATCTACCAGTTTAGTGAGATCATTTGACTAAATATCACAAAATAAGTTATAATGACGTCCGAAAGAACAAATTAAAATCACTGGACAGTGAAGCACATGACCAGCAAAAGGGGCCATATCTGTTCCTCAACATGTTTTTCCACTCTGCCGTCTAATGACAATTATTCTGTCACAGCTGAGACAACCATCATCAGGGAACCCCTGATTTAGGCTGCAGTTTCACTGGAATATGTTGTTAGGGAACAGTTAACCTGGTTTATCTTCTGTCCGTTGGGGAACAGTTAACCTGGTTTATCTTCTGTCAGCTATTGTGCTAAACAAACACTGCAACAGGATATAATCTGCATTTAGAATGTTTGTGGTGTAAAGTCGAAACGGTCTATAACAGGGGTTTTCAAAGTGGGAGGCTGGCCTCCCCAGAGGGGCGCCAAGCAGTTTTAGGGCAGGCTCAGAATCCAGAGTGGAATTGAAAAAATATGACATTAGTTATCAAAAGGAGAACACATAGAATATCCTAAATGTGTGTGATTTGGTTAAAGATAGTTCAAAGACACATTTTGTTTCGTGGAATTTGACTGTTTTTCCCAGAGTCAGAAACAAATGAATGCCTTCAGACAGACCTTTTTTCATGTATTTAGGTGCAGTCTGAAGTACATCAAACAGCAATATCAGGCTATCTTGGCTCACTTGTTGGGTCTATGGGATCAAATCATATAATCATGGTCCCATAGGTATCCAGGAATTGAGCAAGTGGCTTAGAATGTGAAAACCCGTCTATATGATAAAGCGTGGGATTTCCAGGCTAAAGGGTTCTAATGATGTCCTTTTAACGCAAGCGTCCGGTGTGTTAACATGATTGATTTGTCTGTTGTAGCCTGTCTTCCATTTGGACAGCCTTGCCCAGATGCAACCTGTGAGGTATGGTGGTCAGTAGGCCCACTCCCCCAACGTGTCGAGTGTGTCTGCAATACAGACCTCTGCAATGGCAACATCACTTGGAAGCCAAACCCGGAACAGCCTCAACTCACCTCCTCTGATCTGATCATTGTATTCAGTAAGAAATCCACATTCTGAAATGTTCTGAAATGATCTTAAAGTGAGCGTTTTTCTATTCATCACAGAAAATATAGGTAACAAGAATCTGTTGGTACCAGCAGGATGGCATCATAGACATGAGAGAAACAATGTGAATTTATTTCAGCATGACAACACGGCATTCAGCAATGACGTGTTTAAACCATTAACACCTCAATGGACAATCATTCTTGTGAGGATCTGGACTCAAGGGAAAAAATATATACATACATACATACATACATACATACATACATACATACATACATACATACATACATACATACATACATACAGTACCCACAACAACAAAATTACATACAGTAACCAATATGCATTTCTATGCCATCCTGGTAGGCTAACAGATGTCTTATTAATCCTTAATATACTTGATAAGTCATTACTTTTCCTCTTTTAGACTTGTGCATAAAGACTTGAGCTCCTCCTATTAGATTTTGTAGAATTAAGACTTTTGCTTCCAACATAGTTTAAATATGAATTCATGCCAAACAAAATGTTAACTTTAGCCTTTTTTGGTGTGTTTCCTTTTTCTCTAGTGCTACTTGAATTTGCAATTGTAGTAGTCAATATCTGCTTAATACTTTGCGCTGTCCTATGGCAACCCCTGAGATGCATCTTCAAAGTGAATGGTAAGATTATTTAAAAACCTTAATAGCCATGATCATTTTCACTTGAATATGATATGTCATTTTTATTTTTAATAACAGTCCACCACAATTGATTGACAAGAGATGGGTATTAAATTAGATTTGACCCCAGATTGCTAGTTACTGTGTTTTCAATCACATCTATCGCAATCCACTTAATTACACCTGCATGAGCTGTGACATTCAATGAAAGGAAGCAAACGTGTTTTCATCGCAGAAAATACTGACATGTTTTTCCTAGTATCTTATGTGAAGCACTTTGAATTGCCATCTGATTTTATGCAAACCCAATGCTGTGGCATGTACGGGCAACAGAAGACGCAAGGTACCAGTAGAGGGTATGACTGGCGTCATTTAATGTTATGAAATGTCTATTTTATCCTCTCTTTTTTTTCTTATGTCATCCATTTTATGTGAAGCACTTTGAACTGCATCTGTGTATGAAATGTGCTATACAAATAAACTTGACTTGACTTGACTAGTAGAATAAAGTGGGAACCAGACTGGATTAAAACCAGTGGTTTTGCAGGAGGCTGCTATGTTGTCACAAAGTTGTGATATCTACAAGGCCAATAGACAATAGAGCAGTGTTGATGTTTGCAGCTGTGCACTCCCCCTCCTCCTGTGAAAGTGTGCAGCACTTACACAAGAACCAACTCTAGCAATACACTTGATCATTTTTGCTATTGAAAAGAAAAAGATGGTGTTTGTTTGTGTCTCAAATAGCTTCACAGTTTCCCGCAACTGATTTTGGTAACAGCGTTCAAATTGTTTCCAAACTTGTATCCAGTTCTTATTGTTGAACCTTGGCAGACAGTTTTCTGCCTCTCTGCTGGACTGACCTTGGTTTGTATCGGTACTAATGTATACTCCCTCCCTGTCCCTGCTCTCCTCTGAGTTCAAAAAGATGCTTTGCACCAGATTTGGCTCATTTCCATCTAGTCCCATAGCGAACAACAACAATAACATGCACATTAAAGGAACACTCCGCCCATTTTCAACCAGCTTTGTATCATTAGAACATCAGTAGTATATCAGAAAACTGTAAACTGTTTTGAAGTCTGTCATTTAATTTGACAGTTATTGAGTGTTAAAGTGTGGACCAGTGACATCACTGGTCCACACTAACTCAAATTAATAACTCATTAACTCAAATCAACTCTCAATAACTGTCAAACTAGATGAATGATGAATAGTTTGACAGTTATTGAGAGTTGATTTGAGTTAATGAGTTATTAATTTGAGTTAGTGTGGACCAGTGATGTCACTGGTCCACACTTTAACACTCAATAACTGTCAAATTAAATGACAGACTTCAAAAGCGTTTACAGTTTTCTGATATACTACTGATGTTCTAATGATACAAAGCTGGTTGAAAATGGGCGGAGTGTTCCTTTAAATACACAGTCCTACGCAAAAAGCAGAGATGGATCTTTAAGCATTTTTTGGGCCAGCGCAAGCGGGCCCTATATCTGGATTTGTCCAGTCCAATTTGTGTGCCGATTTGAGTGCCGATGCTCGTGAATGCTGGCCATATGCTAGGTTCCGAGCCTTGTGTAACGGCGTTGTGTAGGTGGTACTTGCAGCAACCCATGTTAAGGGCTTGTCCACGGGTGGGTACGAACCGCCGACCTTCGGCTTGGGAGACACTAACCACTCCATCAAGAGAGCTAGCTCCCTTGGCAGAGCTGATTAACATACCTTTATACTGGGGAGTGAGTTTAACCGATCCACCCGCTACCACACTGGACTCACGAGGAATCCGCACTGATTCACCTCGGTTACACTTTTTCCATCTCGCTTTTGAGGTTACTCAGCCAAGCTAATGTGAAATTGTGTCACATTGCGTTACAGCAATGAGTGGATGTTCATTAGATGACTGTCTATTTTCTATTTTCATCATTATGTCAGATGAGGACCCACATGTTGAGGACCCGCACGTTGAGAACCTACGTTCCATCCAAGTTGATGCCTCGCCTCTCTGCTCGTGCCACACCCCCAAAACCTTTCAGATTGGCTGTGACAACATAGAACTACAGCAGGTAGTGAAATATGGGTCCAGTAGTGGAAAATATGGGCAATTAAAAAAAAATCAATTTCTCTTTTGTCTCATGTATTCCCTGTGTATCCTGTAATATTAACTCAATAAATACATTGATGTTTCAGATTCTGGTCCGTGGGCAGTTTGCGACAGTGTGGCAGGGGAAGTACCAGGGCTCCGAGGTGGCGGTGAAAGTTTTCCCTGGATACTTCGGACATCATTTCACCTTGGAGAAGAAGGTCCATGAACTCCCACTGATGAAGCATGCTGGGATTGTCCACTTCCTGGGTGCTGCGTGGAAAGTGGACAGTTCGGAATGGCTCATAGTCTTGGAACCTGCTGCATGTGTGAGTGAAGGGCCAATATAGCTCATTTTCTGAGAGATTGGGAATTACTCAAGGGGATAGAGGGATATATACATATATATATACATAGGCTATATAACGTAGTTAGCTAGTTAGCTAGCTAAAGTTGTGGCCTTGATGGGTCCCTCTGTTGAAAGGTGCATCTAAAGTGCGTGTCCTCTGTTCCTCTGTAGGGTACCAGCGTAGCAAACATGTCTTTTAATCACTTACTGACAAGTGGGGCGCTGTTGCTACATCAAAATACTTTCTTAGGGTCACCGTCTATTGCACAATTTCCTATTGCATTCATCACCTGTAAATGAGTTTCTATTCTCTTTGAGTTTAGGGCTCATCCCTCCACTCCTTCTTGACTGTGCACACAAACAGCTGGACGTCATCGCTGAAGTTGTGCCAGTCTCTAGCACAGGGACTCGCCTACCTCCACTCTGACCTTCGCCACCATGGTACAGTACAGTATATTGCTGCGAAATGTGCACAATAGTATATACCTATCCATGGCATGGGTATGGCATGCTATCAACATGTAGCGGAGACTAAATGCATCTCTGTGTATGTTGTAGTTATGTCTGAATTGATTTATAATTATCTATCTAATTGTTATCTAACCAGACTAATGACACGCACATGTATTTTCTTTTCAGGTGAGTGCTAATTATAAGAAAATAACACAAAATCCAGACAACACACAAAATCTGCAATCGGGGTGTGTGTGTGTGTGTGTGTGTGTGTGTGTGTGTGCGTGTGCGTGCGTGCGTGTGGGCGCGTGCGTGTGGGTGCGTGCGTGTGTGTGTGTGTGTGTGTGTTTTGCAGGTGTGCACAAACCTGCCGTGGCCCATGGTAACCTGAACAGTGGAAATTTGCTGGTGAGAGCAGACGGCACCTGCGCCCTGAGCAACTTTGGCTCCTCCTTCATCCTGCGCTCCTGTCCTGAGCCCCCCCGCTGGTCACGCTGCAGAGAGATGGATGCAAACATGGAGGTGAGACCCAGACCCACACAGCCACAGATCGGCACTTTTTGTTCATTCACATTACTGGTGAAGCAATGCAGTTAATCAACCCACCAGAGAAATAGCAGACTATCACAGTGGAATTTGCCATGGGGAAGTCCTCCTCTCCTCTCCTCTCCTCTCCTCTCCTCTCCTCTCCTCT
Source organism: Poromitra crassiceps (assembly GCF_964638095.1). NCBI lineage: Eukaryota > Metazoa > Chordata > Actinopteri > Beryciformes > Melamphaidae > Poromitra > Poromitra crassiceps. Next base: position 30,439,010 of record NC_139626.1, on the reverse strand, counting down.
CCTCTCCTCTCCTCTCCTCTCCTCTCCTCTCCTCTCCTCTCCTCTCCTCTCCTCTCCTCTCCCCTCCTCTCCCCTCCCCTCCTCTCCTCTCCTCTCCTCTCCCCTCCTCTCCTCTCCTCATCTCCTCTTCTCTTCTGTATTGTTATTTTCTGCTATACATTTCCATATATAGGCCTACATACAATACACAATGAATACAGTAGGCTATACATAATACAGTACAGCACATACAATATACACATGTAAATACATAAATATAATAAGAAACCCCAAAACATCATGAAAGTATAAATGAAAAGATAGAGCCGGATGATTTGAACATGGCTTTGCTTTCCCTCACACTCAGGCTCTCCTTAGCCTGAATACACGTGATGATATGATACAGCAACATTATGGATCAGAAGGGCTGATTTGACGACCAGTTTGAATCTCGATCCCTCTGCAGGCTTTGTCTCGGTTGTGCACGCTGCGCTACATGCCGCCTGAGGCCCTGGAATGCTCCGTGTTCTGGCTTCACCAGCGCCTCACGCAGGCGGACGTCTACTCTCTGGGACTGCTGCTGTGGGAGATCTGGATGCGCTGCTCAGATCTGTTTGAAGGTATCTTCCTCTGTAGTCCTGTGCAGAACGGTAGACACAGTCAGGTACTGTGTGTGTACATGACCAGATTGATCATTATGAAATGAGTGTCATTTTCCCAACACTTGCTCAGGCGAAAATCTGCCCCTCGCTTCCAAACTTTTCAGAATTCTTAGATTGTCCAGAGACTTATGGATAGCTACTAGTCTTGTACAGTGCTCAGAAAGACCACTCACCTGGCAAATAATGGAATCCAATAAACATCAAATCAATCAAATATTGTCAGATTTGAGATTTGAACAGTTTACTTCGTATATAGCAGGGGGTTTTCAACTGATTGTAGCCCCTATGAACCACCATTCTGACTAAGAAGCAACATGAGGACCACTGGTGAAGAAAGGGGGTTGAGATGGAAACTACATTGTTGAATGCATGGTGAGGGACCACCTGCAATGACTTCATGGACCACCAGTTGAAAACCCCTGCAATACAGTTCTATAGCCTATTGGTGATTTGAAACCTGCTATTACTTTGTGCACTCCTTCTATGTAGGTGTAGTGGAGGTAAATGGAGATTAAAATTCACCCAATGTCTCCCTCTGCAGGCAGCCTGGTTCCAGAACATCGTTTGTCTTATGAAGCAGAGCTGGGAGACGATCCGACACTGGAGAACCTCTTCATCCATGTGTCTCTGATGGAAAGGAGGCCTTCCATACCTGAACACTGGGAACAAACACCACAGGTATTCTTCCACAAAGAGCGACTGACTTTGACACAAAGATAATTGCCTAGCTAATGTACAGTCAACGGTTTGGAGACACCACATTTTTATCATTTTTCCACATTTTGGAAACATAGTAAAGAGATCAAAACTATAAACTAACAATTGGAATTATACAGAGACAGTGACCAAAAAGTGTTAAACAAATGAAAACCTTTTTTGTGATCAGCTTTTGTTGTTGCTTTTTCAGTGTTTACTGTAAACTAGGGTGTCCAAACTTTTGACTGGTAAATATGATAGTGACTTAAATGAGTAGCCTAGGCATTTACTTGAATGTCTAAACGCGAGTGACACTTTCAGGGTTCTACACTGCAGGAACTGGTGACAGACTGTTGGGACCATGACCCAGACGCCCGGCTGATGGCTCCGTGTGTTGTGGACAGATTACTCTCCCTTGACCCTACCACCTACTTTGACGTCACAAAACTCTAGTGACTCTAGTGACAAAACACAGACACTTTTTGTTTTGCGAAAAACTTAATTTGTTTTCAATCATGTAATAGTTTATGATAGCAAACATTCATTTTAGACCTCATTTAGGCTATTTCATGTATATTATTGTGGATGGCAGCATAAGGGCGAATAACCAGGAGCCACTGATTAGTGCACAAAATGAGAATGTTATTTTCCCAGTGTAGGATATGTACAGGTGAGGATATGTACAGGTGAGCTTGTATTTAGGCTGCAAATTCATGCTGAACAAATTAAACTCAAATTAAATAATGAATCATGAAAATTGAAAAAGGGCTTTAGGCTACAAATATGTAGCCTGGTAAACCAGCCGGTCACGTGAACTCCCATTTCATTTGGTTCTGCGTGATTGTCTGGCCCCAAGGCCTGGGAGGGTGTTTAGCAGAATAAGCTGCAAAGCGGAAGAGCCAATCAGCGACTGCGCTCAGTGTTCCTATCCGTCTCGAGGAGTAATGTCAATGTTTGTCTAGTTTAAACAGCCATAAAGTGCAGTTATTGCAGAAATAGACTCAACAACAATTAAACAAATACAGGAGTATCGCCGCAACCGGGGAGTTTCTCGGCGGAAAATATGTTTTTGCCATTCTCCCGAGTGGATTTGGGTTTGACTGGATCCGATGCTGATTGGCTGAAGGAGTTGTCTGTCAAGGCAACTACGCCCGCCCATGCTCCCGCCCCTGCTAAGGACTGGGTGAAGAGTTGGGGCCAGACCGTCACGCAGAACCAAATGAAATGTGAGTTCGCGTGACAGGCTGGTTTACCAGGCTACCAAATAGTGCTCTATATCTGGCTAATAACAGACCAATAGGCCTACAGCTCAGTTCCCACTAAACAGGCAATCTCCTGAAGAAAGACTTTTCTATTCATAAGTGGGGGGTCACTTATGGCTCTATCCATGACAAGTATATATTATTAACATTTACATGTTGCCTTTCTGATGCTTTTGTGAAAACATAAGATACGTGCAGTTGTTTTAAAGCGATACTAACACTTTTTCCTAACTAAATAACTACGAGTTTTTAGAGCTGTTATAAACGGATGACTCTTGCTCACAGCCCAGCCAATCAAGCCTGAACCTGCAGCTCGATTGGTGGCAGCAAATTATTTATTTTTTATTGAGTGTGCCAACGCACGCAAAATAACCTGAAGATAAAAATGTAAATAAAATAAGAATAAATAATAAAAGACAAAAATTGCACACGCATGGATTTGTGCCTTTGTAAATATACTTTAATGGTGCATGTTTTACATCAGAAATTCTTTGCGTTCCTGCTTTTCAGTTTCTTGAAGTGAGTCAAAAGTCTTTTAAACGTAACCACTGCCTGTAACACTGAGCCATTGCCAGCTCTCTGTCCATGTCCACTCCGGGCACAGGGACCACTGGTAGATCTGCCGCCAGCAGGGCTACCATCAAAAGACAAATGGGTCGTCTTTCTGCCCGAGGGCCTACAGGCGCACGTGTGGTTGGCTGCTGGGGTGAAACTCCACCCAGGTTCAAAGTTCTTGTAGTTGTGTCTTTATAGATCAGATCAGAACTCCCACAGGGTAACAGGCTTTGCACGGGGTTCCAGCAGTGCATGTCCACAACCGGCAGGGGGCGCTGGCTGGTCGGGCACGGAGCACGGAGCTGGTCCCGTATCTGGAGGGTACACGGAGGGAGAGCGCCCCCTATACCTGGCGGGTACAGCGAGGGAGCCCATCCTGTACCTGGCGGGTACACTGAGGGAGCCCCTCCTCTACCTGGGCAGTACACTAAGGGAGCCGGGCCCCTACCTGGGACGTACACAACCCGTCCCCTCCCTGGGGGGCACACTGAGGGAGCCCTTACCTTACCTGGGCAGTACACTAAGGGAGCCCTTACCTTACCTGGGGGGCACACTAAGGGAGCCGGGCCCCTACCTGGGGGGTACATTGAGGGAGCCGGGCCCCTACCTGGGGGGTACATTGAGGGAGCCAGGCCCCTACCTGGGAGGTAGGTACACTGAGGGAGCCCCTCCCATACCTGTGGGATACACTGAGGGAGCCGGTCCCATACATGTGGTGTGCCCTGAGGGAGCCAGTCACGTACCTGGGGGGTACTCCGACGGAGCCCGTACCTTACCTGGGGTGTACACTGAGGAAGCCCATCCCCTGCCTGGGGGGTACACTGAGGGAACCCGTCCCCTCCCTGCGTGGTACACTGAGGGAACCCGTCCCCTCCCTGCCTGGTACACTGAGGGAACCCGTCACGTACCTTGGGGGTACACTGAGGGAACCCGTCCCCTCCCTGCGGTGTACACTGAGGGAACCCGTAAGCTCCCTGCGTGGTACACTGAGGGAACCCGTAAGCTCCCTGCGTGGTACACTGAGGGAACCCGTCCCCTCCCTGCGGTGTACACTGAGGGAACCCGTCACGTACCTTGGGGGTACACTGAGGGAACCCATCCCCTCCCTGGGGGGTACACTGAGGGAACCCGTCCCCTCCCTGCGGGATACACTGAGGGAACCCGTAAGCTCCCTGCGTGGTACACTGAGGGAACCCGTCCCCTCCCTGGAGGGTACACTGAAGGAACCCATCCCGTACCTGTGGGGTACAATGAGGGAGCCCGTCCCCTCCCTGAGGGGTACACTGAGGGCACCCGTCCAGTACCTGGACTGAGGGAGCCCAGTCCATGCATGGGCTGAGGATGCCTGCCTCTGTCCAGAGGTCTAGAAGATCAACAGAGGTGTCTACCTGGTCTACTGTCTGGATGTCCTGTTCTGGAGATCCGGCAGGGCCTGCTGCTTGTAAAGCAGAGATCCTGCTCGAAGGACCAGACTGTTCTGAAGGGACTGCAAAGGACTGTATATGTTGATGTTCTGAAGGGACTGCATAGGACTGTATATGTTGATGTTCTGAAGGGACTGCAAAGGACTGTATCAGTTGATTCTCGGTAGTTAGCTGGCGATTGCTCCAGGTGTCGGTCAAAACACAAGTCGAAGGGGAGGTCTCTGAGTCACTGTGGGCTGGTAGGCTGGTGCTTGTCATCGGGTCGTTGTGGGCTGGTAGACTGGTGCTCGTCATCGTCCACTCCTGCCATCTACTGGTCCTATTTATACGACCATCAGGGTAGGATTTATGACACCTTTAATGATGTCACTATGCATTTCATGACATCAATGATGGTGTCACTATGCATCAGAGATTAATTACATCACTAGGAGTTATGACAGACTGTGTCTGTATGCTGTCAGTCTGTCAGAATGTTGTCACAAATTGTCTTGTCAAGATGGTATTTTATCTTTTTTTGTAAAACCAGGCCAGTAAAATTGCATAACACAAACTAAGGCTAAAGAATACAGAACATGTATTTGAGCATACTCTAAAAGCTGACCCACTGCTGAACCTGCATCATGGTCTGTCACTGTATGCAGACTCTCATTCCTTCCATTTGGTGTAGATGGTGCAGATGTTTAGAACACCAACAGCCTTCTATAAATATGGACATGGAAACGTGTTATCTCTGATTAATCATGTGACTGCACTGGCTGGCTGAACAGACCAAATGTGTGTCTCTTCCCAGATGACACGGTCAACAGAATACAGTCTCCCCCGTCCTGGCAAACAAGGCAGGCATTACGTTAACAAGTTGTTGTGGTAAATCAGATGATGCAGACCTGTGACTGGAAGACTTTGAGCTTCAGAGCCTATATCTGAATCCGTTTGTAAAATAGATTTTTTTTTGGAAATGTAAAGTAAATCAAGCTCATTTAAAATGTCTCACTGTGGCTTGATCAAATACCCAACTATATCAAGACAGGGGAAATATGGAACAGCAACAGCACTCCTAATTTCAGTGTATTATGGACAATAATCGACAATAAAGGCTTTCTCATTTCTAATTTAATTTGTAGTGACTTGGCATCTGGGCTCTGACTTCGTATATAGGACAGAACACCTGGGGGTGGCTCTAGTCAAATCAAAGAGATAAAACTATGGCAATGGTACAAGGCTGAAAAAACTTGTTCTGTTGACTTCTGCTGATGAAGCAGATTCAAAGGACATGGCAAAAAAAAAAACAAGCCTGACCCGACCCGAGTCCTGTCTGAGCCCGGCCCATTGGCTACATTTATGGGCCCAAGCCCGGCCCGAACTCTGAATTTTCTTTGTAAGTTGGCTGCTTATCTAAACTATAACCCTGTTGTCTGTTCAGTCTTATGAATACATAAGGTTTTAAGGTTACAATGTTATAACATTCTGATTGTCACACCAAATATTGCCTAAATTATATATATTTTTAAATATATCTGACCACGAGCCCGACCGGGCCCGAGGAATAGAAAGGAAATTCTGGCCCGACCCGTGGGCTGGGCTCGGGCACAGAATCTAACCTCTACATTGCTCTTCCCATAACAACCAAATATTCCTGTTCAGTTCCAAGATCTGTAAATGCATATTCACAAATGCAGTATAATGGAAGATATGCAAAAATAACAAGACAACCAAACATTGGGTTATTTTATTCAGTTTATTTCCCTAATCTTACTTTCACTGTGTTCCTTTAAATTTTGTTTTCTCTTTTTACAATGACTTGAAATCATAGCTCCCCAGTAACAATTAGGATTACATCTTTAAGGGATCTTCAAAAATAATATACAGCTGTAACCAATACTGTTATAATTTATACATTTATCTCTGAAAATAATAAACTTAAGTTTTACAATTTCTGTTTTCTACAATATTGTCTTTTTATCTTCCCATGTCACATAATGGCAAGCCATGCACTACTCCAGTAGTGATGTTTGTGCCTTTAGCAGACTTTCTTTGGACACTGGAAGTGAGTGTGAGAGAGAAAAGAAAGGAAAAATAATTCACAATAACGACAATTCATATTTACACAATTTAGGTTTCAGAATTATAATTGAACAAACTGACAGTCACATGGTCAGTGCTTTTCCCAGGGCTCATCAGGTTCGTTTTAGAGGCACAGTGTTCAGACTAGGAGGCCAGATTTTCAGGGCAAACTTTATCGGAATTCCATGATCGATCGAGAGATTGGTCAGTTCAAGGTCAAACATCAGTCTTTGGTTACTTTGAAAGCAGGGGATAAAATGAAGTAATTGGAACTGGTTAAAGTGCATTTCGAGGGAAACTCCACTGAATCAAGTTTAGCCCTGCTGAAAAGGGAATGTTTTGACAGGTTTGCTGTCTAGTCATTCAGGCAGCGCTCATGTTATCCATCAGACCAATCACACTGAGGATATCTGTAGTAGCCTAGTCTGCTGTGGCCATCTTTGAAACCGTTAGCTCTTTGTAATACACAACTGCTCACTGGGCTGTACTGTAAATACTTCACCCATATACTGTATAGCCTATTACGTCTGCTGGGGGAAACCTCGAATCACTTAAAGGCAGAAAGTTCTCAGCACGCCTGGATATGAGGCTTTACTCATTTTGATGGCATTACAGAACAGGTACAACTCCACTGATATGTGGATCTGTCAGTCAAACGATTTGTCAAAGTACTGAATCAGTGATGTACAATAAAAAAAAAAGAAAAAGAAAAAGAGTGGTTCCAGTACCTGGTTCCAACTGGGAAGACAACAGCGGAAATTGCAGACTCGGCCATATCCAACATCACAATGCCCTTAAAGAGGACATGGCAACATCAGCATGATGGAAGAGGGCGGCGACCTCGCAGAACAATCGGCCGTTTCCGACTCGAGCTTTTCTGTTCCCCCCCCGGATGGCCAGAGACGATACAACTCTGCTATATAATAAACATTTCTCTTAATTCAATAAATTCTCCATTTCCACAGAATCAATCACTGTGAAGTACAATCGCCCCTTCGGAGTTCAAAAAAATAAAGTACAAACTTATTTTCAGTGAAATGTGAAACCATTCAGTGAAATAGAACTACATTACTCAAAAGTGTGTGTTGTCATTGTTTGTGTCCAATGATGAATAAATATCTGCATGTGATTTAAACAAGGGAAACCAACAGATCCTGTACACGCTACATGCTCGAGAAGAATACAGGCAACTGTTTCTCAGCATAAGAACAAGATAAAGAACACTTTCCTTTTTTTTCCTCCGGGACTATAAAAATACCTAGAATCTAGAAGGAGGGTAGAAAAAACTTTACATGTACAAGTCATTTACATCCAAGGCCAATTTCCATGGAGTGGTAGGTGAAGAAGAGCAGTGAGATCGAGGTGAACAGGGTGGAAGAATACAGTTATTTGTTGTAGCATAGTGTTGGCTGTATTGGTGCAGAACGCCATGCTATCCGGTCCTCTTCTGAAGAGGGCCAGACATGAATGTCCAGTCTCTAAGTGAAGACAGAAATGTCCAAAATGTCCCCTAAAAGTGGCTGGGCACCACCATCAGTCCTTGCGTGCTTTTTCCGTAACTACAGCGGGGAAAAAAGTCCATGTTGCTTCAGTAGGCGTGGGGGTTATCTGCCCTCCATAAATGTCCAGTCCTTCCTAAACGTTATTGCTACCTAAATCTACAGCGTGTGGTGAAAATATATAATTATGTGAAAAATCCGTAAAATACTCTGATGCATGGCTACAGCTTATGAGCATATTCCTGTACTGTTTGTGGAGTATTTCTGATGCTATATGGCATTCTGAGTAGTGTGATGCTTTTTCTTCTCCTTATGGTTAAATGCGAGTATGGGATTTGTAGCAACAAGTCCCATACTCAAATCATTTTCATCTTCATAGGGGCTTCAAATGATCTATAATTCCAACCCTTCACAATATACATTTTTTTCTCTATTGACAAAAAAAACAAACACATTTGAAATCGAAACAAAACTTAGTGCAAGGTACAACTGTTGGTTACTTCATACACAACATGTCAAATATCAGCATTTTTCAGTCTGGATAACATTTTCACTGATAGTAATTCACTTCACTTGTCTAGCAAAAATGGTTGCTAACCTGGATCAGCTTGCTCCCTTCTCACTTTCACTCAGCACGAGAACACTTGGATCAGGTGGGCTGTACTTCAATCAACACAACAACAAAACACTACGGGCCATATCGTATGCCCAGTGCACGTTCAAGGGCAAAATCTTTGCTAGTTTCTAGCACTCAAAATCTAATTTTTTTCTTGTAATTATCACTGGGTCGCTGAAACGCATCCTTTGAGGTAGTGACCCAGTGGTCATTAAAAGAAAGAAAGGGAGATTTTGAGAGCTAGAAACTAGATTTCGACCTTGCACTGGGCACAAGATATGACCCTGCATTTCTCAGAACACTCATCAGGTTTTAAGGCTAAGTCAAATGTGGGTAGTGTGTACTAAGTGAAATTGTCAGTATGAATATTTCGTTTTGTCAGTTCCAGTTTCAAGTCGATATTCCGTAGGACAAGTTTGAGTTGCATTTGATCACATTAGTGCCAGAAGAGGTGATGAGAAATTAAGTGCTTTTCCACTGGGGGGGGGGGGTTCCAGCCCACCTGATCTCTGGGACCCTGTTTCATTGTAAAAATAAATGCAGCAAATTATAAACCACCTACTACTGTAGGTCCTTCTGTCTGGACACCGAGGCGTTCGAGAACGAATGATCCGTTCTTGCTACTCCTCGAGTCACCAAGCTATTGTCTCCATACCTTTAAGCAACACAGAGCACAAAGGGAATGCAAAACAGCTCGCATGTTTGCAGGCACACACACAAACACACACACACACACAAACCACACACACAAACCCTCCGGGTATTCCTCATCCTCGACCCCTAGAAATGTCCCTCACCTGGGTTTCTGGGTAAACTGGAAAAGATCATTCAATGAGGTTTAAGGTCAGGACACACGGTAAATGTGACTGTAGGCAGCACAGCAAGCTTTCAACATACAGACAAAAGCCCTCAGAGCAGCGGCTGCACCAGAGCTTCATACGGCTTCAAACACGTTCTGTGGTTAAAAAACACGATTCAGCCCGATTCAGCAGACATGCCACGAAGGACTCCTCCCAGTAACATCTCACTGACTGGAACCATACTGTATGTATACATCAATGACTACTCGCATCACCTTTGCTTTAAGGCTTTTCGGTATCATTGTCTGAAAATGTCACCTCTCAACCGAACATTGACACTTTAGTTTTGTGGACAGGGGCAGGGGGGTTTCTAGCCTGGTAAACCAGCCGGTCACGTGAACCCACATTTCATTTCGTTCTACCAGACCGTCTGGCCTCAAGCCCTGCGAGGGTATTTGCAGAAACTGCAAAGGGTGCTAGCCAATCAGCGACCCGCCTCGTAGTTGGCATCGTAACCGGCCAATCAGGAACGCCGCTGACAAAACAGTAATGGCTGCCTCTGTGCCTGTCCACCTCGAGGAGTAAGGTCAACGCTCGTCGAGTTTAAACAGCCATAAAGTGCAGTTGTTGCAGAAATAGACTCAATAACAATTAAGCGAGTACAGGAGTACGCAACAGCTGAGTTTCCCGGCGGAAAAGATGTTTTCGCCGTTCTCCCGAGTGGATTTGGATTTGACTGGATCCAACGCTGATTGGCTGAAGGAGTTGTCTGTCAAGGCAAGTACACCCGCCCAACTCCCGCCCACTGCAAACACTGGGTGAAAGCTTGACGCCAGAACGTCTGGTAGAACAAAATGAAATGTGAGGTCACGTGACCGTCTGCTTTACCAGGCTAGGAGGTTTCTACTCCTCGTGATATTGACCTCGTGTGCACCTTTACAAATTCACACGCGCAACAGGGGGAGACTCAGGTCCCTCTAGCCAAATACATGGACGTCACCAGAACCCAAGCATATTCAGGAGGGCACACGCACGCACACACACACACACACACACACACACACACACAGACAGACAGACACACACACACACACACACAGACAGACAGACAGACACACACACACAAGCTCAGATTCAAGGGACTAACTAATTTAAAAATAGCTTATTCTTCATTGACAGCCGTGGACTTCTTATTAATCTGCAATTCTTCTTTCAGGGGAGTTGGATGAGTCGACTTCCTTCTTCCCCCCCTCCACCAAAATAAGTTGATATCCTGTCTTAGTAGTTGATGTCTCGTTTCAGCAGAGTCTCCGAGATGTTTGAACAGCCCACTGAGTCCTTCCCTCTGGCTGCCTCGCTCAAGGTAGTGTCTACTTGACCTCTAGGATGGAGGGGTTGGACTCCATGATGGCCACAATGATTTTGTCAATGTAGTCCTGGAGTCTGTAGTTGATCTCCTCCTGTTTGTGGACAGCCTCCATCAACTAGAAACAAACGGCAGGTGTCAGTGGAGCTGATAAATGAGTCAGAGAAGAACACTCACAAGAACTTTAAAGCTCCCATATGGAGAGCCAAAGTGGAACGTCACTTCCTGCTTCAGCACTGTACCAGAGATTTTCATCCGCCATTTATTTTCCCATAGACATTTCGTAAAATGCGTATAAAGACGAAATGTCTACAGTTAGTTGAATGACTAAAGGACATAATTCCTCTGTGTTGTAAACTGACCTCTCCACGAGACACAGAGCTGATCTCAGCTGCCAAGGAATCGGAGAAGGAGGCAGACATCAGGCTCTTGGCTCCCTGGATGCTCAGGTTGATGATCTGGCCGTTCAACTCGTCGTTCTGCTCCTTCAGACTTCGGTTGTCCTGTGGCAAACGAAACCAAGCCGTGTGCTGTGAGCGCTGGCCTTCAGAAAACAAAGCAACATGAAACGGGTGCAGTGAACGGCCAGAGAAGTGCGGGAAATGTGTGTGCTACCTGTTTGAGCCGTTTGATCTCCTGCTCCAGCTCAGCTTCTCGCGTGCGGGTCTGGTACTCCTGCAGCCCTGCGCTGGGAGAGCGCCCCCTCTTGGCCTCAGCCTCCAACTTGTACAGCTGTAGGTGCTCAAGCTGCTTACGTAGGTCTTCAATAAGCTGTAGGTGAAAACAGATCAATTAGCATCCAATAGTAAAGTGATCTCATAAAATTCTAGGCATAAAGCAGACAGTATAAATGAGAGGCATAAATATATTTATTTGGGGGGGGGGGGGGGGGGGGGGGACACACCTCCTGAGTGCACTCCTTCTCTTTCTGGTTCTGGTGGCGTTCGTGGCTCAGCTTGTCAGCCATCTTCCTGCGGGACTCCATCTCCTCGTTCAGTCTGTCGGTCATGTCCTCCGTCTCATCCTGCAGCTTCCTCTTCTCCTGGTAGATCAAAACCAAAGGAGGCAAGGATGAGGACGGGGCATCAGACAGTCGACACAGGAATGAGGAGACAGAAGTGAGAGAGAGGAGGTGGTGAGACACAGGGATAGTGATAAGCGTGTGGTAGGAGGTGTGATGGAGGAGAGGAGGTGAGATACAGGGATAGTGATAAGCGTGTGGTAGGAGGTGTGATGGAGGAGAGGAGGTGAGATACAGGGATAGTGATAAGTGTGTGGTAGGAGGTGTGATGGAGGAGAGGAGGTGAGATACAGAGATAGTGATAAGTGTGTGGTAGGAGGTGTGATGGAGGAGAGGAGGTGAGATACAGAGATAGTGATAAGTGTGTGGTAGGAGGTGTGATGGAGGAGAGGAGGTGAGATACAGAGATAGTGATAAGCGTGTGGTAGGAGGTGTGATGGAGGAGAGGAGGTGAGACACAGGGATAGTGATAAGTGTGTGGTAGGAGGTGTGATGGAGGAGAGGAGGTGAGATACAGGGATAGTGATAAGCGTGTGGTAGGAGGTGTGATGGAGGAGAGGAGGTGAGATACAGAGATAGTGATAAGTGTGTGGTAGGAGGTGTGATGGAGGAGAGGAGGTGAGATACAGGGATAGTGTGTGGTAGGAGGTGTGATGGAGGAGAGGAGGTGAGATACAGAGATAGTGATAAGTGTGTGGTAGGAGGTGTGATGGAGGAGAGGAGGTGAGATACAGAGATAGTGATAAGTGTGTGGTAGGAGGTGTGATGGAGGAGAGGAGGTGAGATACAGAGATAGTGATAAGCGTGTGGAAGGAGGTGTGATGGAGGAGAGGAGGTGAGATACAGAGATAGTGATAAGTGTGTGGTAGGAGGTGTGATGGAGGAGAGGAGGTGAGATACAGAGATAGTGATAAGTGTGTGGAAGGAGGTGTGATGGAGGAGAGGAGGTGAGATACAGGGATAGTGATAAGTGTGTGGTAGGAGGTGTGATGGAGGAGAGGAGGTGAGATACAGGGATAGTGATAAGTGTGTGGTAGGAGGTGTGATGGAGGAGAGGAGGTGAGATACAGAGATAGTGATAAGTGTGTGGTAGGAGGTGTGATGGAGGAGAGGAGGTGAGATACAGAGATAGTGATAAGCGTGTGGAAGGAGGTGTGATGGAGGAGAGGAGGTGAGATACAGAGATAGTGATAAGTGTGTGGTAGGAGGTGTGATGGAGGAGAGGAGGTGAGATACAGAGATAGTGATAAGCGTGTGGTAGGAGGTGTGATGGAGGAGAGGAGGTGAGATACAGAGATAGTGATAAGTGTGTGGTAGGAGGTGTGATGGAGGAGAGGAGGTGAGATACAGAGATAGTGATAAGTGTGTGGAAGGAGGTGTGATGGAGGAGAGGAGGTGAGATACAGGGATAGTGATAAGCGTGTGGTAGGAGGTGTGATGGAGGAGAGGAGGTGAGATACAGAGATAGTGATAAGTGTGTGGTAGGAGGTGTGATGGAGGAGAGGAGGTGAGATACAGAGATAGTGATAAGTGTGTGGAAGGAGATGCTGCAGGAGAGGAGATGCACAGAAGGGAGAGAGAAGCAAAGCGACGAGGCAGCATTGCTCTCACCTCCTCCAGTCTCTCGATGTTCGCTCGTAGACACGGAACACAAGAACGCAGTTCACTGTTCTCCTCATCAAGCTGCTGCAGTCTGAGGAACAGAAGATAGAACTTCTTCAAGCACATAAAACACCAAACACAACCGCATGGTAACACAACTGACATGCTTGCATTCTGTCGAATGGTGGTCAGCTATTCTATTCTATAGAACAGTGCTGACCAATTTGGGGCCCGCGCTCTGTTTGTTTTGGCGTGCCACGGATTTGGGAAAAAAACATTCCCCCCCCCCCCCCGATTTTTTATCCAGAATGCAACTCGGGCAAGTTATCAGATATCTGCACTGATTGCAAAGGGTGGACGAGCTTTTTCATGTGGTGACTTTGTGAAACAGTGTCTGAATGTGGCTGCGGATACTGTGTTCACTCCTGAGATTGCATCCCTGCAAATTGTCATGGCAAATTGTTTACAAAAGATGGACAATAAAGCTGATTTTCAAAGTACCTTGAGGATTTTTAAAATTTCTCTCTTGATTACAAAGGTGGAAAATACAACTGTTGTTTTTAACTTGGTGTTTACTGATTAAATGTTGAAGCTCCCCACATTTTTTTTAATATATATATAACCAATTGCAAATTATTACAATTACCAAACAGATAAAAAGTAGATTATTATATTGAAATGTTATTTTAGATTTAGAATGTTAATTTTCTATAAAACACAATACATTTTAATGTAATTCCACAACGTTTATTCTTGGCCCTCGGCCCTCCACCCAGATTGAGTTTTGGCCCTTCATGGGAAAGAATTTGGGCACCCCTGATAGAACAAGCACAGATCATGGTGTGTGTTTCGCCCTCTAGAGGCCATCTGACAAAGAGCGCATCACCTGACTACCTGATTGACCTGCCTGACCTGAATTTGACTTGTGATGCCCTGGGCTGCACTATGGGAAAAACAGCTTGTGATTAGTGGCAGCTCAGCACCAAAGGGTGGCAGTATAGAGCCACAAAGTGCACGCACGCACGCACGCACGCACACACACACACACACACACACACACACACACACACACACACACACACACACACACACACACACACACACACACACACACACACACACACACACACACACCTAGGATGGGTATCAAAATACCATTTCGGTAACACTTTCTATGAAGATCATGTCTATAATGCATGCACATTCATAAGGCATTATAATGCATTTATAAGGCTTTATAAAACTCTTTATAAATGTTTATAATCATGCATGGCAAGTTGGAAGTAATTATAATTAATTAATTCTGATCTATTATATTATATATGATATTATTCGTTATATCATAATCAGTTATATCAGTCCTTCTCCAGCTGGACACTGGTGGTCCTGACCTGGCCTGCAGGTTCTCCAGCTCCAGCCCCCTCTCCCTCTCCAGCTTGTTGAGGGCATCTTTGTGGCGGCGGGTGGCCTGCTGGAGCTGCTCGTCCGTGTGGAGCTCCGCCTCCTTCAGCTGCTCCTCCAGCGCGTTGGCGCGGTGCACCAGGTGCAGGTTCTCCTGCCGCAGACGTGCATGCTGCTCCCCCGACGCCTCCGACTCCTTCTCCAGCTCCGCCACGCGACGCTCTAGGAGGAGCACCTGCAAACAGGGAAACATGCTCAAGTTGAAGGATCTGAACATCAAAATGTAGTCTAGTCGATAACACTGTGTTATGCAACAACTGTGAGCTGCGCTACAATTGTGGAATGCTCTCCCTTCCCTCAACAAATACCAGTGTTTCCCTCTACCATTCTACAGTCCGGGCGGGCCCGCCAGGCCAACAGCGCCCCCGCCAGGCCAGAAAAAAAATGCAAACATTATTATCAGTATTATTATTTTTTTTCCCCT
This sequence comes from Poromitra crassiceps, assembly GCF_964638095.1. Classification (NCBI taxonomy): domain Eukaryota; kingdom Metazoa; phylum Chordata; class Actinopteri; order Beryciformes; family Melamphaidae; genus Poromitra; species Poromitra crassiceps. The sequence goes on along the minus strand of NC_139626.1, from coordinate 30,423,579 downwards.
GCTCTCCCCAAAATTTCAATAAGCCTTTATGGCATATTATTACAATACAACAATACTGGTGTTGACAGTGGACAGTAATAGAAGATGCCAAATCATTCAAAACAATAAGCATTTTGCTTTTAGAAGCATTGTGCCAGCGTACGGTGCTGTTCCAAAAGGTGTCAACGTGTCGTTGCCTGGGAAACGCACATCCCATAATACAACTGTTCGCATCACATCCCATAATATTATGATGATACTTGGGATGCCATTGCCAACATAGATGCGAACAGGTTAGCTAAAAGGTTAGCGTCGCCAGCGACGGCCCCCACCGGTGCAGTCGGGGTACGTTTAGAAATCCCTCCAGGCCTGAACCATTTTCTAGGGGAAACACTGAATACTGTTGAGGTGCCCTTGAGCAAAGCACTTAAACAGTGGGAAACTGGGACAGCAAAAGGGCAGTTGTGAATGTGTGTATCTGAGGAAATGTTCTGGAAAAAAGTCTGTACTCAGTGAGCTTTCCCTGGTTAAGTAAGGGTAAGAAAATAAATAAAATAATAAGTAAAAAACATGTACGGCACGGGTGACTGACTGTGAGCTCTCACCTTGTCAGTGATGTCGTTGTCAGCGAGCTCCAGAATGTCCCGGGTCAAGTCGCTCATGGTGTCCAGAGTCATGGAGCTGTTCTGGAGGAGATGTCTACAGCAGAGGAGGGGAGGGAAGACTTACTCCACAGCGCCTAGAAGAGCTCCCTCAGGTTTGGTAAACTGCTGGTCCCTTCAAAATCTCCCCATTGTTTACATGCCAAATATTGAGATTATTATTATCTATGAACATCATACATACAAAATATACAGTGTGTGTGGATATATATATATATATATATACAGTATATATATATATATATATATATACAGTATATATTAGGGGTGTCACAATATATCGTCCCACGAAATTATCGTTGAGATGAAATCTCATATCGTGATTTTTTTTTTTTTTTTTTTTTTTCAAAAGTAGACAAAGAAACGTCTTTGTTTGTTGAAGTTCAATGTGTGGAAAGTAGTTCAGTTGAACAAGTCTCTGAAGAGACACATGAGAAGTTATACAGGAGAGAAACCATTCAATTGAGTTTCTGGCAAAACTGTTTACTTGACAGGAAAAACTGAAGATGCATAAAAAATAGACTAAGAAAAGTCTTGTTGTTTGAGTTTGAAGAAAAACTGAAGATGCATAATGAGAATTTATACTGCTGAGAAACCTTTTAGTTCAAAGTAAATCTAAGTGACGGTGTAACTCATTCTATTTCAAGATAAGCCTTATCTCCAATCTCATGTTTTTTCTAGTTGTTATTGTAATAACAATTTCCCACAACAGCATGTTTTGTATTTGTGCATTTCAAATAAAATACTACTTTTCCAGTCATATATTGTCATTATTCAAGTTTAAAAAAATATTGTTAAAATTGTATCGTATCGTATCGTTATCGTGAACCCAGTATCGTGATACGTATCGTATCGTGAACTGAGTGTATCGTGACACCCCTAGTATATATATACAGTGTGTGTGTGTGTGTGTGTGTGTGTGTGTGTGTGTGTGTGTGTGCGCGTGTGCGTTTCTATAATTTCTCTCCCATTTTCTCCCCAATTCTACTTGACCAATTCCCCCCCCTGCTGTCCCGGTCATTGCTCCACCCCCTCTGCCGATCTGGAGAGAGTTGTAGACTAGCACATGCTTCCTCCGCTCCGATACATGTGCAGTCCACATACTCCACTGGCTTCCCACCTGCAGACATGGCCAATTGTGTCTGTAGGAACGTCTGACCAAGCCGGAAGTACCGCTGCCGGGAAATTAACCCGGGTCCCCGCGGTGGTTGGTTGGCGAGTGCTTTTACCTCTAGTACACTACTCAAAGAAAAATATGCAAAAAATATATATATATATATTACCAGAGACATTTAATATAGGTAGAGACACCCCAACTTCCAGTCACTTCCTGTATCTGTGCCACAGAGGTTTCGCCACTGCCACGCACACTTAGGAGACTGGTCAGCCAATGAAGTTTCATACCACTGACAGACAGTCAATCACAAGCTGATGACCACGCCCATTTAGGAGACCGGAAGAGTACCATTTCTTATTATTTGCGGAGCCTGGAGTGGGTTGTCTATTAAACGCCTCTGCTATTACCCAGTACTGAAACGAGAGAAACGTGTTAGCTTACCTCGCTACTTTCTTGCTGGACAGCCTCTTGCCCGCACTGGATGGGGGGACGGAACAACAGGAAAATGGTCAGGAAGAGAGAAGGGACATAGGAAAGAGACACTATCTCCTGCTATTCCTCCTCCTACCCACCCCCTCATCCCTCTCTCTACTAGGCGTGGATCCACATGGAAAAGAAGAGAGGGGTATGGTGAGGGTGGTCGTCAACTAATTTAGTCAGCAGACGTGTCCATACTATAGCTACAACATATTCACACATCACAGCAATCTAGCAACAAAACACAGCAGTTCATATTGATCAAATGTCTAAGCAGTGCTGATCAGTTTTGCTTTTCAGGTTACATGATTTGGTCAAAGCGACCTGGTCGGCAATCCTAGATCAGCATGTCTGTTCTGTCAATTTTCATAAATGCAGGCTCATATAAAAAGCTGTGCTTTGCTACCAGCAGTCATTATCCCAACAACTGAAATGAAATATGAATGCAAAAGACATGACCAATAAGTCACTCAAAGAAACACCACTCACCTCTGACAATAACGAGTATGTTTTTAATGTAAAAAAAAAATAAAAGAAAAGAAAAGTTCCTATGTGGTTTTCTTAGGTGACTCAACAGGTAATAATCAGTCTTTAAGCTCATTCTCAGAACTGCATGACAGAAAAATGTACAGTATCTCGTGAATGGATGAAAAATCATGATTAGTGCAGGTATGACCAATGGGAACTCGGAACAGAAAGTCTGCTGGTAAACGAGCAGCAACTGAAATCACTGTGAGTGGAGATGGAGAGAGAGTGTGAGACAAGCTGGCTGTGAAACACACCCACACACCATAACACGTGTGTGTGTGTGTGTGTGTGTGTGTGTGTGTGTGTGTGTGTGTGTACAATCCACGACATATAGCACACGCACCACAAATGCAACACAGCACGCACACATTATGAGAATGTGCAGGATATCCAATGGACACAGCAGTGCAGACATGGCTCGGAGTCGGCGGCGGTGGGGTGGGGGGGGGGGGGTGATGTGTTACCTAGTCATCTCTAGGAAATTGAGACGAGTGGAGAGGTCCTCGAGACGACTTATTTGTTTGTGACACTGGCTACAGAAAAAGTCCAGCGCCTCCTCCCTGAGGAAGCTCTGAAAGCAGTCAGGGAGAGGAGCAGGTGCACTGGAGAGGAGAGGAGACGGGGGGGGGGGGGGGAGGAGGAGGAGGCGGAGGAGGAGGAGGAGGAGGAAGAGAAGGAGCGGTGAGTGACGGTCACGGTGGGGCAGGACACCAGTGTGATGACTGAGAGGGAGAAGTGAGGCAGTGCTGCTCACAGGACCTGCACAGTGGTTCATAGCAAGTTGACCATATCAAAACAACTTAAGCTCTCAAGCCAGCAAATGAAGAACGTGGTGATGTATTTGTGGGCGCGGGAGATGGCGGCAGCAGCCTGTGCCGTCGCCTCACATCACCTCTTTACCAGCCGGGTCGGGTCGGGGCTCTGCGTGCAGCTGGCACAGGTTCCCCTTTATGTAGGCAGAACCGCAGAGTTGGACTGAGCGTCACTCGATGGTCATCTGCACTTGAGAGTCGCTGCTGCATGAAGCCAGTGTGAAGGTTAAGTACTGTCCTTTCCGCAATGATGCGCGCGCGCGCGTGTGTGTGTGTGTGTGTGAACGTGTGTGTGTGTGCGCACGTGTGTGTGTGTGCGCGTGGAACAGATGCAACTCCAGACTGTGTGGACGTGCCGTGCTGCCAGGTTTCTACTGTATGTGGGCTTGTGTAGGTGGCAGCACAGAAACATGCTCCAATAGCCACTCGAGCAGGATTGGCTCAAAACAGTTGACGTGTTCAAAGCGAGTGGGTGATGTTGGTGGGATGTAGCTTTTTGTGCTCGTCGTTGTCTATGGATTTTTCAGAAGCAAGTACATACCCTGAATATACGCTGTCATATTGCACAGTCTTTTCACATACGGGCCTTTCAGACCAGTTTTCTCATTTGTTGCGCATTTTCATTTATAGTATACGGTATGTGTATAGGCTGTTCTTCTTTGATGTATCCTATTACTACTTGCTACTCCAATGGCCTAATTTCCTCAAAGGGATCGTTAAACGTTCATCTATCCCAACTCCCAAGCACAAATATACTTCAACTGAGTAGCTTCATCTACCTCAGCTTTATTCTTACTGCAAAGATGATACAGTAAGGTTGAATTACAAAAAAAATGTATTTTGTGGGAACTATATTAAAGTACTATTAGTACCAATCCAGTTAAAGCAGCTTATTTCCATATTGTGACTGGGCTACAAAAGCTAGGCAGTTAGCCGTTAAGTGCCACCTGGCAAGGCAGATCGGGGAAATATCACCCAAGTGAGAATTACGCATTGTCCAGCTTAGAATCTCCGATGAAAACATGGTGGAGAAGGAGGGAGGAAATAATTAGTACAGAGCATCAGAGGAGAGATGGGGGAAGGTCTCAGAGCATCAGAGGAGAGATGGGGGGTCTGGACTTGGCGACAGAATCCACAAGGGCTTAAATGGCGTGTGTAGTGAGTTTAGGAACAGTTTAGGAACGTTAATTTCACCCTGATAACCTCATTTTTGTATAACTCCAACAGTGAGAGTAAGACTTGTGGAATGAACTTTGCATTCGCTCAGTTGATCTCGCCCTTCAGGAGAAGTGGAGGCAGCAGTGGGTTGGAAGGACGTCACGTCTCCAGATACCACTTATCAACATTTGACCTCCATGTCTTTCTTGACAAACAGCTAAGGAAAGCAAACAAGAGGCATTGAAGCCAGCAGAGTGGAGCTGGGAATGTAACTGACAGTGCGGCACTATTATCAGGAGGGGGCAGATAAGAGAAAAGCCAGGGTCAAATGATATTAATATTCACGGCGCTTGAATAACCTCGGGGGCTGTCTGCATTTTAAAAGCACTCCTCTTTGTCAGAATCCGTTCAAACTTCACTTGGGACAGATTGAGCTTGAGCTCGAGGGAAGAGCTGGTACCTGGAAGAGCGGAACCGTGAGGAGCCGTGGAGCTGTTCAGGTGGCTGTAAGAGTGAGGCGTCCCCCATCACCTCCACGCTGCTCTCCAGCAGCAGCCCTGACGTGTTGCTCTCCCCGAAGTCCTCAAACTGCTCCTCCTCTCCACCGATGACCGTCACCAGGGAGTGACTGTGGAGCTCAGAGTTCAGGGAGAACCTGCAGGAGACAGGGAGGAAAGGAATGACCGTGTACCTGTGTTTGTTCATTTGCCCACACACACAACAGCACACTGAACTTTAGCTTCAAGCTAAAGATAGAGGAAAATGTGTCAAGTTTAGATACTAAAAATATGGACGTCCGTTTATCACTGTGTGGATAAAAACAGCTACAGAACCATGCATACAAGAAACCGCAGGCACCTACCACCTACCAAGGCCCATCTATTCTGACTACTTCATTCAGGCACAGCCATACCTAACAAGGCCCATCTATTCTGACTACTTCATTCAGGCACAGCCATACCTAACAAGGCCCATCTATTCTGGCTACTTCATTCAGGCACAGCCATACCTAACAAGGCCCATCTATTCTGGCTACTTCATTCAGGCACAGTGTTACCTAACAGGCCCATCTACTCTGGCTACTTCATTCAGGCACAGCCATACCTAACAAGGCCCATCTATTCTGACTACTTCATTCAGGCACAGCCATACCTAACAAGGCCCATCTATTCTGACTACTTCATTCAGGCACAGCCATACCTAACAAGGCCCATCTATTCTGGCTACTTCATTCAGGCACAGCCATACCTAACAAGGCCCATCTATTCTGGCTACTTCATTCAGGCACAGTGTTACCTAACAGGCCCATCTACTCTGGCTACTTCATTCAGGCACAGCCATACCTAACAAGGCACATCTATTCTGGCTACTTCATTCAGGCACAGCCATACCTAACAAGGCCCATCTATTCTGACTACTTCATTCAGGCACAGCCATACCTAACAAGGCCCATCTATTCTGGCTACTTCATTCAGGCACAGCCATACCTAACAAGGCACATCTATTCTGGCTACTTCATTCAGGCACAGCCATACCTAACAAGGCCCATCTATTCTGGCTACTTCATTCAGGCACAGTCTTACCTAACAGGCCCATCTATTCTGGCTACTTCATTCAGGCACAGCCATACCTAACAAGGCACATCTATTCTGGCTACTTCATTCAGGCACAGCCATACCTAACAAGGCCCATCTATTCTGAATACTTCATTCAGGCACAGCCATACCTAACAAGGCCCATCTATTCTGACTACTTCATTCAGGCACAGCCATACCTAACAAGGCCCATCTATTCTGGCTACTTCATTCAGGCACAGCCATACCAAACAAGGCACATCTATTCTGGCTACTTCATTCAGGCACAGTCTTACCTAACAGGCCCATCTATTCTGGCTACTTCATTCAGGCACAGCCATACCTAACAAGACCCATCTATTCTGGCTACTTCATTCAGGCACAGCCATACCTAACCTTTCCTTCAAGAAACACATCAAAAAAATGAAAAGCACAATTAATTTTAACTTAGTTAATTTTAGACAAATCTGGCCTTTCTTAACAGTTGATGCAGCTAAAACATATCTTCACTGCATGATTTTCTCTCACATTGAATACTGCTTCACAAACTGGTCGTTTGCAGGTGCCACTGTCATAAAACCTATTGAACAGCTCGATTACAGAGCCATCAAGGCATTTGCTAGAAAACCTTTGTCATACCACCACTGTAACATTCTGGAACAACATCAATTCCTGAGCTTTGAAAATCTCAAGGTCTTAAAGAGTGCCTGTTTCTTCTTTAAATGCCTACATGGACTAGCTCCCCCTCCGTTACAGGAATTCATCCAAAAAAATAGACTCACTGGACTCGGCACTAGATCAGACACCAGAGGTGATTGTAAGGTCCATCGTAGAATAACCACGTTTGGTCAAAATGTCCTATCGATAAAAGGCAGCCAAATATGGAATAGTCTCCCCGTCTCCATAAGGGACAGCCCCACCCTTGCCGCTTTTAAAGGTAGTCTTAAAAAATGGCTGAAAACAAACCAGTCATGTGTCCACAGGTAGTATGTTTTTCTTCTCTTTTTTTGTGTGTATTATTATTATGTATTTTTATTTTTCAAAGTGTAATTGCTGCCATGTATTTTAGAGTGTTTTGTTGCTACTCATGTTTTACGTAGTTTTAGAGTGTACTGCTGCTACCTATGTTCTATGTATGTTTTTATTATGTTCTACGTTTTACGCTCTATGTTTTTTGTGTTTTATGTTTTATGGGGATAACGGATGGAAATTAGCCTCGTGCTAAATCCGTCAATTTTTACACTTTTACTATGTTCCAGGTTTTACTATCTGTTCTGTGGTTTCTGTGTTCATTAATTTTGCACTGTCCTGTCCAAATAAACGAATAAAATAAATAAATAAATAACAACGCCCATCTATTCTGACTACTTCATTCAGGCACAGCCATACAAAACAAGGCACATCTATTCTGGCTACTTCATTCAGGCACAGCCTTACCTAACAGGCCCATCTATTCTGGCTACTTCATTCAGGCACAGTCATACCTACCAAGGCCCATCTATTCTGACTACTTCATTCAGCGAAAATAGAAGTGCTGCAGTATTTTGAGTGCGTGTGCCTGTGTGACCAGCTCTAAAAAGGTTAATGTTGGACCCAGAAGCCTGGAAATGACGAGCAGCACCGCTGCTGGACGTTTGGGTGGCCTCTAACCATAATTGCTTTGTGGTGATTTTGTCTTTTAGATATTTGTTGCATACTTACACCAAGACAAATTCCTCACACTATGCTGTTGATGTCCAGCATGATGACTGAGGGAAATGTGAGTTTGTTTATTTGCTGCGTCGCATGTAGTTTTAAATTTGGAAATCCACAACTTGCTTTTAAGGGCACCACAGCCAGTTCAAAACAGTTCATGCCAAACTGGCTGTGTGGATAGATCATTTTAGTCGGAGCATTATGGCCAAACTGGCTGTTTGGCTGTGGTGTTCCTGGCCTGAGATTGCTGCCCCTTCCCACACTTGGTGCCCTACAGCCTACGCGCAGCGCATGATGCGTATGTGCCTAGCGTAGCGCCCGTGCTGATGATGAGGGCCTACCTAAATCTTGAAGTACAAGTCATCTTCCCCTTGGAAGAGTGGCAATCTGGACAAGCATGAATTTACAATCACTCGTCTTTAAAGGTAAACTGTTCATTCACATTAATCCCAAAGTCTGCCTAGGCTGAGACAAAAAGCCTTGAGCTTCACTGGTAATGCAAAACCACGATGGCGACACTTGCTACATGTGAGCACGGCGTTCATTGGGTTCGATGTGGGTAAAGCTCGAGAGAGATGTCCTCAACTGAACTCAAGAGTAAGGGCAAAGACTGGTGTTTATAATTGCCCTGTTTATAATTAATTGCCCTGTTTATAATTATATATATATATATATATAAATATATATATATAAATATACAATATATAAGGTTATATAATATATAAGGTATAAGGATATAAGGTATAAGGATATAAGGATATATAATGTATAAGGATGTATGATGATGTATAAGGATATAAGGTATAAGGATATATAATATATATATATAAATATATAAATATAAATATAATTGCCCTGTTTATAATTAACCCTAAGACTGGTGTTTATAATTGGCTGCCCGTCACACACAATACCATAGAAATCCATGCACGGTTTTTAGGGATGCACGATATATCGGCAATCATATCGGTATCGGCCGATGTTAGTCATTTTTTAACATATCGGTCATATCGGTATCGGTCAGATGTTGCAATGTTAATATCGGTTATCATTATCAGCCAAATTCTTCACATTGATATGAAATAATGCAGTAAATCTATGATTTATGGGCTTTTCCAAAGGCGTTGCAAATAAAGAAATGCATAATTTTTTCAAATTCACTGTTAACATGTGTTTTTCAGTATGTACAAAATGTGATGATCATAAAAATGTGGTTTTATACAGATCATATCGACATCGGTAAATATCGGTTATCGGCCATAACAGCAATGTTAATATCGGTTATCGGCATCGGCCAAAATTTTCATATCGGTGCATCCCTAACGGTTTTAGCAACGTGGAGATGTGCGATGATTAGGGTCACAATCAACTCTGTGCTCATCAGGCCGTTATTGAAAATAAGAATTTGTCCTTAATTAACTTGCCTGTTTAAATGAAGGTTGATGATGATCACTTGAAAGGAGAGCTGGAGAGCCAGCCTTTCCTGTTGCACAACTACAGGGTACCTTAGATGTCTGAAGTAGACACAGGATGAGGATGTCGGAATCAGCAGAAAATGTTGTCTTTCTCAGCACACAATGACAGTCAGTTTTTACTGTTTGCAAGAGAAGGGCCATTAACCTACCGCCATTCAAATCTGAACCCCCACCTTAAATTACAGCCTCAATCCTAAAATGTACCCATACTCAAAACAAAGCAGTCGAACTCTGCAGATGAGATGACATTTCATATTTCAATAGTCTTCAGCCTCTTTGACCCAAACAACAATGCAGTTAGGTCAGCTGCCATGACACACACATAATCAAGTGAAACAGTTAAGTATAATGAGCCCTTAAAGGGCTCATTATACTCGAGCTAGCTCCGTGGGGGTGGAGCTCCGCGAGTCACCGGGCGGACCTCGCGCTGGGGCAGATGCTATTATACTCAGATGCTATTATACTCAGAAGTGATCAGCATGTTATTGTACAATGGTAATAGTGAGAACAGCCCGTGAAAAGTCGCAATTAAACGCTATTATGTGCAGTACTGAGTGCGCTTTCACTCTCAAATGACCGTACATCAGCACATGAATGAATCACCAAACTTGTTTTTACTGAATAGCCGTTTCAGTTCTCAGCCCTGATAGCCTACTACTCTGTGCTGCTTTTAATCTCTCTCAATCATGCTCTCAACACAACACATTTACTTGGTGAAATGACTAAAAACGAACAGTTGCAAATCAAAGTTTAGCCTACCACATGGGTCAAGAAATGTGGTGAAAACACAGCCCATTGTTCAGGGCTCAGTGGCTTGAAAGCGGCCATGTTTGGAGAGAAGCCGTGCGGAGGTCGCGCTGTGAGAAAAATCTTCAGGTACACGGTGGGCGCCCTACAGAGGTAGCGCGCCCAACCACGCCCAACACATTTACGTAATTTGACGTGCCCGGCCCTCGCTCCACCCCTGCGCCCTTCACGGCATGGTGAGCATAAAGCAGCCTTTACACTTACCCTCTAGTCAGGCGTGAACTCAGTCCCGTACTCAGATCCCTCACATGGAGGGCTGGTGAGGAAGGAGAACGCATCTTTACACGCCTGCCACTGCCCTGGCGTGAAAGCCTCGGAGCAACTGGAGACAAAACCCCAGACAACCAGAGTGGAATCCTGAGGTTTCACTGCTTACACCGATTTGAAACGAAGCCACTCTTCTCCAGTGTGTGCGGAAAACAGAAACGCGTTGGCCTTTGAAAATGACCACGCTTCTTGTGCCCCTAATGAGCTGCCAATCTCCAGTCCCACCTGAGTTGATGGTGCGTGGACTGAGTGTATGGTGCGCAGACTGTGCCGTGCCTGCAGACCTGAGGCTGGAGCAGGAGCTGTGAGTGGCTGGGCCTTAATCAGCTTGAAGGCTAAGTAGTGGTCATCCAGCAGGCGTGCGGACTGTCCAGAGACGGGACGTCTGGGGACGCTGGGGGGTGCGACACAACGGGATGGACTGAGAGGAGGGTGGGGGGGGCGGCTAATCCTATTAAGTTTCCTAATCCCCAGTGCATGTACTCCTCGTCTTTGGCTGTAGGATCTAGCTGGGGTTTGCTGTGCTAAGTACCAGGCTTTGTTTACTAGCAGTCAATGTTCAGTCGCTACATGTGTTCAGCAGATTCAGTGTTTTTGACTGAAGAAACAGGTGCGAAGGTGTTGTTCTGTGGTAATCTAGCAGTCGAGTTTCGAGACACCTCGTTGTCATGCCATTTTGATGTCAAGGCTTATGCTTGAAGTTTGTTTCTTAGACACACACGAGGCATACAAATGATAGGGATGGGATTTATATATATACTGTATGATCCCACGATAAAGTGTCTCATATTTTACATAGAAAACAATCACATTCACAGCTTGTCAAAAAGTTCACTAGCATGCTGAAGCCATTGACGGGTCCAGAGAGAATGCCTTTTCATTCTGGGGAGTTCAGGCAAAGGAATAATTTTCTAAATTTCGGGTAAACACTAGGGATGTTAATGATTAATCGACAATCGATTAATTGATCGTTAAGAATTTGATCGATCAAACTATATGTTAACCGATTAATCGACAATGTAGGCTATGTGCTATTTTCTCTTTTTTATTTTCTTTGCTGAAATGATTTAAAACCACAAGGGCACAATGTAACTTTCACTGCTCATACAGAGGAAGAAGAAAGCCAAGCTGGCAGACAGAAAGTCCAGGGTGGTGAATTACACCCAAAAAGACAATAGCATTCAGTGTAAACATTGTAATATAATGTTGAAATATGTTAAGAAAATGGATACAAAATTGCATCCCTAGTAAACACTGATTGCTGAAACGGGAGAATACGAAGGTCCGCGAGTCAGTGGATTACTGGGTGCCAGTCAGCAGGAGAGTTAGCAGGGAGCTGGCGTGTGAGCGAGTGGGGGAGAGGAGCACATTAGGGCCGAGGCAGGCGAAAAAGGAAAAAGAAGAGAAAAACTGCTAACTCAACACTTCCTGGAATTCAAGGCTCAATCATGGAATGGGAAGTCCAAACACATCCCCGTCAGGCAGAACGCTCCGATCCGTCATCACGCCGGACAGAGCGTTCACACAGTCAGCAGATAAGGTCTCATTCCTCTCCACTTCCTCCCTCGTGCTTGGCCTAAATACTAGCCCACAAAAACACTCGCATTCAGAGACGTACAATATATAACCTCAATCTGTGGCCAATACTTGGCTTACGGAGGAGACAGGGGAAACGGATTCAAATTCAGCTAAAAGCAGCAAAGATATTCTACTCATCGAGATGCGTGGGATTGTGTCTAAGCTTTAGCATTGTCCAAAATGTCCTTCTAAAATTGGTTCAGTGTTCCAAAATGTGCCGGCCTCCTTGAAAGTCATTGGCGGCAGAAGCATCATCAGAAACAGTGAGTTATGTTTTCTCTGCTCCAGAGGCAGCACACGAGCCTACTGTGCTCCAGAATGACACATCTTGCGACCGTATTTCCCTCGGTCTTCTGTGGTCGAAGTCGAACCCTAAAATGGTGAAAAATGTCGATCACTTTTTCCGCCAAAGCCAAAGATGATGTCCTCAAATGACTTCTTTTGTCCTGACCAACAGTCCACAACCCATCCAGATAATGAGTCAATCAATCACAAATATAGTTGGTGATTAATTTTGTGTCTATCGACTAATCATTGCGGTTTTAATCCTAGCCACAGTCAAAACAGACCTACTGGTCTCTCAATACATAAGGGATAACTGGTCACTGCCCAGCACACCAGAGCCAATCACATTCATCCTAACTGGACATTTGAACCAATTATGAGTCATTATTGACTCCCGCCCAAACAAATCATCAGGTATAGAACACAAATCCATGAGAGGAAAGGGGAGAGGGGTGGGCTTACAGAAAAACACACATGAGTTTCACATGTGTCCATGTGTAGTGAAACATGTCATGTTAAATTTCACACGTGAAAAGATGTGGAACACATGTGAAACATGTGCTTTGCCCATGGGAAGCGTGTGGTTTTGGAACATTTTCACATGTGGAAAAACATGGTATCACATGTTATAACATGTGAAACATCTTTTGCCACATGTTGTATAGTAACATGTTTTCCACATGTGGAAAACAACATTTACATGGGTTTCACACGTAATCACGTAGGTTTCACATGTAATCACATGGGAATTTACATGGGTTTCACACATTTCACATGTAAAAATGTTCCAAAACCACACGCTTCCCATGGGCAAAGCACATGTTTCACATGTGTTCCAGGTCTTCACATGTGAAATTTCACATGTTTTCACATGTGAAATTTCATGTGTGAAAAATAGATATAATTTTTGCACATGTGAAGTTCATGTGTTTTTTCTGTAAGGGGGGACACGGACGAGTGGGAGCCTGACAGAACTATAAATGGAGCTGGTACAAGTGCTACATAGAAGCTATTACTCAATTCTTACAAAGAAAGAAAGAGGGCATAAAATAAAAATAAAAAATCTTACTGTGATCATTAGCAGCAGCTTATATCATCATGAGAGAATACACAAACGATTAACAGATTCCAAAACTCTTCAGCCGGTAGAAAGCAGAGAATCCACTTAGACCCACTGACGGGTAAATAATGGCAGAAGGAATCTCTCGCTGTTCAAGGTCTCTCGCTCGCCTCGTACACTGTGCACTTTTCAAGTGTTGATGACTACAGGAGCGTTCCTGTTCAGCTGTACAGAAAACAGCAACAGTCAAAGTCACTGCTGCTTCCACGCAGCTGGGCAGTGTTGCCTCAAACCACCCATGAGACTGTATGGTGTATTAGTACATGAGGACCTGTGACAGGGTATGGTGTATGAGTACATGAGGACCTGTGACAGTGTATGGTGTATGAGTACATGAGGACCTGTGACAGTGTATGGTGTATGAGTACATGAGGACCTGTGACAGTGTATGGTGTATGAGTACATGAGGACCTGTGACAGTGTATGGTGTATGAGAACATGAGGACCTGTGACAGTGTATGGTGTATGACTACATGAGGACCTGTGACAGGGTATGGTGTATGAGTACATGAGGACCTGCATTGGAACAAGTTGATGAAAATAAAACGCAGCAGCATCCTCATGTGCGTTTGAATGAGACTTTCTACCCACTGGTATCTGGGTGAATTGAAGGCATTAGGTCAACGGGGTCATGTCTGTCTAGACCCTCTTTAATCTCCCGGCCTGGTGGTGACTCAAATAGAAACGTAGTCCCTGATCCAGAGTTGGCCACCCAAGACTCGTGGTCTCTGAGCTTTGTGTGAAGGGTCACTTCAGGCAGCTGAAGATCTGACACACATTGCCAGTAAAGTATTATGGCCGGCAGTGATCATGGGCAGCACTGTGACTGCTGCCGGTCTGACTCAAATGGTAAGTGAGTTACAACTGAAAACAGATCACAGCAGTCTGGCACTACTACACCTACGTTCTTCTCAGTGTCAAACTCGCCTCCCCTCAGTCGAGGATGCAACATCTGGAGAAGATCCGAGTGAACGGGCCTATTTGCCGAGGTTGGAGTTGCTATACTGACCTATTGCTGCTGTCCTCGGGGTCGTGGAGCGTCGCCTCGATGCCGCTGTCCGTCTCCACATCCTCATGCATCTCAGGGGGCACGAGGGCCCCCGTGTCCTCATCAGTGAAGGTCTCGCACTCGCTGTACGTGCTCTCGGAGCCCAGGTACGCACTGTCAGTCACCTCGTTTTGCTAGGACAACAACAGAGACAGAAGAAGGTAAGCATACGTCATTGTGTACGTCCAATAAGCAGACAACATGTCACACGTTACAAACACAGGCCAGGTCAAATATAAATACATGCCATGTCATTGGGTTGATGATTCACAACCGATCAAAAAGCAATGACAGTGCTAATGGCTAATTTAGCGATGGAATGTTTATTTTTTATTTTTACGATAAGCAAATCATATATTCTGCATTTAAGCGCAGATCTGTTATTCATTTTACGTTTTTCCTTATCTTTGCTGACAGAAGTAAAACATAGCTGTAGAGATTGAGAAAACATGCTTCTCTGTAAGCAATGCTGCACAAAATATGCTAGTCCTACTTCTCACCAAGTGGTTATATCATTATGTAAATGATTAACAAGCACTATGGTCAGGGTGCTCAGCTTGTATCGTCGCGCACAGGATTTTTTTGTGTGAAAATGTATGTCATCATCAGGTGTATTTTGCGATCAGGAGAATTGTGCAATTTTGTGATGCAACAAACTATAGACTGGTCAAAGAAAGTGATACAAAAAAATCTGCCATTTCAAAGACAGACTATTTTCAATCTTGGTGTATAGCCAGTGGGTACCAACAAATCATATAGCATAAACAAGCTCCAGAGGCAGTCTGCAGGCTTTCAGATGGCTGTGCCAAGCAAAACGTGCTGGATCAACACCTCCAGTCAACAAGTACAGTACAAACACACAGTGAGCAAGCGTACATCATCTTAAAGCTTTCCAAGCACAGAATACCAAATGTTCAATAGGAAAAAAAACATAGACTCAAATGAGCCCAAAAAGAACAAATGTCTTCAGCTGTTTGCCACTAGAAGAACCAATCAGGCATTAAGAGCCATCAAGTAACAAGTAGGTGAGTAACGCTGGGGAGCAGAACCTACCAGTCTACGAGGAGTGTTGGGAGGAGCTGGGCCCAGAGGGCTATCCACCATGCCCAAAACCATGCTCGCTGCCGGGCTTCACTGACAGGAAGGCTGGCCTGTCGTGAGCCCCTGGCAATAACCCCTCCTTAGTGCTTCCACACTTTCACTCTCAGAGAGAGAGAGAGAGAGAGAAAACAAATGTGGAAAATATCTCAACAGCTCCACTGGGTGGTCAGAGGGGTGGAGACAGACACAAAGTCCAAAGACTGTCTACTGCCAACCGTCTACCCCTCTGCCCCGAGTTCAAACACCACAAGATCAGCACAATAACTGTTTCATCTCTGCTGCCTCAAGACTTCCACTTCCTGGCCCAGTGTGACAGGATAAATCATTAAACCATGTTCTATGGACAGAATGAAGGCTATACATCACAACAACCTGCCCTAACTGTCTGGCTGTGTGCCTAAATAAGGGAACGTTAGTCTATAACACTCCGAGGAGAGACTCTATCTGACATTAACCAGAGACTCCCCTCTTTAAAAAAAAAAAAAAAAGAGGAAGAAACACAATAACACATATGGCAGCACAAGAACACACAAAGTGCTTATGACTACTAGTATAGTGTTGCCATTATGGCTGCAGGCTGCAGCTATCGATTATTTTAGTCGAGTATTCCGCCGATCATTCCTACGATTCATCGAGTAATTGGATAGGATTACGCGGTGGCGGTTCAGGCTGAAAACACAACGGAACGTTAGCAGAAGTTGTCGACTCCGGAAGTGAAAACACGACGGAGTAAAAAAAACAAAATAAAAAGCAAACAACAGATACATCTGTCAGATCTAAACTGTGCTGGGATCCGCTGTAGCTACCCCAAAGCCCAAGATGATGACATCATCAAATGTCTTTGATCCTGACCTACAGTCCCCAACCCAAAGATGATGAGTTTACGGTCATAGAATCCAGAAAATACTCACATTTATTGAATTTTTGTATTTTTTTAAACAATTTTAAATGATTATCGATTATAAAAATAGTTGACGATTAATTTTCGGTCGATTAACGGTTGCAGCTCTAGTTGTCATTCAGTGTTCTTATTCAAGACCTAAAGTAGGAGATGGAGATGTAAATGTTAAAGGGACAGCTCACCCTAAAATCCAAAATACATATTTTTCGTCTCACCTATAGTGCTATTTATCCGTTTAGATTGTTTTGTGTTAGTAGTCTGCGTTTTGGAGATATCAGCCGTAGAGAATTCTGCCTTCTCTCCAATACAATGGAACCGGATGGCACTCGGCTTGTGATGCTCAAAGTGCCAAAAAGAATACAATTGAAAAACTCAACAGCAATGTCTCTTTCCAGAAATCATGACCCGGTTACTCAAGATAATCCACAAACTTGTTGTGAGCAGTTTTATGTAGGAACTATTTTTGACCGAACTACACCCGCTAGCTAGCTGCTGCTAGTTTCATGTAGGAACTAGCTAGCACCTAGTGAGTGTAGTTTGGTCGAAAGTAGTTCCTACATTAAACTGCTCACAACAAGGTTTGTGGATTAGCTTAAGTAACCGGGTCATGATTTCTGGAAAGAGACACTGCTGTTGAGTTTTTTGAAAAAAAAAAGTTTTTGCACTTTGAGCACCACAAGCAGAGTACCATCCAGTTCCATTGTATTGGAGAGAAGGCAGTCATCTCTACAGCCAATATCTCCAAAACCCAGGCAGCTATCCCAAAACAATCTACGGTAGATGGATAAATAGCACAACAGGTGAGAGAAAAAATATGCATTTTTGATTTTAGGGTGAGCTGTCCCTTTAAGTCAAAGGGAGAGAAAAATGTGGAAAGGAGAAGGCGGGGGGTGGGCGGGGCCTCAGCTGAACAGCATCACCTTGCCTGTTTTGAAAGCAAACAGGGCGAGAACAGCGCAGCCTTTGAGAGAGAGGAACCCTTTTCTGCCAGGAAACCAATGGAAAAACAGGGCCACGGACACAGGTGTGGCGTCTACTTCAAACATGCACAAACTCTGCTCATGGCTTCATGTAAACAGGAGATACCTAACAAGAATCTTTCATATAGAACGTGTATTACAAATCATTAGGCTTAACTTATCAGGCCATTAGTTCAGATTCACATTAATTCCTCTCTGTAGAACAGAGATCCCTCCTTGTTCATGGCTGTTTTAATTTCCATATTTTATTTTTTTGCCCAGCTCCACATTACGGTCACAACAAAACAGCGTGCAACACCAAATACACTGAATATTAGACTGAAAGGTTCAGACTTAATATGGCAACGATAAAATTAATTAGGCTGAGGTGCAAACAATTAACCAAGCTAGATGCATTTCTGGGGTGAGTTATTATCTACTGACAACAAACACATTAAAAAAAACATATAACTTTTACATCAACACACCAATAGCAGCAAGACATCAAGTTTTTAGGAATCACAGGTAAGTCCAAATAGTCTGTATTCAGTCTATTTGGACACATGGCATTTAGTCTATTCACCTTATTCTTTGCCCATACAAGGACGCTTCTGCATGACGTCATTTCGTAATCATCTTTCCGGTTTTAAACACGGAAGTAGAGTACGCCTACCGCAGTCATTTAGACTTGCCAAAAAGCTGTTTTCAAGCTAAAAAAAACCCAAACTGCTTTAAAGTTTTAATATTTGTCGGGTGAGAACGTAACATATATGTGACCAGTTTATCAGAATAACGCCTATTGGAAATCTTTAACGAGCAGTGAGGACCGGGAGCGCTGACTGTGCTGACACCGGTCGGACTAGCTATCTGTCAAACCCTACTGTAGTTAGGCTACTGGCAGTGAGAAAACACTGTCGACGTGCTTTTGTAACCAACGTTAAATGCCGACCGGGGACAGCCATCGGCTCCTCGCAGCAGTAACGTTATGAACATGTAACTGAAGTTGGCCGCAGTGCAGCTTAATTCTGAATGTTGCCAAACTTCATTCATACTGACGTTTTATTTTAAAAATGGCCGCCGCCAACTAGCGCTGAACCGGAAGAACAAATACGTTGCGTCGAATGCGGAAGAGAGAAAAAGTGGGTGTGGTGAATAAGGTGTAGCTTCAACAACTTACGCATTCCCAGTACTTCCCCCTCTTCGCCTGCGTGGTGCTCTCTCAACAGAAACACATTTAGCATCTCTCATTTCCACAACAAGCAACTTGATCAAATGGCCTCCATTGTGTTTAGGAGCCTCTCCCAAGACTGGACAAATATATCAGGCAGTGACTGTCAGGCACTGTATCAGTGCTTCTTGTTATGGTGCATTTACTGTCTCACCACACACACTCACAGTGACACACTGTTCTATTCTAATCCGGTTTGTTTGCCAGTTTATTCTAACATAACACAAGTGTTTGAGCTGGAACACCTGATTCAGCCTTACAGTCATCAACACATACAGCAAGGGAAATGGAGTCAGGAGGACTGACGCCAAAAGTGTCGCCTATACACCGTATGCCTCACCGTAAGCGCAATCTGCACTTGGCCTTACAGACCCTCTAGAATGCACTTATGAACCATTACCAACAGAGGGCGCTGATACTGTGCAGCCACTGAAACCGCCCGCAATCACAGTTCTTTACTGCTCCGAGTGCACACAATAGCCGAAACATTTCAATCTCGCCAAGGCCAGCATAAATGATGTTAAATATACAAGGTCTGTGCACAAGAGGAGACAGGAATCCCAGATATGCTAACCGCAACTGAAAGGGGGGAAAAAACATAATTCCACACATATGTAAAAAAACTCAGGCGGATTCCAAGTCATTCAATATTTGTCAAAGGAAACATAAGACGAAAATAGTCAGCCAGATGCCATTGGGTGTGTGCCAAACCAGTGTGTTCAGCGTGTGGAAATCTCCACAGTGGGGTAATGATAGCTCTGCTTAGCCACTGGGTGAGTTAGAGTGGGATGAGTGGGAGTGCACACAGAGGTCAGCCTGCGAGCTTCCCCCCTGCTCGCTGCAGTTTCGCCAGTGAGAAATCCAGGCGCAAAACAACTGGACCACACGCACAGGACTGAAGTGAATGTCAAGTGCTGTTGTGTGCGGCGCCCCACCTCGTCGTATTCTTCATGGCAGCCCGCGGCTCCGTCCCCCGGACAGTCGTACAGCTGTGGCTCTGGACCTGGAGACGTGAGAGAAGAGGATGGCGTTAATGTGTGCAGGATAAACACACACTGTCAACCAGCAAAGGAGGCTAAACAAACAGAGACAATGTGCATGGTAAACAAAGTGCCACGATATGTGGAATCTAAGAAGAGAGAGAGGAGCGGTTATAGCAGGTGGGTGAAACGGCAGCAGAGAAAGGGAAATTAAATAAAACGTCAATGTTGAATAAAACATCCCAAGATATTTCTTATGGAAGCGTATAGTTAAATTGATTTCAATGTTCGATGCAAATTGGCAAATGACAATGCAACCAGCTATGTACGCAGCATTTGGGTAATCATTTAAATTAAACTTCAATAACGCAATAAGCGTCAGTATTTTCGAGTGTTAGTATGCGCATTCTCTGAAAAGATTGAAATGAAACGGGCATTTCATTTTCAAAGATTGCCAATTAGCCAATGAACAGCCAGGAATGGGTCTCGCGCTACTTTTGCATGCTAAATAAAGCTGATAATGTACAATTTGATTCAAGGGATGAAAAACCCTTTCAAAGTACAACACAAACTGTCTATTTTGCTGCAACTCGACAGTGCTGCTTTTTTTACTCAAGAGTTCCACTTTCTACTTCCTGGAAAAAAACTGGTCCATTGGAGTGAATGGAGATGTCGGAACTCTTCTATTATACGGCTCTGGCTCAGTGGTGTACCAATAAACATTATGTAACTTTTACACTCACATTTCAAGGGCTATAGAATGTCATGTAATAAGTGTATGGGCAAAACAAAACAATAAAAAGGACAAGAAGCAGCCCATATCCAATTCAGATTTGTCAATAAAGGTCTCTGTTGAAAGCACCTGCAGACAAACGCTGTAACCTGAGAGGGGCCAATAAGATGGGCCATTGCGGGTCCTGTAGCTAGTAAACAGAGAGTGAATAGCGCCGCCCTACTGAGAGGATGGAGCACAAATAGCGCTCTCAACAGCAGACCAATATTTTTGTCGTTCGTTCCAGACATGCCATAGCCACTACAGGGGACAAGGCATTTCCATGGCCTGCAGGCTCGTCTTTATTATAGAGAGCCAAAGTGGAACGTCACTTCCTGCTTCAGCACTGTACCAGAGATTTTCATCCGCCATGTATTTTCCCATAGACATTTCCTAAAATGCCTATAAAAATAGTTTTACTTGTTCAAACCAAACGGATCAGATATATTTAGAAACAGGAGAGGTCGCATAACATTTCACTTGGACCAAAACGTTTAAAAAAAATGCGGATTTAAAGAAAATATTTTTTCAATGTTGTTGTTTTTTTTTACTTTTGATCAGAGTGAAATGTTCTATGGTCTCTCCCAGATTCTAAATATAGCTGAACCGTTTGGTTTGACCAAGTAAAACTATTTTTTATAAACATTTTACGAAATGTCTATGGGAAAATAGATGGTGTAAGAAAAGCTCTGGTACAGTGCTGAAGCAGGAAGTGACGTTCACTTTGCCTCTCTATTAAGGTTACCCATGCCAATAACATCAAAGAAGCTAAAGGAGGTGGAGGTGGCATGCATTGAAATTCATATTGAAACTAAAGCGCAGGTTGGAAGCTGGAATATCAGGTTCTGGTAGGTGGTGGTGGCAGTGGGGGTTGAAACATGAGGCCTTAAGAAGAAAGGGAAGAAAAGTTGAGCTAAAAAAAAAGGCTATTTAAAAAAACGTTGTTGCCACTGGAATTCTGTCAGCACTCAGCAGTGTGCTAGCTAGAGGCTTGGGAAGTTACGATGGAGCTCTGATCTTCACACACTAACGGGAAACTACCTTCCAGCAGGAAATGTGGGAGTGATTTTCCTCATTGCTTGCTGGACAGAATAATGGAGGGAGAGCGAGACAGGAAAGAGGGGACAGAAACTGGGTTTCCATCCAAATGTATCGCAACTTTGAATCGAATTTTCAGAAAGTCGGCAAAATAAAATGCGAAACAATGCGCGTTTCCATCCACTGCTATTTTGTGAATTATAGAGCTGTCAATCACCTCGTGTCTGAGCTGCTGATCAGCTGCTAGACCCGATATACAGCTGCTCTATTAAACACATCTAACGTTATTCATTTAAAGTTTCTTGATGATCTACAAGTAGACAAAGGTACCATAACGCAATTTCTGGATTACCAGGTGCGACTCGGCAAACTAACGTTATAATCCCAACCCGATCTCCAAACAAATTGTAAAATAGCAATGTTTGTGGACCAACGTTGCTATGTTGCAATTTCGGCTCCGAAATTGTAAAATGGTAATCCACGGAGCAGATATTAAGTGAATACAATTTCATTCAAGTCTAGAAGTGAGTCGCCTTAAAGTTAATATCCCAGTCTTCTTCTGTTTACCACGGCGGGTATTGTGCTGCGCGTACTATTATTTACCGTGTGTAGCCCTATTGTGTGGAGGCTACACACGGCATGTCATGTTTTGCAATGATCAAGGCAAACTGTGTTGTTTTTGAATGGAGAGACAACGGAATATCGCTTAAACTGTTTCCACCGCATGTTTCGCATTTTCCTTTTATCGATACACCCGACTTTTCTGCCTCCCTCAAGCGTGAAAACTTTTTTGCGATATTTGGAGGTTTTTGCGAATTAGGCAGCGTTTCCACTCTTTTTTTTTATGCGCAAATTGAAATTTCGCATCAAAGCAGGTGGATGAAAACCTGACTAGAGAGAGGGATGACCTGCAGCAAAGATCCAAAGCCACCTGACATCACAGTTGATATTCTTGTCATCATTTTAAAAACTCAATTTCTCTGTATTATTCATGAGTGAGGTCCACAATGTCTTGAGACTCGTTTTCCTGCCTAGTCAATAATTCATTTTCTATCTCTCATATTTCTAGAAAACAGCACCTCAATCCAACAGGACTGTTTTGCTATGATAATAAATAATTTGCCTGTTTGTATAGGAATATAGTTTTGGAAGGCATGACTGGAGGCAAAGGAGGATTAGGAAGACAACGCATAGTGTGGCTTGATGCTATAGAGAGCGGAGGAAGAAGATATGAACAACTCAAGAGAAAGACTGACAGTTGGATGGCCATGAAAGCCAACCTTTGTGCCGAAGACGGCACAAATTATTGATTGGTATAGGAATCCTTGCGTACATTTCCTAAAATCATTATTTGGCCAAAATACTCGTATCCTTTTGAAGGAAATATTTGCAGGAATATGAATTCAAACGCAATGTTCATGCTACAAAATCTGCACTGCAATAAGACGTCGCTAAGGGGAATGTGACAAGCCACACTGTTGATGAGGCCATGATGTCCACCATCCTGTAGCCAGCTTTCTATTGACACAAGACATGCCTGTGCTTTCTGAGGCTGACTCTGCAACAGAACTAGGAAACAACAAAGAGAGGCAGCACAGGAAGAGAGAGGACGACGAACGAAGCAGAGAGGGAAGTGAATAATTCAGGCGAACAGGACCCTCTGCCCCAAAACCCCATCTCTCTCTGCGACTCCCTCTCGGAAAACCCTGCCGATCGGCCCGTGGGTCTGTGCGTCTCATGCTTTCTACCACATGACTTATTCATGGTCCGGGTAACCGGAGCTGCGAGACACAAATCGATAGGCTGGACGGACTGAGGCAAGCGGCACACCGCTGCAGTGACGTCAACGCAACCGCTAGTGTATGTCAACACAGCCAGCATGCGCTGGCAACAGAACTCTTTGTGATGAGGTCAGTATTAGCCCCGGGCTGTCACGCTATGATGATGACATCAACGGCACAGACGCGAGAGTTGCTCAGCACATCAATTCATCATAGTTCACTAACTGGTAAGAGACGGAAAATCATTTCAATTTAAAGTTCCTGTGAGATTTACACGTGACAGCAGGATGGACACTGGAAATAACGTCTCGGGGGCAACGTTCTCTGCTTTTCTTTCCACCCTCCTTTAAATGGCTGAGGTGAAACCTGATAGACCTGACGACTTGGCTGTCAAGAGGGAGAGAGAGACCTGACGACTTGGCTGTAGAGAGAGAGAGAGAGAGACATGACGACTTGGATGTCGAGAGAGAGAGAGAGAGAGAGACATGACGACTTGGATGTCGAGAGAGAGAGAGACCTGACGACTTGGCTGTCGAGAGAGAGAGAGAGAGAGACATGACGACTTGGATGTCGAGAGAGAGAGAGACATGATGACTTGGATGTCGAGAGAGAGAGAGAGAGAGACATGACGACTTGGATGTCGAGAGAGAGAGAGACCTGACGACTTGGCTGTCGAGAGAGAGAGAGACATGACGACTTGGATGTCGAGAGAGAGAGAGAGAGACATGACGACTTCGATGTCGAGAGAGAGAGAGACCTGACGACTTGGCTGTCGAGAGAGAGAGAGAGAGACCTGACGACTTGGCTGTAGAGAGAGAGAGAGAGAGACCTGACGACTTGGCTGTAGAGAGAGAGAGAGAGAGAGACCTGACGACTTGGCTGTCGAGAGAGAGAGAGAGACCTGACGACTTGGCTGTAGAGAGAGAGAGAGAGAGACCTGACGACTTGGCTGTCGAGAGAGAGAGAGAGAGAGAGAGAGAGAGAGAGAGAGAGAGAGACCTGATGACTTGGCTGTAAGAGGGACATATATGGGCCCTTACATCTTACAACCGTTTTGAAAGGCTCATAAAATGGGTCAGGAAGGCAGCAGAATGGTTAAAAAAAGAATACCAGTATTTTGAGACCAGTAACAAAGAATTTGGGTCAGTTCTCTTTTCCTGACAACATTAGCTGTGAGCAAAGGGGTAGCTGTGGGGACTGTGGGGACAACAATATTTGGCACCGTGGGGAGTGTAGATGTAGATAGATGTAGATGCAGACTCAAAGTCGGAGCTGCTCAGCCGTTCTTTACAGCAGCAATGGGTAGCGTAATGCTAACTTCAGGCTAACCAATAGAAAAACAGATGGTTGTGGGCCCCTGTGTTATCACGGGTGCTTAAGCCTCGCCATCTCCCTACTGTTCGAGGAATCTCTGTGTGTTTATCGCATATCTCGAGGACCGTTCGTCTGACCGACTTCGCACTCCGAGGAAGTGCAGCGTTGAATTTGGTGCAATTTTGGACATGTGACGCATTCAATACATTTTGACTAAGCACTGCACCGCCGGGACGCCACGGTGGATTGCAGCAAACAGCCCTTTCACTAAGCGTGCCAGCGAGACGCAAGATGTGTGGCGCGGCTTAAAAATACATATGAAGTTCACAAAAGTGCTTTTCACACTACATGCTCTTAGCCCGAGGCTATCTAAGCCCTGGGCTAAGAGTAGGGCTAAGATAGCCTCAGGCTAGCTCCTTTTCACACACGCATTGTTAACACAGGTTGTTTCCTTGGCCCGGTCTCTGGTTTAACACTGGCAACTTTTAGCCCTGAGTTTAGATGGAAAGTCTGGGCTAACCCTGCTCCAGAGCAGGGCCAGCTAGCCGGGGCTAAAGTCGGGGTTTAGCCCACTTTGGAGTGGGCCAGGATTGTGCAAGTGTGAAAGCTTTCTTAGACCTGGGCTAACAGCTCTCTTAGCCCTGGGCTAACAGCTCTCTTAGCCCCAGGCTAAGAGACGGACTTAACCCCAGCAAAGTGTAGTGTGAAACATATTAACACATTAACATATTAGCTAAATCTGTCAAAGGGGAGACAATTATTAAATTATTATATAATTACACTACCTGGGTGGTACACAGCGAATTACATTTTCAGTAAATTATGTATTGCAATATATCGCAATATGTATTGTATCGCAATGTATCATGATACCATCGTATTGTGATACATATCGTATTGTGAGGTCCTTGCCAATACCCAGCCCTAATAAGGAAATCAGCGGATCAGGAATCAGGCTGGAATAAAGTCTTCAGATATAGAAACCAAAATGTGTTACACTATTCTTTAGTGGTGATAACTTATTCCATTGTTTCATTACCTGACACTGGGAACAAGCAACATTTTATCTGTCAGACTATTTTTAGTAGGTAGGTTCCTCAATGTAATGAGGGATCTCCAGAGTTTTAGACATCAGGCCAATTGAGTCCACAAAAAGGGGACACGGACACTGAGTCAAAAGCTTAAAAGGGAAAACAATAAAACAGGTCATTGACGACTTCAAACATATCAGTCCTAGAAACGTTTATACAAACACACACACACACACACACACACACACACACACACACACACACACACACACACAGACAGACACATGCACACGCTGACTCACCTCCATTGCTAATGGCAGAGATTCCACGGTGGAAGTCTTCAAAGCTGATCACTCCCAAACCGCTGGGATCCAAGAACTTGGTCAGATCCTTCACCTGAAAGACACGAGTCAAAACACATTATAACAACAACAACAAAAAAATCTCCCATCATCAGATCAGATGGACCGCCGGGATCAGGATTGCTAAATCCGATCTTCAGGGTGCCGAGTGCTGCTGCCAGGTGCTTTTCAATCTGTGTGTAATATCAGGGACTCATTTCAACCTGAGCCTAATGAAGGCCATCTGAAACCAAGGTCACCAGCACTTATTATTTTTAAGGAAGCTTTAACGTAGACATATCACTTTTGATTTTTTTTTTTACTCATCATCGAGTCAGTTTTTATTCATCGAGTTGCTTTTATTTGCTGGTTTGGGAATCTGATCCTGACGAATAAAGAACATCGTGATGACGAGCTCTAAAATCACTGTCTGAATGACCTCCATCTTGTTTATCAGAAGAGGCAGGGTCACCAGGAAGGCTCAGGATATTCTTCGTGACCCTCTTCTACACGCTCTTTATTCTGAGTCTTCCCTCAAACACTCGGGGCAAAGGTACAGTATAGGATGCCTAGTTGTAGCAGTAATAGATATGGTCACCTTTTGTCGCAGACGCTATCCAAAGTTTGAAGTTGTACTGTACTACTGAATCTGTACAGTATGTCCTTTAAGCTGTATGTGTTTTAGGCCCAAATCTATGATAGATAGACAGACAGACAGATAGATAGATGGATACAATAGACCCCTTATACGCCTACGTCACAATGACAACAAGCAGCGTCAGATGCGCAAGACGGAGGCAGAAAAACAGACTCCGCGCAGCCCTGTCAAGTAGTTTTCCAGTGGCCCGAAAACTATTCGAGCAAGACATGTCTTCGTGTTGTGCAGTGCGATGCCAGAATCGGAAAGCTATTGTAGCAGAGTATTCGGGTCCGCCTATTCACACTTGGTTAATAAAATAATAAACGATAGAGCCAGGCTGTAACGTTATAACTAGGGATGCACCGATTGCCATTTTCTTGGCCGATTCCGATTTCCGATTTTTGAATAGTCTGACTTGCCGATACCGATTTTTGCCGATTCCGATTTTTTTTTCTAAAAACAACAATTGACAGCTTACACAAACGTTTTTGTAACTTTGTTTGAAAATTAAGATTCATAGAACAATTCTTACATCTAATGGGGATCCAAATAATCTTATCTTATCTTATCATTTGCATGAAGTAGGACCATCTCACTCAAACACATCTCAAAATAAAAGTGTTCCAGGTTAGGCTACTGGACAGAGCTTTTTTGTGCAAATACAATGAATACAAAAATTAAATTAAATCCAATAGCCTATATCCCACAGCTATCATGCATTTACTTTTCCAAAAGAAAACAGGTGCAACAGAAGAACATCAAAATGATCCATGGACAAGGAGTTTATAGCCTGGCTCCAGACCAGTCCTCTTGAGTAGAGGGGAAATGAGTTTATGAGTTACAGTAACGATCTTCAGTCTGAATATCAGGCGGAGTTTACACACAGTCCGAAGTTTGGTATGCGTATTTTTATCTGCCATCCGAAAAAATATTGTCACGCACAGAAATCCTTGCACACTTGTGAGTCCGATGCATTTTTATTATTATGTCCGTCGTTCTATTTGCAATACGAAACAAATAGTCTCTCCTGTATCTACGTTACAACATGACTGACAGGCTGAGGCACCAGCGCTGATGTGGAATGGAAAAGGCAGGTCGGGGAATGGTGGACACAATGCTCGCGTTCACCTCGCCAAGTCGGCTGTGCACTGTGGCCGGGTGCAGCAGCACTGCTTCCCGGGTAGAGAGAGCAGAGAGAGGGGGGCCAGTGAGGTGAAGCGAGCCGCTCAGACTTGACTCCAGCCGAGCGGGACTCGGCCGCATCTCTGTCTCCACGGCTTATTTTCGACTTGCATGTGTGACAAACTGCGAGATTTGTCTACTTCACTGACGGTGAAAAAAATCCACAACGAGGAAGGTATGCTGGTGTGTGTGGTGTGGTGGCTGGGTGCCTGTCTCGGTGCTTTGGGGTGCGCGCACGTCATGTGAAAATCGGCTCACAGAATCGGCTATTTAGAGTGACCGGCGCAGATCACCGATCGAGGCCGATCACGTGAAAATCGGCCATTTCCGGTCACGTGCCGATCTCCCCACATATCCTGTTCTACGCAACTCGAGGGAACATACACAGCCTCGCACACACGCAATAGACACCCGATCTACTATGAATCACCTCATTCAATGGAAAGGAATTGCATTCAAATGCCCCCATCGAATGGAGAGGAGTTGTACAATCTCTACAACCCAGTTTCCCTGGGGTTGTAGAGATTACTTGCAAAACCCCATTTAATGGGTAGGATTCAGGGGTTGTACAGATTACTTGCAAAACCTCATTTAATGGATAGGATTCTCCATTGGCTCTTCTCTCAACCACCCTGCCCACCTCTGCAGGCATGGGGAGGGTCTGCTTGGACCCCTGTGTCCTTAGGTTTAGGCATGGGGGATGGGAGAGGTTAGGGTTAGGGGTGGGAGAGGTTAGGTTTAGGCATGGGGGTGGGAGAGGTTAGGTTTAGGCATGGTGGGTGGGAGAGGTTAGGTTTAGGGTTAGGGGTGGGAGAGGTTAGGTTTAGGCATGGGGGGTGGGTTAGGGTTAGGGGTGGGAGAGGTTAGGTGTAGGCATGGGGGTGGGAGAGGTTAGGTTTAGGCATGGGGGGTGGGTTAGGGTTAGGCATGGGGGGTGGGAGAGGTTAGGTTCAGGGTTAGGGGTGGGAGAGGTTAGGTTTAGGCATGGGGGTGGGAGAGGTTAGGTTTAGGCATGGGGGTGGGAGAGGTTAGGGTCTGGGTTAGGATTAGGCATGGGAGAGGCTTGGAGGGGTCTCCAGAGACGACCCCCGAGGGTCTCGAACCCTCCGTTCGGCCCCCAGACCTTCCGTTCGGCCCGCAGACCCCCCGAAGCGACCCCAGGACCTCCACAGGGTCCTGCGGCCCACCCAGGCCTCGGAGACCCCAGGTTTATCCATTGAATGGGGTTTTGCAAGTAATCTCTACAACCCAGAGAAACTGGGTTGTAGAGCTGTCCATTGAATGGGGTTTTGCAAGTAATCTCTACAACCCAGAGAAACTGGGTTGTAGAGATTGTACAACTCCACCCCATCGAATGGGGACATTTTACCCGATCTACTAATAGAACACAACACAACACTGAACAGTCTGTTACACTATCAACAAAGCAAGGACTAAGGTTTTACCGAATCCCGTCAACTCATACTGCTTTTAATGCTAACCGTAGGTGTCTTTGGTTGCAAGCCGAAAGAGGAAATCGTTAAAAATGCCCGACTTTGCAGTGCTCGCTCATTTCATATCAGGTAAGCTGTAGTAGGCTGCTAGTAACAGCCACATCGCTCGGTTAGTTAACAACCAAGTAACGTTAAATAATGTCATTATTGAGTTGAACTGATTGGAACAAGGACATCATTAAAAATGCCCGACTTTGTAGTGCTCTTCATAATCAGGTAAGCTGCCTGAAACTGTAGGCTGCTTATCCACATCGCTCGGTTAGTTAACGACCAAGTAACGTTACATAATGTCATTATTGAGTTGTGTGCATTATCAACATAACAATATATCTTTGCAAGTTACAGAATAATTATCTACGCTATCCCCAGTTATAAAGGAAAGCACGATATGTATTGCTGGCCACTAGGCTTGGCCAATTGACAGCGCCAGTGCGTATGGGTCTGTAAGACATATCCCATTAAACAACGTTAATTTCGATGCATAACATTGCTTATCACTAGGCGATAAGCTGTGGTAGTAAGCCGAGAACTGCATTTTAAAACTAAAATCTAACTGTGTGTCGCAGATGGGCACAGAGCAGTCCTGACAGCGGGGCTTTTACACAGTTCTCAGTGTCTGTCAATGCTGGGCTCACGGTTTTTTGCCTACACGATGCGCGCGCAGCTCCAATGTTGACAGCTGTATAAGGGGTCTATAGAGATAGACAGACAGATAGATTTATAGAAAAATTAATTGCTCCAGTAGGGATAATAAAGATTTCTCTACTCTCCTGGTATGACCTGGTATGACCTGGCAGCCGCAGAATAGAAAACTGGCAGCACTCTGGACCTCGAGGACTCGATTCGAGGACCACCGGTCTCGACGTTTCATGAATAAATTCTGTAATAACACACGTGGAATGTTTCTCCACTTAACTGCAGTCTGAGCAAACTGACTTAACTGCAGTCTGAGCAAACTGACTTAACTGCAGTCTGAGCAAACTGACTTAACTGCATTCTGAGCAAAGTGACTTAACTGCAGTCTGATCAAAGTGACTTAACTGCATTCTGAGCAAAGTGACTTAACTGCATTCTGAGCAAAGTGACTTAACTGCATTCTGAGCAAAGTGACTTAACTGCATTCTGAGCAAAGTGACTTAACTGCATTCTGAGCAAAGTGACTTAACTGCATTCTGAGCAAAGTGACTTAACTGCAGTCTGAGCAAAGTGACTTAACTGCAGTCTGAGCAAACTGACTTAACTGCATTCTGAGCAAACTGACTTAACTACATTCTGAGCAAACTGACTTAACTGCATTCTGAGCAAACTGACTTAACTGCAGTCTGAGCAAAGTGACTTAACTGCATTCTGAGCAAACTGACTTAACTACATTCTGAGCAAACTGACTTAACTACATTCTGAGCAAAGTGACTTAACTGCATTCTGAGCAAAGTGACTTAACTGCATTCTGAGCAAACTGAATTAACTGCAGTCTGAGCAAAGTGACTTAACTGCATTCTGAGCAAACTGACTTAACTACATTCTGAGCAAACTGACTTAACTACATTCTGAGCAAACTGACTTAACTGCATTCTGAGCAAACTGACTTAACTGCAGTCTGAGCAAACTGACTTAACTGCAGTCTGAGCAAACTGACTGAAATGGCCCACATAATGCATTCAGAGCAAGGCCAGGAGGACACTATGTGAAAAACAGTCTTAGCACGTTTCACTCATGTAACAGTTTAATTGCAGAATTCTGTGAACTACCAGCATATTTTTTATGACTGTACAAAAATAAAAAGATAGCAATAAAAAGAGCTCTGACCTCAGGAGAAACATCTTTTCCAATGTCATGTATTTAAGATTTTATTGGCTACGGCGGCAATATTGAGTTTACGAGGATTTTACAAGGTTACAATGTCTCTGTTCAGAAGGGGTGGATTGAGCTCCAGCAGACTACTGGCCATACAATTCATTTCAAGACTAATTTAAACAACAACAATGCAAACTTAATTGTCATGAATAGAATGCGTTTCAGTGTTTCCCCTAGAAAATTCTTCAGGCCTTGAGGGATTTTGAAACGTACCCCGACCGCAACGGTGGGGCCCTCGCTGGCGACGCTAAACTTTTAGCTAACCTGTTCGCATCTATGTTCGCAATGGCATCCCAAGTATCATACTATTATGGGATGTGATGCGAACAGTTGTATTATGGGATGTGCGTTTTCCAAGCAACACGTTGACACATTTTGGAACAGCGCTGGCACGATGCTCCTAAAAGCAAAATGCTTTGAATGATTTGGAATCTTCTATTACTGTCAACACTGTCAACACCAGTATTGTTGTATTGTAATAATATGCCACAAAGGTTTATTGCAATTTTGGGGAGAGCGGGGGGGAGAGCAAAAATGTATTTCTTTTTTCTGGCCTGGCGGTGGCGTCGTTGGCATGGCGGGCCCGCCAGGCCTGTAGAATGGTAGGGGAAACATTGCGTTTTCACCACACAGAATAAAAGACGGCTTGCAGAGTGCATTATGTCCATGGCACACTTTTGCTATATTTTGTTTCCTTCACATTAAAATGCCTTCCTTCATGCTTGTTTGTTTTTTAGATTATTTTTTGGGGCATTTTTGCCTTATTATATAAGGACAATAGAGTAGGTTGACAGGAAGGGTGGGGAGAGAGAGGGGATGGCGTGTGGCAAAGGAATACCGGGTCGGATTCGAACCCGGGTGGGCCAGGTGAATAAATAAATGAGAGACTGACCTTCTATTTTACCTTTATTATTGTTATATCAAAAATCAAAATTGTCCGAAAAAAGATTTGGGTAAGGTTAAATCATATTCACATACGCTTCTTTGTAATGCACACACTCACAGCGATAAGGGCTTCTATTCACAGTGGATCCCAAGCTGCAGTCAAGTGATCATCAGTTACATCAGAGTACCTGTATGTTCCCTGATTCACTAGTCTCGCTGGCCAGCCTCCTCTCCCTTCCGTCCGAGGAGTCTGGCGCCGCAGGTCTCCATAACTGGGATAAACCCTCCCCTGCACTACTCTGCTCTCCCATTTGAGCGACTGTTTCGGTGGCAGCCGGATGTCTGCTCCCGGCTTATTACAAGCTCTGTCATTGGCTCCGACCATGTCAATCAGAGCGGCTTCCGCTCCCTCCTCCCTATGTGTCGCTGTAAATAGTGCCCTGCCGCCGCAGTGAAAACAACAATGCTAACTAGCTAGCAAGTTAACGGCAGAAACCTACACGCTAGCTCGTTGCTACACGCTGAAAATGGCAAGTTGGATTGCTTGAAACTATTTTCCAACGGCACTGCCGCTAAGCGCCGCCCATCGCAATCCCACTATGGAGACCTGCGGCGCCAGACTCCTCGGATGGAAGGGAGAGGAGTCTGGCCAGCGAGACTACTGATTCACTAACCTGTATGTTCCCTGATTCACTAACCTGGCAACAAGAGCTGTTGTCCAATAATAAAATGTGTGCTTTGCACCAGTATAGGACCTCAGATAGCTTGTTTTTCTAGACAGCCCAAGGGTATGAGAGATGGACTCTGATTTAGGCTATTGCGAAAGCTTTAACCAGACCTGATTCCTCAGAATACCTTCCAGATGAATGCTAGCGGTTATCTGGCATCCAGTGACCTAGGCCAGGGCCGAGACTTAGGGCTATATCATCCAGTGACCTAGGGCAGGGCTGAGACTTATGCCTATATCATCCAGTGACCTAGGGCAGGGCTGAGACTTATGCCTATATCATCCAGTGACCTAGGCCAGGGCTGAGACTTAGGTCTATATCATCCAGTGACCTAGGCCAGGGCCGAGACTTAGGTCTATATCATCCAGTGATCTAGGCCAGGGCAGAGACTTATGCTTATATCATCTAGTGATCTAGGCCACAGCCGAGACTTAGGTCTATATCATCCAGTGACCTAGGCCAGGGCAGAGACTTATGACTATTTCAACCTGTGACCTAGGCCAGGGCCGAGACTTATGCTTATATCATCTAGTGACCTAGGGCAGGGCAGAGACTTATGCCTATATCATCCAGTGACCTAGGCCAGGGCCGAGACCTTGGTCTATATCATCCAGTGACCTAGGCCATGGCCCGAGACCTATGCCTATATCATCCAGTGACCTAGGCCATGGCCGAGACTTATGCCTATATCATCCAGTGACCTAGGCCAGGGCAGAGACATATGCATATATCATCCAGTGAACTAGGCCAGGGCCGACAGACTTATGCATATATCATCCAGTGACCTAGGCCAGGGCCGAGACTTATGTTTATATCATCCAGTGACCTAGACCAGGGCCGAGACTTATGCCTATATCATCCAGTGACCTAGGCCAGGTCCGAGACTTATGCCTATAGGGCCCGAGACTTATGCCTATATCATCCAATTAACCTAGGCCAGGGCTGAGACTTATGCCTATATCATCCAGTGACCTAGGCCAGGGCTGAGACTTATGCCTATATCATCCAGTGACCTAGGCCAGGGCCGAGACTTATTCCTATATCATCCAGTGGTCTAGGCCAGTGTTTCCCAACCGGGGGTACGCGAGCACATTGCAGGGGGTACGCGGAAAGATGATTAATACAATTTATTTTCAGATGAGAGGAGAGAGAAACTCCGCGCCGCAACTATTGTTCCGGGGCTCCCCGGAAGCTGTTAACTGTGACACCTCTTCTCTGTGAAAAACAAAAGAAGTCGTTCACGCTGGCTGCAGGTCAAACAATAGCTCTCACTATGCGTAAGTGAATCAAACGCCCGGCTGATCCGGATTTCGGTTCAGGCGAGCCAAGTGAAAAAAGGAAAAGGGAGGCCAGGTCTAAACCCCGGCTGTTCAATGAAAAATACATTTTCTATGGATTTACCTGTACCTCAGCGGATCCACCGCAGCCACAGTGTTTTTTCTGTGGCGAATTCCTGGCAAATAATTAAATGAAGCCAGGTCATCTGCAGACAGCTCATCTGAGTTTGAAAGGGAATATCCTGAACTGGGAAATGTGCACTGAACTTTTGCATTTTGGATCTAATATGTGTGATATTTTTTGTGATATTTGTGTGTGCTATTTTGGTGTGATGTGCACTGATTTGAACTTTTGCTTTTTGGATCTACTTATCTTATGTGTGATATTTTGCCTGGTAACAGCTGCCCCCAGAACTGTCAAAGCTTATGAAAGACAAACTAGCTCAGGTGTCTTTGTAAAAGTGCCAATAAGTGACTGAATAAAATAGTTGAAACTGTTACTGTGTGAGTCTGAATATATCTATCTCTATATAGGCTATATATAATATTTTGTTCATTCTCAATAAGTGTATAGCTATTTGTATTAAAAGGGAGTCATTCAAAATGATTTTAATTTAATAGTTTTAATTTAATAATCAGTTGTGTTGGATAGTAAAAGTTTAATGAGATTAATGGAACAAATTTGGGAGAATCATCAACACGCTGTCAGGGGTACACTTGGCATGGCAAAACAGCTCAAGGGGTACCCAGCACAAAAAAGGTTGGGAACCACTAGGCCAGGGCCGAGACTTATGCCTATAGGGCCCGAGACTTATGCCTATATCATCCAATGACCTAACCCAGGGCTGAGACTTATGCCTATATCATCCAGTGACCTAGGCCAGGGCTGAGACTTATGCCTATATCATCCAGTGACCTAGGCCAGGGCCGAGACTTATTCCTATCTCATCCAGTGATCTAGGCCAGGGCCGAGACTTATGCCTATAGGGCCCGAGACTTATGCCTATATCATCCAGTGACCTAGGCCAGGGCTGAGACTTATGCCTATATCATCCAGTGACCTAGGCCATTGCTGAGACTTATGCCTATATCATCCAGTGACCTAGGCCAGGGCTGAGACTTATGCCTATATCATCCAGTGACCTAGGCCATTGCTGAGACTTATGGCTATATCATCCAGTGACCTAGGCCAGGGCTGAGACTTATTCCTATATCATCCAGTGACCTAGGCCAGGGCTGAGACTTATGCCTATATCATCCAGTGACCTAGGCCAGGGCTGAGACTTATGCCTATATCATCCAGTGACCTAGGCCAGGGCTGAGACTTATGCCTATATCATCCAGTGACCTAGGCCAGGGCTGAGACTTATTCCTATATCATCCAGTGACCTAGGCCAGGGCCGAGACTTATGTTCTATATCTGCAGAATTAACGGTGGCGCCGCGCAATCAAAATCTATTTGCACAAATGACAGAGTGAGCCAAAAGTGGTACATTGCAAAATGTCACTAACTCATCAGGACACTGTCATTACAGGCGTGTATGGTTGACTAAATGAGCTGGGAGGGAGGCTGACAGTCTGTGGGGTGAGGTTTCTGTGGTTTAGGCTCACTCGAGCCTTGGGAAAGCAAGCAAGCAGCACACAATGCGAACATGGTCATTTTACAAAAGCGTTCATTCTGTGTGGGGCTTCTCTGTTCTGCACTTTTTTGCACGGGGTATCAGTTACATACGCTGAGAAAAAGCTGAGCTGCTTAGCAGCGTTGAGCTCCAAGAAGGCTGAAGCTCCTAATAAACTCTGCATTCAGTCTCACAACGCCAGTGACTCATGATCTGGGCTGGGCCAATGAAAGCCTGCTGCACTGAGAGACAGGGAGAGGCCCCGCCCCCGTCTCGCTGAACGCTGGTCCAACACTACGATCTGGAGCTCAGGATGCTTCTTCCCGCGCCCCCATCTCTGCTATGAAAACACATCGCCATGAACTAGGTTGGCTATATAGGCCAGAGGGTCGCTTGGTGAAGAAACGGGGTGTTTCAAGGTTGGAAAGTGTGAGGAGAAACCGATTCAGGAGCAGCATCAAACTCGTGGAATTGCACAAAGGCACTTTACCCCCTGACCCTGCAACATGATCACCAGTCACTCAGTCACCACACACACTCACCTGCTGCTAAGCGCCTAGCTTACCTGTATGCTGAAATGTTCAACTGACATTCCTTTGGTGTGGTTTATGTACGTCTTCAAATATGATCTTTGTTGGATGTCTGTGAATGTCTAACTCTAGGTTCAAGATTCACTATATTTATTGTCCCTCCGTTGTACAAGTACTGTACACACACGTGTGAAATGTGTCTGGTAGGGGCTCCATTACAAGACAAGTACAGTATGTACATAGTCACAACAGTAATACTTATGTATGTAA
The DNA here is from genome assembly GCF_964638095.1 of Poromitra crassiceps. NCBI lineage: Eukaryota > Metazoa > Chordata > Actinopteri > Beryciformes > Melamphaidae > Poromitra > Poromitra crassiceps. The sequence continues at coordinate 30,387,073 of NC_139626.1, read as the reverse complement.
ATAAGGCTAATTGGGCAAACAGTAAATAAGGCAAACAGTGGGGGGAGGGGGAGCGATTCACCTTATTCCTGGACCTACGTTTCCCATGATTCTCAGCGGTTGCTGGTTGTCGACTTCCTGTTTAAAAAAAATTCACTAGCAAGGAGGTGCGCGCGGCTGTCAAAGAGTGGGAACGTTTGGCTTATTTGATCCGAAATGGCTAAAAATAGTAACGTTGTGGGGTTGCATAGCGGCAATATTTTCCAAAAACGAGGTGGAATGTCAATTCACTCGTACTGTACGGGCTTATTTTAGCCAAAATGGCTAAAAATAGTATGTGGTTGCAGAGCAGCCGCTTTTGTTTTGAAGGCTAAACGTCCAAACCGGAACTCTTATTATTTGGTGATTGAACGTAGCTTTAGCGGTCTCTCTCTTTCAACATTCAAGATATTGTCACTCCATTGTACAATTATGCACGTGTGAAATTATTGTGCTGGGGGGCTCCATTACAAGACATAGGTAGGTACGATTATTTTCAGTCTCTTACGCTATGAACGGTCCTCGGCAGAAACAGGCAACCGGCAGCTGGAAACAGGGGAGGGAGGGTGTCATGGAAGCGCCCATGGTCTCACCAGGAAACTTGTGAATAGAATAGCAATATGATAGAATAAGAAAAATAGCACCACTTGTCAGTGGAAGCGAAGGTGATGTCAGGGCAAGCTGTGTGTGTGTGTGTGTGTGTGTGTGTGTGTGTGTGTGTGTGTGTGTGTGTGTGTGTGTGACACACACACACACACACACACACACACACACACACACACACACACACACCTCTGCTGAGTGAGGTGAGAAAACTGAGGTTGGACTGCATGTGTATGTGGCCATAACAAAAACAAAACAAAAAGTTTAACATTGTCTATAAACAGACTGCAAGCCTGTTCATTTCTTCAGCACTATTGCAACATACAGTCCATCTGTGCAAGTTATTGCTCCTGCCATAAGTGACTAGTAGGGAATTGGTAAAAGTGTCATAACCCACCTGTAATAAAAGGGTTAGGTAAAAAACACTGCAGTAGCCAAAGCAAATAGTACAATGGAAACCAAACATGCCCATGTATCTTAGGCAAGCTAAACCTGTTGAGTCTTTTATACCACTTCTTAAAACCCATGTTATAAACTTCCTGTCTCTAACAATTCTTAAATACGCAATTCTTTGTTTTTTTTTATTAGTGACTAGATTTTGTCTTTGCATCTTTCTAGGCTCTGTAAAGCACCTTGTAAACGTTGTTTGTGGAAAAAACGTAAAGTTGAAACTGATAAATGAATTGAATGTCTTGTTACCTAGTCATAGCATGTAATATGATGTACTGTACTGTATGACGAGACTCTACCAGCCTAGCCCTGAAGCTCCATGACACCACTGTCCTTTCCACTGCTCAGCAGAGCGGTGACGACCTGCCGGCGGTTTTTTTTACGGTTTCCTCTATTTGTGTCTAATCAGTGCAGGGGCACGCCTGAGCACCTCCACACAGACCAGTGTTGTGCAGAACCCCCGTGGAGACACATACCGCCCTGGTGGGAGCCTCTCCGACAGACGGGGTTTCAAAATAGCTCTTACAGATAACCGTCTCATGAGGCCATAGGCCTAGTTTGTCTGCGAAAGACTCAGGGTTGACAGGGCTAATGACAGACAGTGTCTTTCGATGGAGAATGTAACACAGACACACACAAAAGCAAACTAGAGAGAGAGGGGGGGGGGATTTCGGGGCATGGGACATTCCACTGCAGATTAGGCAGGGGGGGGGGGGGGGGGGGGATAGTACATAAAAGCAAGCGGGCCAGGGGAGGGCGGCTGGCTCAAAAGGGGTTGGGAGTGAGGAGGATGGACACCACAATACACTTCTATATGGGCTTTGTGCAGAACATCGGGTTCAAAGCCAGCGAGTGGCTGGGCTGAAAGATCTGTTTCCATGAGCAAGTGAGCAGATTATGGCCTTGTCCTCCCTCACTACTGCACAACCCGCTCACCTTTCTGAAGCCGTTATTCTAGTGTCTTAAAAGGTTCTGCTGTTCCACACACGTGCAGGACATGTCAGTGAACCCAGAGTGTGGTTAGCTAACTGGGGAAATAGCTGCTTTAGTGACACACTGCTCGGTTTGATCTTGGTGACATAAATGACTATATTGTCACCTCATGCCCAAGTAAGTTATCATCTAGAGATGGAGGGAGAGGTTGATCTGGAGTCGGTGTCAATCAAGAATTGCAATAGTCTTATTTCTTATTACACTTATGTTATGTTCTCCCTTGGAAATAATTTAGACAATTGAAAAGGGGGACAAATTGACAATGGTATACACCAGAGCCGTATAATAGAAGAGTTCCGACATCTCCATTCACTCCAATGGACCAGTTTTTTTTTCCAGGAAGTAGAAAGTGGAACTCTTGAGTAAAAAAAGCAGCACTGTCGAGTTGCAGCAAAATAGACAGTTTGTGTTGTACTTTGAAAGGGTTTTTCATCCCTTGAAATCAAATTGTACATTATCAGCTTTATTTTAGCATGTAAAAGTAGCGCGAGACCCATTCCTGGCTGTTCATTGGCTAATGAGTCTCGCATTTTGGTCCTCCGCTGACGCCACTCTCTTACTAGAGGACACTAGTATACACAAACATAGACCATATTTGTTTTCTGCTTGGAAATGAGTCCTCTATAGTTAGATTTAGGCATCACAGGCATATTCAACCCACTCACAATACAGTGCGTGCGTGCGTGTGTGTGTGTGTGTGTGTGTGTTTGTGTGTGTGTGTCCATACGTGTATGTGTGTGTGTGCATGCGTGTGTGTTTTCATTGTCACATCCAGAATCACTGATGTGCTTCCTGGAATGATTCTGAAGATATTTGCATTATAGAGGCACCATCTGAACATTCAGGACATACATGCAAATACTCGATACTCGCGTCGCAGTAATGTATTACGATGCAGTATTGTCAAAACATGCTCTTGCCATTGTTGTTTTGTATTGTGTGAATGCATGACTGTATGTGCTTGTCTTTGTATGTGAGCTCACTAAGACAAATCCCAATCAACTTGTTGACATGGCAAATAAATATTGAATCTTGAAAACATCTCCTGCAGTCTCGCACCGGGCAGCTTACTGGGACGTTACTAACACAACGGATAGATAAAAAAGTAGAGCGCGCACATCCACTCAGAAACGTTACTAACATGGTGCATTACTACCAGATGATCCAATTTAAAGTTGCTCACCGTCTTCACTGTTCTAAGCATAAGTTACACAAGTTCTTCCCTTCTGTCTCACCACTGTGTGACAGGTGTCAAGTGTCAGAGAGGGCATTCTGGTTCTGCCCATCACTAACGGGATTCTGGGCCAAAATATTTGATTGGTACTCTTAAGTCTTAAGGCCTACGAGATAACTCTCCAGCCGGAGGCGGAAATCGCCATCTTTGGTGGCTCAGAGTCCTCTCTGAACTTCCCTACAGCTGTGCAACAGACTCTAACACGGCGGACAACTGTTGCCAAAAAAAAAAAAATCTGAAGGAAGTCCCCCTCTTCACCTTCTTTTCAATTGTGGTTGACGGACATGACTTCTGTTATACAGATGGAGAGGCTTGGGTCCCTGAAGACCATCTCACTCAAGACGTTTTCGGCTGTCTGGGATCCGTTTCTAGCCTACCTCGATGAGGTTAGGGGTGACAGGTGACTCTCCTGGCTGGTTTCTCATGGACCCCTTGCATGGGATACAAGCACATGGACACCTTATGTGGCTAGTAGCACCACGGTGTCATTCGAATATATACGGTAAATATTTATTGTTTTGTTTTTTCTTTCTTTTCCTGTGTCTGAGCCTGTTCGTCTGTCCTGTTTGTATATAGACCTTATTCGATTGATGTCACTCACGTACGGGCACGCCCACTGCCGCCATGTCATTGACATAGTGCATCCGCTTTAAGTGACAGCGTATGTAAGAGCAGAGTTTATAGGAAGCTAGCCGCCGTTAGCGTTACCTGTATCGTTCCAATTGTGTTCGGATGGTGACCTGCGTTAGGCATGGCTGTAGTAATGACAGCAATAAAGTCCCCGTGGTTTGTTTCTATCTCTACCGTCCACAGACGTGAAGGGAGCGAGACGGAGGATACGTCAGCAGCACAGGAGATGTGTGGATAGTTAGGAGAGACAGGTGAAACTTTCTGACAGCTCCTCACAGCAAAGTCTGTTCACCTCGTTTTTTCTTTCGTTTATTATTACAGGCATTAACGGCAGCATACAAACAACAACTCTGGGGTTTTTATTGCTGTCATCACTATCGCTATTTTGTAATGGAAGAGAAACGACAATAAGGCCGTTACTATAGTTGTCAGCTGCAGGACGGTATGTCAACAATATGGCGCTGTCCGGGGTTAGCGAATAAGGGCTATTGTTCAAGAAAGATGGAAGAAAAAAAAAAGGAAAAAAACGAACATGGTCCGTTACTAACATGGTGCGTTACTAACATGGTGAGTTACTAACATGGTGAGTTACAAACACGGCGCGTTACTAACATGGTGCGTTACTAACATGGTACAATACAGAAGAACGATCTGTGCCAAGCCGTTGCCTAAGCTATGACTAGGGGAAACTCATCACTCATGGAAAGCCTCTGCAGAGTCTTGCCAACAAGAATTCACCACAAAGAAAACAGAATGATTTGCAGACACAATAAAAAAAAATTACCCACGAAAGTAAACAGCATTTACCACATTCAGAATTATTTCTGAATGTGGTAAATGGTGTTGGCTAATAAACCGTTAACTTACTCGTTACGAAATCCTGACTTCCCCCTCTCACCCCCACATCCATTTGGCTAACACCCCCTAAGTGTAATTATGTTTTGGAGTGTTTTTTTTAATGAATCATGGTCCCGATGGTTTTCTCAACCACACTGCTGAAATACCCGAGTTACCACTTGGGTTTACAACAGAATCTCACTAATCGGATCCTCTCAGGAATTGGGCTCATTCAAAATGTGTGATATGTTGAGATAATTTAAACACAATGATATATTGAGGCAAAGCTAATTCAAATATAAACAGATATGCACATTTCCCCCCAAAAAATAAATTTTTATGGTGTCAACTGCAGATGACAGGTCGTTAAATTGATGCATGCTGCCTGAAAAATATAATTGGAACGAGTGCACACACCCAATATAAAAACCTTCTACTCTGTTCATTATAGCACTGTACAGTATGCATTAGGCCAGAGGTTTTCAAAGTGGGAGGCGGGCCTCCCCAGGGGGCTCCAACCTCGAGGCAGTTTCAGGGGAGGCTCAGTGAATGGAAGTGAAACAAATATTACATTAGTTATCAAAATGAGATCACATAGAATAGCCTAAATAAATGTGTGTGATTTAGTTAAAGAGACAGTTCAGACTGAGATACAGTAGTTTTGAGGAATTGTACTGTTTTTCCCAATTCCCCAGAGTCAGCAACTAATAACTGCCTTCAGACAGACAGACAGACCTTTCTTATGTATTTGGTGTAGTCTGAAGTATGTCAAACAGCAATAACAGGCTATCTTGGCTCAATTGCCGGGTGTCTAAAGGGACCAAATAACATATTTCATGACCCCATAGGCATCCAGGAATTGAACGAGGGTGGAGCCTTTTTTCCAAGCTTGGTCTCTGGGGGGAGGGAGGCCCACAGTCTCAGACTTTGAAAACATCTGCATTAGGCCTTTCATCAGTAATGACCGCATACATCTCTGATACGAGAAGAATGAACCATTTGCACATTTTGACTGATAAGTAATTCACACTAGGACTTCAAACACCTGGGTGGAGGCCATGTCAGATTAGACTCGACCTTATAAATGATCCTGGATCCTTGAGTTACCCCGAACGAGCGCCAAATCCCTTCAAAGATTAGGTGTATATGCTGCATTACATAACATTCCTCCAATTCTGAAGAGAGGTCTGTCTGCAGCTCGCTTACTTCTCGTACACGAAGAAAGCAAACAAACCTAAGCCTGCCTCTCTCCGTGATCACCTAAGGACAGAAATCGGAGAAGCAACGGCGTAAGCTGCAAGGGCACAAATTGCCAATATAATACTGTAGCTCCTGGAAACCAGATATCCAACAGCTAAGCTCCAAGACACAAAAAGAGGTAGGTCGAACTAATCGATCTGCACAATCGGGTTAGCAGTCCAGGCAAATGGTTCAGGAGCAGAGATCCCGAGGAAACTGCCGGAATCTAAATACTTTGGGGGGTATAGGAGAAAGGTCCGGCAGAAACCGAGCACCGAGGAATAACACCAACGCGTACAGGGTACGCCTGTGAACTGGGATCAATCAATTCCCTAAAATACAGCCCGACCGATACTGGATTTTGGAGGCCGATGCCGATACCGATATTAGGGAGTAAAAAGATTCCGATATCGCTATATCGGCCGATATTCTTATATTATATAATACACATTATATTACACAATTCTTTTGCAATGATCCCTCAAATATGAAACACTTGACAAAGATATGACTTGACATGACTTGAGATATGTAATGTGGGGAGGATAATTTACAGCTTATCAATAAACTTTATTGTCCAACATTACATCAATGCAATGAAACAGTAAACTGAACTGGGAATGTAATAATTATAAATAACTATACATACCGTAAATTCCGGACTATAAGCCGCGGCTTTTTTCCCGTTTTTTGGCCTTTTTTGCCCCCTGCGGCTTATATAACGGTGCGGCTTATCTATGGATTTTTCCAGCAAACGGCCACTCGGGAACCTCCAAAATCTATGGATGTTGGTATGAGGCAGAACGAGAGCAAGACAGACATTATGAGAGCGAGACCCTGATTGGATGATGTTGCAAAAAATGTGCCTCGCGACCTGATTGGAGCACTGTGCCACTACTCTCTCTCAGCCACTACGGTAAAACACCCTCCCTCCTCCCTCGCTCCGGGGGGAAAAAGGCAGCGATTGAGCCTGAAAGACAGTCTGAATGAAATTGAATGTAACATTCCCAATTCTATGTATTACATTCTAAAAAACTAACAGCAACATTTTGGAAGGCTAAGCCACACAACTAGCTCGTTGTAATCTAACATCATGCTTCAAAAGATGGAGAACTGGCTGTGTTACGACGATGGCGGCGATTGAGCCTGAAAGCCATGTCTGAGACAGTAGCGAGACAGGAACAACAACAGCAGCAGCAGCAAAGGATCATGCACAAACCCGAGACGAAAGGGACTGTCCGTCAGGGCGCGGACGACTGTGTCAGCAACTCCCTCCCGACTACCAGGAGAAATTTACAAACTTCGGCGAATTCACACAAAGAAAGATCAAGGAATATTCCATCGGACCGGAGCAGATCATAAATATGGATGAAGTGCCTTTGACGTTCGACCTGCCTCTCACTAGGACTGTTAACAAGAAAGGTGAATCGTCCATCACGTTGAGAACCACAGGTCACGAGAGAACGAATTTCACTTGTGTTCTTGGCTGCACAGCATCTGGAGTAAAGCTCCCGCCGATGGTGATTTTTAAGCATCTCACAATGTGTGATTTTGTCTGGGGATTAGTGACCTGACTTTTGTTTTGTTGAAATGTTAATAAATGGGAGCTTCCCCAAACAGCCATCTCTTTCCCGACAATCCCCTCTGTGCACGAAGCCTTACATATGGTAATTAAACATCAAAACACCCGCGGCTTATAGACCGGTGCGGCTTATATATGTAAAAAACAGTCAACTCTGCAGGTGCGGCTTATACACCGGTGCGCCTTATAGTCCGGAATTTACGGTACATACATCGGTATCGGTTATCGGCCAATATCGGCCGATAATATCGGTGGACCGATATATCGGTCGGGCTCTAGTATCTACTCCTGGCTGGGCTCCCCAACAAAACAAGAGGTGGAAAAGATATACTGTTAACTAGCAAACGGCCAAAACCCCTCTCCAATAGGGATGGGGCCGATCCGATCCAATATCGCTATCGGGTGCCGATATTGGCACTAATTCACGGATCGGAATTAAAAAAAAAAAAAAAATGCAATTCCAGCGCACAGCTGGCCGTAATTTGCCCATGTATAATAGTATCCTTCTTTGCCTTGTATATTTTCTTAACTTTGTCTGCTTTTTGCAAGGTATATTTAAAAAAAAATCTTTAATTGGCCAAATCTTTGCCTATACTGTATATTCAAGAAAAATATTGGTATCGGCATAATATCGGTATCGGCAGATATCCAAATTCAGGTATCGGAATCGGATCGGAAGTGAAAAAAGTGGATCGGTGCATCCCTACTCGTCTCCAACACTGAAAAAACAAGGTTATGGGGAGGTGGAAGGGGGGGCGGGGCGGGGCGGCATCCAACCCATGAAGTCCCTCTGACTCAGGGAAAACACATTCTACTCTTAATCCTTTCAAATGCTCTGCCTGGGGAGCCACACATACCTACAGCTGGGCACAGGAAACAACAGCATCACAGCCTGTGGCTCTATGAGGCCATTTACACCTGGCGTTAACATGCGCTTTCTGCCATCAGATTGCAATCAGATTGTGCAGCTTGACCACTTGAAATGCCAGGTGTGTAAACGCCCCCAACAAGACACATTGAAGAAGGATTGCAATCGGATCGGGCCAAACCACCTCTGGAGGTGGTCAGGGATGCACTGTGTACACATTGAACACAAGTGTAAATGCAATGTGTCCTCTCAGTCTCAATCTGGATACAGCAACTGTATGCGCATTGAGAGGACAACCATTATGGGTGTTAATAAGTTATCTGGATGTTATCTGGATAAGGAAAAACGCATGTTAACACCAGGTGTAAATTAAATCAGGCTAATGTGGTCAAGCACAATCTGATGGCAGAAAACGCATGTTAACGCCAGGTGTAAATGGCCTCTGTGGTTGATTATTAACGAGTACCCGTCCTCTCGCCCCAACAAAGTGTTAAAACTTGATCCAATGGTACAGAGTGGTAAACTGTTGCTGTGTGTATAACATGCTCTGAGAGAATAGAGGCAAAGTGACCGCCTACTTCCTGCTTCAGCACTGTACCAGAGATTTTCATCCGCCATTTATTTTCCCATACACATTTTGTAAAATGCGTATAAAAATAGTTTTACTGGTTCAAACCAAACGGTACAGATATATTTAGAAACAGGAGAGACCGCATAACATTTCACTGGGCCCAAAACGTAAAAAGAATGCGGCTTTAAAAAAAAAAAATGTCGATGTTGTTTTTTTTAAGTTTTGGTCAGAGTGAAATGTTCTATGGTCTCTCCCGATTATAGCGTTAGCTGAACCGTTTGGTTCGACCAAGTCAAACTATTTTATAAGCATTTTACGAAATGTCTACGGGAAAATAAATGGCGGATGAAAATCTCTGGTACAGTGCTGAAGCAGGAAGTGACGTTCCACTTTGCCTCTCTATGACGTTGCCTCCAATGTCCCCATATCAAAGCAAGAATAGAAAACTAGAATGGACAGTGCCATACGCATGCTCATCAGGTTGCACCTCTGCTTAGTGTTATATCAGTCAGGCTTCATCGTCATTTGCATCTCGCCTTTAACTGTTATTTGCATATGGCGGGTTCCACTTGCTAGGGTTGATTCTTGTTGTCAACATTTGGAGAGGCACACACAGGCAAGCGTTTTAAACGGGACAAGAAGCCGACGTCTTTTTTGACTTTGCACTCTATCTCAATGGAGTGTGGCTTTGGAGGGGAATAAAGCTGATGATGCTGCTGCTGAGTAAAACATTCTAGGACTGAGGGGAAAACAAACAGGATCGCTGTAACCTCCCATTGCTTACACAGAGGAACACTGATTAACCAAGGAGACTAGCATTTCCCAGAGTGGCATTCGAGCAATTTAAGGAATCATTTCAAAGTACCTTTTCAGTGTTCAACTGTTCATTTCCAGGCTGTGGGTTCCGGGTAGGGCTGTGCAATTAAATCAAATTTTTAATCTCAATTTCAATTTTGGCTTCCCACAATTATGAAAACAAGATAATAGAGATAAAACAATTATTTGTTATACATTATTTATTTTTAGCTGGGCTATTTATGTATCTTTTTTCTTTATTTTTCAGTTCAATTGTATTTCAATTTAAAAGAACTTTTTTCAAGTTCAATAAATGTGTGATTTTGCCAAAGTCAATGAGTACGGTAATCGCGTTAAATAATCGTGATCTCAATATCAGTCAAAAATAATCATTATGATTTCTGCCATAATTGAGCAGCCCTAGTTCTGGGGGCTATTTTAAGAATGTGTTCCTTTTGTCTTTGACAGATATCATTGTGAAACTTTACATTTCAGAACACGTGGAAAGCCTGGATGCAAAGGACCAGATAGGCGGCTGAGCACCATGGGTAGAGCGGGATGCATCGGTGATTTTCACAAGAGATTAACCCTAAGCCACCATATGCAAATAGGCAAAATTACATATAGGGAGGAGTGTCAGGCCAGACAGCATTCATTACAGGCAATATGATTTTGATAGACTAATCTGCATAATGACACAAATCCTCATTCTTGAACACTCACAAAATATAGATTACATCCTAATCCAAGCATGGTTGGTTTTAATATGAGTGGCAGTATTAGTCAAATCCATTCAAACCAATGCTCAGAGGAGCAGCTTTGTAGGAAACATGGGGGCAGAATAGTTATGATGGTCAGAGTTGCCACTGTTGTTTACTAAGCTGATGTAGCCATAAAGACAGAAAGAAGTGGGCCTTACAAACTATTGCTGCCTCCTGCGTATGAAGGAAGTGTAGACCACCAGTGCTACCTCTTCTTTATTATTATGTGTACTCAGGGTAACATATACCCAATGTAGCTCATCTAAACCTTTCAACAAATAACTGCCATTTCAAGAGAGAACAGATTATTGTATTGCATCAGATGCAACCAGTACTTAATGATAGAAGTCTTCTCTCTAAATGAAAATGTGCGTGTCAGAGACCAAATATCAGTTAAAATTATTAAACTACTAAATGCTGGCTGATTCAGGCTACTCATTTTGTATGAAGCAATAATGGTTTCAAAACACATGATTGACCTTCATGCAACGTGAAATGATCAAGCTGTGACATCAGACAAATAGATTTCAGCTGATGGATTGAACCGTGCATTTACAGGACGCTCTCTGAGCTGGGGTACAGTGTAAAATCAATAATAAATCATTGAGGTAGATGAATGTCTTTTTGCATTGGTCTCACATATAACTTCAGCATGCAATATCCAGTAAGTGCACGCTCAAAAGAAAGATTTAAAAAGATCTCACCTGATCAGCACCATAGGCCGCAGCGAACTCCATAAACTCCTCAATACGAACAAAGCCATCTCCATCTTGGTCTAAAGCATCAAACACAGCTTTAAGTGGAGAGACATCTTCCTCCCTCGTATTCACCTCGGAGACCATGGGCATGGATTCAGCTACCACCATTTTAGAAAGGGAACTGGTCTCCACGTTTTGCTCACTAGTCCATTCAGGCTCGGGAGAGGAGCTGCTCAGCTCCTGCGGTGGAAAATCAAAAGTAGCCACTGTGTGACAATCTGATTCTGCAAGCTGGCTCGAGTCCGTCAACCTCTCCCCATCGCTCTGCTCAGCTTGCAAATGAGGACCGCTTTCATTATGCACAGCCTCCGGTGGTTTCAAGTCCCAAGTTTCCTCATCATGGAGTTCAGCTGCGGTCGTCGAGCACAGATCCAAAGCCACTGCCTCATCCCCCTGATTTTTGGCTTCCGAGCAAATTTTGCCTTCCATCAAATCTTTACAATCATTCTCCACAGAACAAGTGCTACTGAGCAAGTGACCCTGGAGAAAGGCATCTCCATCTCGGGGCACCTTTAGTGATGAGGGTTCAGATGACAAACTAAGAAGAAATGAGTCATCCTCACTTTGGTGCTCTGAAGTCAGACTTGCAATGACATTTGCCCGTAAGTGTTCCCCCTCTGACTCCACTGCTGGCCGTGTGTGTTCCCCCTCTGACTCCACTGCTGGCCGTGTGTGTTCCCCCTCTGACTCCACTGCTGGGGAATCTGATGCTGCACCTGTGCAGACAAGGGAGGCGGGGGTGATGGGGCGGAGGTTGAGGTTGCTGTCACAATCAGGAACCCCTAAATCCAACAAAGGCACAGATCCCTCCAAAAACTCTGGTGGCGCGCCGACGTGGTTGTGCAGGAGGCCATCCTCGGTTAAACCTTGTGGCGTAGTGTTACTGGCTATGGGCAGATCAGTCACCGGTTCCAGGAATAAACCTTTGTCCGAGGTTTCAGGTGACAAAGTGTCCCCGCCCTGTGAGGGAGGGAGGCCTGTGTGCTCCTCCAGTGACGGGAGTACCTGCTCCTGGCTGACACCATGTGGGTTGGCCTCACCTGTTCGCTCTGGGACGAGACAAGAGGGGGGTTGTTCACAAGACAGGAGATCTGCCAACAAAAAGGAAGCCTCTGTTTTGGTTTCAAAAGTCCTCTCTGAAATCTTCAATGGCGTAGAGGGTTCACTGAGGGTTATCAGCTCGCCCTGACTGCTCGGGACACTTGTGTCCACGGGAGGGGCATCCTGTGTCAGACTGAGTTCCTGGCAGGCTGAGTTTTCGACAATTAATTCAGTGAGGCTAGGGGAAAACGGCCATGACAGAGCACAGTCACCTATATCATCCCTCAGGCCATCAGGTTTTTCTGTATAAGACAATTCTTCTAAAAGTGTACTTTGGAGAGCACCTTGGGAATTTGTGGACCGATCTCCCTCCAACTGTAAGACATTGTCTCCACAAGAGTAATCAGAGATCTCTATGAGACTGTTCAAATTGAAGGGCTCGTCCTGGAAAACCTCTTCCTCTTCACTATGTTGACGTGTGTAATCCGGGTCAACACTTTTGAAATCCAAACCTGTCTGACCGCATTTGTTTTGAGGCAACATGCCTTCTTTGTCTGAATCCAGGGTGTGAAATCCAAGGGGAAACAGCTGTTCTGACTCCCACTCTGACTCCCACTCTGAATGCCCCAAAGGGCCAGACAGAACTGTCGGTTCCATTGATTTCCTTTGCAAACTTGAGGAACTTGGTGACGTCTTATCTCCAAGTCAAGATCCAATTCGTCAGTTTTAATATGGTCATGATTTTACATGGCACTACACATCTTCAGGGGAATCTTTGAATTATGAGTGTGGAGGACTAGCATCATTGTCTCGTTCTAAAACAAACAAAAAAGCTGACCAATCTTAATGAACAGTGACTAGTGACAGGATAAGGTTGAATCACAGTTTTAAGTAACATGTAGGCTCAGAAACAATGTCAGTGAGGTGACAGATTAACAAAGAAAACCTGGGCAATATAAACTTTTGCTGTTTTCACTTCACTAACGTTAGTTGCCAGCCACATCCACATCGCGATAATAATGTTACCTAAATTCAAAATCCATAAATGTTTCGCCTACATGAGTTTCACAGATGTATAAATCTGTTTTGACTCACTATGTCCCATTGTGTCATGTCAGGTCCACTCCTGCTTGTTGTCAAACGCCCCTGCTTCTTCCACACACATCCAATGTCAACACTTCTGAACGACACTGGCAAACACAGGACATGTCTCCTAGTAAGCCAATTTGAAACAAAACTAAGCAACCACTGTTTGTCAACATTAGCCTTCTTAGCCAATCATCCAATCTTATCCATCGCAAGCTAATTTGTCAAACAGCGCAGCGCAGCAACGGTGTGGCCAGTAACGTTATCAAGACCCGTCACTTCTCATACAAAGCGACTGGCTAAATATAAGCTCGAGTGGCAATTATCCAAATAGGAACGAGTAAATGCTAGCATCGAGCATCCCACTCATTACGTGCCATTGGGCAGGGAATCTGCTAAACAGCTAGCTAGCGAAATTAGCTTAACGTTATTAGCTAGCTAGCTAGCACGCCAAATAGTCCATCCCATCCTCCCTCTCTATAACGAGACAGTGTTAAAATATTCCCCGATTTTAAAAGGCAAATTCGGAACTGTTCGTCTTTAAGGCAGTCCAGTGTTTATATCCGCAATTTGATGTTTTCCAACAACCATCCACCTGTATCTGTCACCACACAGGCCAGGCGGGTCTCGGCACGAAACCGTCCATTCGTCCGCGATTTCTTCAGTTATTCTCGTCCCAAAAACAGCTGTTATATCTCCGCACGTCGAAACCCACGACAATAGCGACAGCAGTCTCAAATACAACCAGAAAGCTCCATCATATGCCAATTAGTGTCCACCGCCGACAGACATGTCACCGAAAGCTCTCGCATCAGCATCACCAGCGTCCCATCCTCCTCCTCCAGCCGCATACAAACCAGTGACGTTTCACGCAAGCGTAGAAGATAGCCCGCAGTATCATTGGGTTTATATAGGATCGATACACTTTATGATTGGCGGTCGTGCACAATGACTCACAGTGATACAAAGTAACCTTCACTTGCATGATAGGTATGGAGAACGATTATACTAACTGAACGTTATTGATAACCCCACCGAGAGGTCAGAGGCCAGGGTCCGTTCCAGGATATACATACATCTCTCTCTCTATATATATATACTGTGTGTATATATATATATATATATATATACTGTGTATGTGTGTGTGTGTATATATATATATATATATATATATATATATATATATATATATGAATAAAGATAGATAGATGAGAGATAGGTGTGTGTGTGTGTGTGTGTGTGTGTGTGTGTGTGTGTGTGTGTGTGTGTGTGAGAGAGAGAGAGGGGAGAGACACAATTTTTTAATATGAATCTGATATTGTTGGGCCAAATAGGAGATTGATTATTATTTTGAGATCATAAAAATAGCTTACTAACGTTTAATGGGTGCATTTGTAACTTGTATTTTGGCGCCCCCATCTGACGTGTAATGAACATAGCATCTAGTATCAAATGAACATTGTTCTTCAGGCCTGAGTGCAGTGTTATGAGAAACATTTGACCTACCTGACATAATGGCCTGCTCGGTTGTATAATTACAATCCATGCTCAAACAATCAACTCAAGGATAGGATTGTTGAAGTGGCAAAAAGAACATATATGACAAACATCTGTGCTGACAATGATTGGCGTGTGGTATCCTACTGGAATCAAATTGCAGTCACAATTAAATGTAATTCTAAAAGTTTTATTAATATAGAGGTTCTGAAAAAAATTACATAAAAATGGCAAGTGATTTACACAGCTGGCCCTAAAACACATGATCACAAATGACAGCACTGTGAGGGGTGAGTTATCCTGACTTCATACATAATTCAGGTCCATCACTGGCGTGTTAAACACGTTTCATATGAAGATATGTTCTACATTGCAGTAAATACATTAGTGTTGAACTTCTCCCTGCATCAGATCACATAGACCACAAATGGCATATCAGTGTTACAGATGGCCCCTAATTTGCCCTTTTATTTTCAATGTTTACTTGTCTCTTTTCTTTTCCGATGACCAATAACCTGAAATAAAATAAGAGAGATGAGCAGATTAGTATGGATTGCACTGTATTGATGTCACTTTTCTGACTCTCTTTAAGCTGCTAACTCTATTCCTGCACAATTATTCAAGTCTGCAGGGCCTCAAATGACTGCGTTTACATGGACTTGAGTATCCCGCTTACTGTCGGGGTTTTGGAGTATCCCGTTTTTGTGTTTGCACAAGTAAACATCATATCCCGGTTTCAGAAACCTGGATAAGCCCTTATCCCTGTTTTGAGAAAGCCGGTTATGCTAGCTGGAGTACTCCGAAAGAACCCGGGATACTGCTGCATGTATACACCTTATCCTGCTTTCTGACCGCAGCAGACTACGTGCGCAGGTGCGGCTTCAGCCAAGTCTCACTTCTGGAGCGATGAGGAAATGGAGTTTTGCCGAGTTTTGTCTTTCGGTGATGAAATAATTAAATGCTTGTCAGCTTAGATAGGAGAAAGCATCGAAATGCTGCCCTATTCAAGTCTGTAGTACACAAACTACAGGACGAAGGTGTTGTGACTCAAATGAAAGCAAGAAGCCGCGCACCGTGTATTGTATTGTATTGTAACGATCACAGGCGCCTGCGCAAATAGCATGCAGTGATCAGTCACCGGGATACTACTACTTATCATGTATACAGGGATATGAGTAACCTGCTTTCTCTCTGTTTCATGTAAACGCCATATCCCGAATATGATCAAAACCGGGATAAGCCTCATAACCAGGATACTCAAGTCCATGTAAACGCAGTCAATAATGTTACCATGGCTCTCCAAAATCAGGCCATTGACACCATCCACCACAACACACTCGCTTCTCAGTCACACCATCCTTCCACAGGGACCTCAGGCTGCACCTCCTCCTACACACCTGCGTCAGGAGGAGGGCATGGGGGCCCTTGTTCACAGTTTAGCGGATTTAGAGGAGGCTATACCCAACAGCATGGAGAAGTCATTAGCCGAGGTCAGCCACGAGCCGCCGTCTGCCACCAGGACGGCTCCAGTCACGTAGGAGGAGGCCCGGCTGGCCAAGAACAGAACGCCGTGCGCCATCTCCGTCTTGTTGCCCGCTCGCTGCAGAGGAATGGAGCGGAAAGCACCGGCAGCCTCCCCTCTAGGGCCACCTGACCCATTTAAAAAAGGGGGGGGGGACATCCTCAGATAATCTTATACTGTTATGTATCATCGATCTTTGATGTTTAATGCAATCCAGGAGTTAGTTGGCAATGATGACACTTTTGTGTGTGTGTGTGTGTGTGTGTGTGTGTGTGTGTGTGTGTGTGTGTGTGTGTGTGTGTGTGTGTTCATGCCAATTGGCTAAAAGGGGGCGGTGGGGGGCAGATTTCAAATGTAGGGTGGCAGAGGCAGA
>NC_139626.1:30282715-30365215 GCF_964638095.1 Poromitra crassiceps | reverse complement strand
CATACTGTTGATAAGGATGTGACCGTACATAATGTTGATAAGGATGTACGTAACAGTACATACTGTTGATAAGGATGTGACAGTACATACTGTTGATAAGGTGGTGACAGTACATACTGTTGATAAGGATGTGACAGTACATACTGTTGATAAGCATGGTGGTGACAGTACATACTGTTGATAAGGATGTGACAGTACATACTGTTGATAAGGATGTGACAGTACATACTGTTGATAAGCATGGTGGTGACAGTACATACTGTTGATAAGGATGTGACAGTACATACTGTTGATAAGGATGTGACAGTACATGCTGTTGATAAGGATGTGACAGTACATACTGTTGATAAGGACGGTGGTGACAGTACATACTGTTGATAAGGATGTGACAGTACATACTGTTGATAAGGATGGTGGTGACAGTACATACTGTTGATAAGCATGGTGGTGACAGTACATACTGTTGATAAGGATGTGACAGTACATACTGTTGATAAGGATGTGACAGTACATGCTGTTGATAAGGATGTGACAGTACATACTGTTGATAAGGATGTGACAGTAGATACTGTTGATAAGCATGGTGGTGACAGTACATACTGTTGATAAGGATGTGACAGTACATACTGTTGATAAGGATGTGACAGTACATACTGTTGATAAGGATGGTGGTGACAGTACATACTGTTGATAAGCATGGTGGTGACAGTACATACTGTTGATAAGGATGTGACAGTACATACTGTTGATAAGGATGTGACAGTACATACTGTTGATAAGGATGTGACAGTACATACTGTTGATAAGGACGGTGGTGACAGTACATACGTACTGTTGATAAGGATGTGACAGTACATACTGTTGATAAGGATGTGACAGTACATGCTGTTGATAAGGATGTGACAGTACATACTGTTGATAAGGATGGTGGTGACAGTACATACTGTTGATAAGGATGTGACAGTACATACTGTTGATAAGCGTGGTGGTGACAGTACATACTGTTGATAAGGATGTGACAGTACATACTGTTGATAAGGATGGTGGTGACAGTACATACTGTTGATAAGGATGTGACAGTACATGCTGTTGATAAGGATGTGACAGTACATACTGTTGATAAGGATGTGACAGTACATACTGTTGATAAGGATGTGACAGTACATGCTGTTGATAAGGATGTGACAGTACATACTGTTGATAAGGATGTGACAGTACATACTGTTGATAAGGATGTGACAGTACATACTGTTGATAAGGATGTGACAGTACATACTGTTGATAAGGATGTGACAGTACATACTGTTGATAAGGATGGTGGTGACAGTACATACTGTTGATAAGGATGTGACAGTACATACTGTTGATAAGGATGTGACAGTACATACTGTTGATAAGCATGGTGGTGACAGTACATACTGTTGATAAGGATGTGACAGTACATACTGTTGATAAGGATGTGACAGTATACTGTTGATAAGGATGGTGGTGACAGTACATACTGTTGATAAGGATGTCTATGCGACCCAGCTCCTTCAGTGTCTCGTCCACAGCAGCAGCGATGGTTTCCGGCTGCCTCACGTCCACACACACGGGGAGACAGCGGCGTCCTGATGCCGTGGACAGCTTCTGAGCTGCCTAAGGAGGTGCACCATCATACTGTGTGAGACCAATTACACTTGACCTTTATCAATCTTTGAGGATTGTTGAAATGATGGAAAGGAGAATAACCTCTCTGAGCTTGTCCATGTTCCTGCTGGCAATCACTGCGTCACAGCCATGCCTGGAACGAAATAAAGAGAGATATAACAATTTGGACGGAAAAGGTGGAGAATAAATAAATATGCTATCTGATATTTATCTGAAAACTATCTGAAATATGCTCCTTCATATAGAAAAGAGGAACTAAACCCCCAAAACACTTTTTTCAGCTGGAATCTGATCATTGTTGAGTTATTATTGAGTATATGGGTAAATAAATAGTAGTGTTATTGAGCAGTTGAAAGGGCAGTGCGTTAACTGCATACAGTAGATGCATAGGACAGATTGGATGACAAAGGGATTAATTTAAGGTGAAGCAGAGAGGACACTGGGCGCGCCAACAGGACGGGAATGACAGAGGTGCCATCATAAATAATCAATAAAATTATGAGTGCAAGGTAATTCCAGCGAAAGAAAAGGTAGTAAACGTTCACAGGCACAGCACGAAGTGAGAGAGATGAAATGTTGGCAGACTTGTTGGGAGATGATAGAGTTGAAGGTGAGCTCTTGAATTCGATAAAAAGACACTTGGCTACTTCTGCTACATGGCTTACTTCAGTCAAGTCCTTCAACTCTGTTACACAAGCAAAGACCTGATAGAATGTCTTCTATCTCTGATTGGCAGATAACACAACTAGAAGGTGTAAAGTATAGCCCACACATTAGCTCACTCCTTCATCCATGAATTCCCCCATGGAGATAAATAACGGATAACTGAACTTCATTTGCATTTTACGGTTAATAAAGAAATTTAGTAATGACAAAATGTCGATGGAGTAATGGTTCTACAAAATCCTCGGATAATTAATCTCATTCTACAGGCTCCAAGATAATATCTGCTGACATAGGCGGATCGTGACAATTTTCTGACACAAATCAAACAAACACAAACCACTGGCAAATATAGGTAAATCTATTTGACCAAGGCAAGAACATCTGCATCTTCATAGTCCTTCTGGATCTGACCTAGACAAGAAGCAGGCAGGTTTTCTTACCTCATTAAGACTTCAGCTATACGGAGTCCAATTCCAGATCCACCACCTGTGATCAAAGCAACTTGACCCCTGGAAATAAGTATTGTCTCAGGTTATATCATGCAAACATTTTAACATTGTGCCACCTTGGGGTAGGTCTAATCTGACAGCAAAACCACCAGATGAATTTGGAGAGTGGCAGAGTGCAAAGGTGTAACACACACATAGGCGAGTAAGTGGATGGTTTGTGAGCTTACTTGAGTAAATCCGGACTGTAGATGTGCGTGTAGGAAGTCATGCAGTCATCTGTATCAACATCTTCAGGCAGCAACTCGCCCACTCTCTGCGGCTCTGCCATGGCGACGAGTCTGTCTGACTGTAAATGAAATGCGTCGTTGCACTTGCAATAAATGACTCTGGTTTTTCTTAAGAAAACTTTATTCTACTTCTGACAACACAGCGAGCCAGCAAGTTCATGGACTGGGTTGTGTGAAGTGCAAAATCGCTGTTGGAGCCATTTACCTGTTGAGGCGTTGAAGGGAGAATACACTCTCCTTGGCGAAATGTGCGGCTTCGGCTTGTAAACCAAGAACTGCTCAAATTCCGACAGATCACCTTTCACAGAGACGAGCCCATTAATTGTTTCTTTCTATGAAAGCAAGTTGTACCTTGGACCATCTTTTTTTCGCCGTCCATTAGTGATGCATTATGGATAATGTAGTCCGTCAGGGGTCAGGGGTGCGTTCAAGACAGCTGTGTTCTGTGAGCGAATATAAGAGCTAAGCACCCTCCTCTTCTTTTTCCTCTTCTTCATCTTCTGTTTGGTTTTACGGCGGTTGGCATCCAAAACGTTGCATTACCGCCAACTACTGGATTCAAACTGAACTGAATTGAGTGAAATAAAACAAACCCACCCATTCTACTACAGCTCTCTACTGCTCAACTGCTTGACAGGCCAAAGGCTTCTCTCAACAGCAATCAAAATTTAAAAAATAAACTACTTTATCAAACCTTTTCATTCTAAAGCTATCAACCACTCCTTTACATTCAATAAATCTCCTTGCACCATCCACCACACGCTTTATTGGCGCTTTCTTGTTCAACCGAAAACATACCACTGGGAGCATAAAATTTCCACAATTCAATGTCCACACCTCCTGTGAGAGGGACTGGAGAGAGTGGGAGGGTCGTCCAACTCTTCAAATGCCATGCTGCTCAAACAATATCCTGGAGAACAGCCAGGCCCCCCCCCCCCCCCCCAATATCCTGGAGAACAGCCAGCCCCCCCCCCCCCCCCCCAATATCCTGGAGAACAGCCAGCCCCCCCCCCCCCCCCCCCCATATCAAGCTGACAGAGAATGGCCTAATGTGTGTAGCTACTAAAATGTGGAGGTCAGGGTTAATGCAAACCAGGATGACATGAATGAATGAATGATCTTCACATGAGAAGTGCAGCCAGTACAGACAACAGGGGGTACGGTGGCGCAGTCCGTAGCGCTGTCGCCTCACAGCTAGAAGGTCCTGAGTTCGATTCTCGCTGGGACGCTGGAGTTGTGACCCCCCCATATCTTCAGTGCCTACTGCCCAGGTGGGCTATCTCGTCGAAAGGGCCTTTCTGTGTGGAGTTTGCATGTTCTCCCCGTACCCCCCAGGGGGTTCCTCCATACATGACCCCCCACTAAAAACATGCAGAAGATCGTCATCCGACCAGTGACGACAACATCTGAAGTTGGTCCCCGGGCGCTGGAAAGAAAAAGCGACCACTGCTTCTGGCCTGCCCCCTGGAGGAAAGGACAAGCCTGGATAGGTCAAATGCAGAGGACATATTTCACCGGCCACCGTCAGCATGAGTGTAATAATAATAATAATTCATTTATTTTATATAGCGCTTTTCCAGACCCAAAGACGCTTAACAGAGAACAAGAGACAAGCAACAGGGAACAAAACAGGCAACAGATACAAGTAACAGGCAACAGTTACAGGGAACAGATACAGATGACAGTGGCGGTTCAGGGCAAGGTAGTATGGAGAAGCAGAGGGGAGGAAGATAACAGGAGGGAGGAAGAGGGGGGGGATGGGGGGGCGGAGGGTGATGGTTTGGAGCTATGGTTTGGAGGAGGTGGTCAGGGGTAGGGGAGGTTGTAGGCTTGGGAGAACAGGTAGGTTTTGAGTCGGGTTTTGAAAGTGGGGAGTGAGGGAGAGTCTCGGACGGTCTGGGGGAGGGAGTGTGTGTTGTGGCCGCATGCATCTGTTGTAGTGTTTGTGTGACAATGAAGACGGGCTTCCGTCTGAAATCGTGTTTTTTTTCAACTCGTACTCTGTATAGGGACTGTAACGGTAGAGTCACATCAAATCTCCAATTGTGTTTGTGTTTTTCCAAGCAAAAGGAAAACCAGCGATGATTTTGCTCATCTCAGCTTTTACTATGGCACCAGCATTGGTAAACCGACACCTGGTTAAACGACCCAAGCTATAGAGTTTCAGGGGTCGATGCTATTAGTACGGAGAAAGGCCCTTATTGAACTGTTATTTGGGGATTTACTGATGCAAAGCCCCATGAAATGGATCCCTCAAACACTTTTGGGATGCTTCTTCTCCAAAGCACTTAGGCTGCAGAGATAGTCTGGCTTCAAAGATTTTTTCCATTTTGAGGAACATCAGTAATCTAAAATGCACTTTTGAGTGAAACCTGACCAGTGTTTTTCAAGAGGGGAAATATAGGGGTAATTGCACTATATTTCTAAGCACAAATAGCAATTGCACATAAGTGATGCACATGGATGAGTAGGCTCGTTAATACAACATTATAATGTCAAGTTTTATCTTCAGTTAGGCTGGCAAGGCTTCATGCTCCTCCGCTCCCATAACTGCATTTGAAAGCCTCACTCACAGCCAGATGGCGCTGTCTGATTGGTTGTTAAACAGGACGTGTAAACATTTGCACTCCTCTGAATGTGTGGTGAATTTGGTTGGTTTACTGATGACAGCATCAGAGTTATGGATGGAATCCTTCCCTTGCTCATCAATATGTCCTTTTTCAAATGATTCGCTTTCACTTGCGTGTAAAAGGACATGCATCATTGATTTAACAAAACACCAGCATCCACAGTCTTCATCATTGATTCTAGATCACGAGACCTAACCAAAAGCTACAAACTCTGCTTCGTAGTTTGTCTTAATTTCAGTGTCAGCTTCAACCTGTTTATAACGAACAGGACATACTTTTTGAGAGAAAGACATTTTTGAATTGATGAGATATACTGTAATGCATGTGATGAGATACAATGCATGTTAGTCAGTAAATACAAATGAAACTTTATTTTGACAATCAAAGCAGTGAGACTTTGATCATGTCGATTGTTTTAAAGACATCTCTCATGAGCCATATCTTTTCCTCATAAAGTCCAGAGAAAAGACTCTTGCCTCTTGTCATGCAGATGGTTTTAAATGCATTATCCTGATGCAGGAACGTAAGGACAAGTACCAATGATTGTCGTTACATTAATGTCAGACAACCAGAATCACAGACTGTTTAACTGTTCCTATGAGCTTTGTATCGCATGACAGCTCACGTCCTGAAGGTCCATCCTTCACTGCTGGCCTGGATCTGCGGTTCTGCGACCCTGCCAGCTGGTGGCGGCCCCCGGCTCCGGCCGTGTGTGTGCTGGGCTTGTCTGTGGAGTTGTGCTCGGGCCTTCTGGTGGTCCTCGCTCGTCCTCCAGACCCACCAGCCTGCTGCTGACCTCCCACAGCCTGCGAGCTGCCTCCTCGTCCAGGGCCTGGGGCGCCGGCTCCTTCTCGGTCATCACGTCATAGTAGCGGCCCGTCACCCCCTCCAGCTCCTCGGCCACGGCCAGGTAGACGCTGGGCTGGGCCCCCAGCTCCGGACCCTTCACCAGCAGGGAGAAGAACGGGCCTGCCGGGGGGGATGGGGGAGGCCAGGGAACCGTTTAGTAGTGAAATGCTCATTGACACGGCTGGAATAATGTTTGAACCTCGTAACATTAGGTTTTAATGATTTTCTATTCAATGTGGTTGGGGCAATATAGCATATCGTCACTGTCGGGGGGGGGGGGGGGGGGGGGAGGGGGACCTCATTAGAAAAAGTGTTTATAGTTAATTACTGCATACCCACAAGGTAAACAGAATCTACAGTATGTGAGTTGATTGATTTCTCTGAATTCATTATCCAATGAGGCAGCAGGATACTCACTGAGAAGTGAGCTGGAGAACTGGGATTGGTGGAGGCCGGTGTGCCTCCCGAGGTCCGTGGCAACAACACCTGGGTGCACGGCATTCACTGTGACCCCTGTGCCTATCGCGCACACACACACACACACACACACACACACACACACACACACACACACACACAACTCAGTTTAAAAAGATATCTCCAACTCACAAGCACAAATAAGAACATAATCCCTCCCACACACCCACCCACATGTACAAGAGCCACTAGACTTGCCTTTTAATCGTTCGGCTAGTTCTCTAGTGAAGAGAACATTGGCAAGCTTGCTTTGGCAGTACGCCTGCTTGGTATCAAACTTCTTCTTCTCCCAGTTCAGGTCATCAAAGTCGATCTTTCCAACGATGTGGGCGAGTGAGGCCAGGTTGATCACTCTGCTGGGGGCGGAGTCTTTTAACTTCTCCAGCAGAAGGTTTGTCAACAAAAAGTGGCCTGGAAGAAAATAGAATCTTCCCAGAGTCAGGTGGGCGATGACATAAGGAAGAGTTCACTCAAATATGAAGAAGATTTCAGGCTAAATTTCTTTCAGAGAGCCTTGGAAATAGGGATGTAATGATAACCGGTTTTAATGATAACCGTGATAAAATTCCTTACAATAACCGTACCGTTTCAAATTTTCATTATCATTAAAACCGTGTTACCATGATTACAGTGCTTTGAAAAACATGGTAAATACTGTCCATCATCAACCAAAGTTGGCAACCGTCTCCCAGATGCAGATGCGCAGCCTTGGATAAATGATTTCAGTGAGTGTATCAATCCTTTTTGGGTCTGAGTTTTCAATATGAAACTTGGTGAAATGATTTCTGTGAGTGTATTAGTAGTTTTTGAACATTTTCAGCACATTTTAACAAACCGTGATAATACTGGTGATAACCGTGATAATTTTGGTCACTATAATCGTGATATGACATTTTCATATCGTTCTATCTCTACTCGGAAATTAGTCAGAACTGTGCCGTGTCTTTATTCAGCGGTCAAATGAACATATTGCCTGGGTCAGACCTTCGAATCTGTCCACTCTACCGAGTTGGAATTTGGCTGCTTCTGGTCTGGCATCGTGACATGCAACAGAGATTTCTAAGTAAAAAACAAACAAAAAATAGAAAGAAACATCCAACTTGCACCGAGGGGGACTAACAATTAGCCAATCAGTGTCAATAAACAGCACAAGGGGCAGGACTTAATAACAACAATAGCAATGGCAACACTGCCTAATATTGCCTATAGGTGCACGGCACCTAATAGGATGCTAATAGACGCTGCTATCGAGGCTGTTTTATATCGATTAAACCAGAGGTTCTCAAATGTTTTTCAGCCAAGGACCCCTTACAAGATAGAAAATATACCGGGGACCCCCTCATTCTGATTTGTGATTTTGGGCTAAGCTTAACTGTTTCCACGGTAACGTGCTTGACTTTTAAATGGATAGGTTTGTTAGATTACAATGTAATCCATGAACCATTTTAGATTTAAAGCATAACATATATTTTTGCTAAACTATGAAGCTTTTGCAAAATATATATACGGTATATATATTTAAATTTTCCTGAAAACTTTTCACGGACCCCCTTGCAAAGTGCCACGGAACCCTTGGGCGTCCCTGGACCCCCATTTGAGAACCAATGGATTAAACAACACACTGCTTTCAGGATATGTTGCTGAAGAAAGACACAGACAGAGAGTATTTTAACCAGTTTCGGTATTTTTTTTTATTAATTTTTTTGCCCTTTGGCACCTCTATCTGTTTGTTTTTAGAGAACATACCCAAGTGGTTTACTCCAAACTGCATGTCGAAGCCGTCCTCTGTCCTCCACGCTGGACATCTCATCACCCCTGCATTGTTGATCAGTATATCCACATGCTGCTCCTCTACAATGCAACAAAGAAAACAAACATTATTTTTTTTTGTTTTTCAGGGTGTTGTTTTGCCATTATTCAACCGTACGTGGGGGAAGTGACATTGCATAGAGACACTGCGGAGCACGTCATCATTCAGAAGCTACGCCCAAAATGGGGGAAAACAGAAACCCCCCCTCCAATCCTGGTGTTCTCCTATGTCGCGTGCATGGTTGCGTGTTGCACAAAAATATCGTATATACGGAAGATGAACACTCCAACTTACTTCCTTGACAGCTAGATCCACATTTTTCTTCTCGCCAATTCTCAATGGCTTCCTTGTTTTGCTCAGGAGTACAAAAAAACTTTAACTGGCGATTATTTACATTTGTTGTGTACGCAGCCCCACCACACAACAGCTTTTAGCTATGTTTAATTCAAGGAAAATGATGCTGGTCTATGGGAGTGAACGGAGCGATTTCCCCTGTGATGGGCATGGCCTATTTCATGCAGCGTCTCTATGCGGCAGGTTTTCTTTTTGAGTTCACTTTTGGTTCACAGCGTTCCTCACCTTGTTTGACTCTCTCTGCAAACTGCTGGATGGATTTCACCGAGGCCAGGTCAAGGTGGCGCGCGTAAACGTGGGCATTCAGCGTCTTCCCTCGGATTTCCTTCGCAGCAGCCTCGCACTTCTCCATGTCACGACATCCCATAATGATTCGACCCCCTGTTGGCAAGGGAATGACAAAAGACATGTGTCAGTGAGAAGAATAAGCGACCCATAACGTTCTTTTTGGTTCAATGGCTATGATGAGAACATCTTTGCTCAAACATTCTCAGAGTCATACTTTTGGCAAATAATGTCTTTTTGCCCTGAAATCACACACTGATAACAAAATGTGTCAGGTTTTTGTCCATACCTCTCTTGGCCAGTTCTCGGGCTGTCTCCTTCCCGATGCCTGAATTGGCTCCTGTTATGACCACAGTCTTCCCTTTAATGGTAGCCTTACTAGGACATGGGCCTCCAGTGACATGGTTCCTATATGAGAAGAATTCAAACAACGTTCATTCTGTTCATTCAGCATGTTCTACACGAGTCCTGTCTCCGTTTCTTTCATTTTTGTCTGTTGCCTACTTTGACTGGTGCTTTTTCCCGTTTATCTAAAAAGACAAATTTTTCTCTACCTGGTCCTATTGTGTATTTTCTCCCCAGCACTACAAACCATTTGAGGGATTAGACCTGTGTATAGTATATCATGGTGTTCAAACTTGAATGCATTGATGAATCACAATCTTATGTATTAACTAACTATTAAATTTGTCTAGGCTGAAGCAGCTTTGCCTGGAATTGGACCTGTCCCAGCTCATTCAGCATTCTACAAGGCCAAATTTAAGGAATCCATCTAAATCAACTTTGATTGACCTTGTATTGACCAATAGGCCACTTAAATACCCTCATAGTGGGGTCTTTGCTCAAGGCATAAGTGATCACTGCCCCACAGCTTGTGTCAGGGTGGCGAAAAACAACAAATCAAAGGGGCGTGTCATTAGAAAACGTAATTTTAAAGATTTTATAGAGCAGGGTTTTCTATATGATTTATTTTACTCTGATTTGGATAGGATTCATTTAATTCCAGACCCTGAAGTAGCATTCTCTCAGTTTTCTTATATCTTTAACTCTATTACTGACAAACATGCTCCTTACAAGAATTTCAGAGTAAAGAATCGCTCTAGTCCCTGGTTTTCAGCAGATCTCACAGAAGCCCTTCGACTTAGAGATGTGGCATGGTCAAAGGCGCGTCGTACTAGTGAACCGGGAGACTGGTTGCAATTTAGAAAACTGCGGAATAAATGTATCGGAATGATTCGAAAAGCCAAGTCCACCTATTATTTGTCTTCTCTTGCTGAGACACAAGGAAATACAGCTAACTTCTGGCAGACTGTGAAGTCACTAAGAACCAGGCCTGCTTCCTCTCTCCCGCCGCAGATTAATAGTGAAAATGGTGTTATTTTAAATAAATCTGAAATGTGTGATGTTTTTAACCAACATTTCATATCCTCGGGTCATCTATTTGACAGGCAGTCTGCAAATACGGCTCCTGCAGTTCATGTTGATGTCCCGCTATCTGATAACTCGCACAATCTTCCACATTTTTCGTTTAGACAGGTAAGCACTATTGACGTTTTTAATGCACTTACACAACTTTGCATTAAGAAGTCCAAAGGTGAGGATGACCTTGACCCATATCTCCTGCGTCTTAGTGCAGAGATAATTGCTCCTCCACTTGCTCATATTTTTAACCTAACTTTTACCTCTGGTGTAATCCCTGCTGTGTGGAAAGCTGCACAGGTTATTCCCCTACATAAAGGCGGTGACCCAAGTGGTCTGAATAACTATAGACCAATATCCAAACTGTGCTGTTTAGCCAAGATTCTGGAAAGCCTAGTCAGTACACAGTTACGTGCTTTCCTGGAGGCACACAACATTCTTCAACCTCAGCAGTCAGGTTTCAGACCAGGTCATAGTACTGTCACAGCTACAACACTTGTCGTTAATAATATATTGAATGGTCTGGATGACCATCAACACTGTGCAGCTCTTTTTGTAGACCTCTCTAAGGCATTTGATACTGTGGACCATGTTATTTTGTTAGACAAATTGTCAGCTATGGGCCTAGATCATCTTTCTATCAGATGGTTCTCTAATTACCTTTCTGAGAGAACACAGGCAGTTGTTGCCGATGGCTTTAGATCGAGCTCTCTTGTTATTGGTAAAGGTGTCCCACAAGGGTCAATTTTGGGCCCTCTATTATTCCCTCTTTATGTTAATAATATTGTACTCCCCTCACAGCATTGTGATGTCCATTATTATGCTGATGACACAATTTTGTATAGTGTTGGTGCCAGTCTTGCAGCAGCCACTGCAAGCCTGCAGACTGCTTTTGACGCATTTCAGTTGGCTCTAATTAGTCACAAGCTGGTTCTGAACTCTGACAAGACCAAATGCATGTTATTCTCAAGATCACCTGGGTCTGATCCAAATGTAGGTATTCATACTCTTAAAGGTGAACAAATTGAAATTGTCAACTCTTATAAATACTTGGGCATTTGGCTAGATTCTAAGCTCTCATTTCAAATCCATGTAGGACATCTAACCAAAAAGCTAAGGGGAAAGATTGGTTTCCTTTACAGAAACAGGTCTTGTTTCTCTTTATCTAGCAGAAAAACCATAGTGCAATATCTTGTAATGTCTGTCTTTGATTATGGTGATGTACTATACATGCACGCTTCACCTTCCACACTGAAGCCTCTTGATGCAGTATTTCATAGTGCTTTGAGATTCATCACTGGTGATGGGTTTCTCACTCATCATTGTACTCTCTATGAAAAAGTAGGTTGGCCTTCTCTGACCGTCCGTAGAGATCAGCATTGTCTTTTGTTCATTTATAAGGCCCTGTGCGGTAAGCTCCCACTATATCTGTCCTCGCTTTTAAATTTTAGTACTTTAAGTTATCAGACTCGTTCACAGACACACATTAGACTGGTTATTCCACGTATGAATAGTGAAGCAGGTAAAAATGCTTTTATCTTTTACGCACCTCATAGATGGAATAAACTTCAGGACTCTCTCAAACTGGACCAACTGGTCTCTATAGAGTCATTCAAAACGCTACTTGAGGATGGATCGCACAGGACTTGCACCTGTTTTACATTGCCCTCTTAACTGTCTGTACCTGTGATTTTATATGTCTGTATTGTTTTCATCTGTTTGAGTGTGATTGTGTTATTTTATAATGCCACAGTCTATTCTTATTCCTGATTTGTATTGTTGAACTTGTGATATTTGTTGTAAACAGGGCGTCCTTGAAAAAGAGAGCATGCTCTCAATGGTCCTCCCTGGATAAATAAAGGTTAAAAAAAAAAAAAAAAAAAAAAAACTAACTAATAGGCTAGTTGGCTGATGAAGGCTGCAGAGCTCCTGTAGAAATCTCTACATCTCATCAAAAAACTCATTTAATAGCATCATTTTTATATATTTTTTTACATTTGAAAAGCCAATGTTTATTACTAATACTATTATCAGGCTATTACCTGTTTTGGTCTTGAACAAGACTCAATCACAAATGTGCCATTTGGGGTCTTAAATAAAACTCGACTAAAGCCCATGGCACCAAACATTCAAACTCGGACAGACAGACAAGACAGACGTGTGCCATGGCCATGCCTGCCTGTCCTTGTTGGGAATTGTTTGGAGATGTTTGTTCAATCCTTGTTTGTCCGTGTTTAGTTTTAGCCCATGGCTCACCAATCAACATTCTCCAAGTAACAACTGCCAACATTCTTGTTGTGTCTTGTTGTTGTTGACTCACCATGTCATGTAACTGTTCTATCCATTAAATCAATGGCATAATTACATTGCAGGACAAAATGAATTCCCATGCATTTTACAGTAGCAGTATTAACAGCAGTGAAACAGAGATCCTGTGAGACTTCGGTCTGAACGCAAAGCTGACAAATATTTTCGTGTTAAAATACAAACTACATAGACCCTATACTGAGTTATGCACTATAGTCAGCCATTAGTTGTAATGTACATTTACAATATGCATAAATACCATGCATAAAAGACAAATTAGCTTGGGTTTAGTTCAATATCAAGTAGCGTTAGTCTACTCACTTCAGTAAAGCAGCGCAACCGAACACAGTTCCAAAAACAGAAACTGGCAAAATATATTTGCTCATTATTCAAAAAGTATGCTGGCGACAAATTTCCGCATTAAAATGTTTTAAACACAGAATAATAACAGCTCATTTGGTAAAGTTACACCACAAGGTTACATGCGCGTGTTTTTATCGTCATCAACCGGCAGATGGAACCTATTGCATTGTGGGAACTGTAGTTCAAAATGGATGTTGTCGCTGAAAAGCTTATAAAAGTACGAGTTCAGAATCTGAATGAACCCATTGTATTCTGTTGAGTTAGACAGACTCACGACACGACACTGAGGAAGAGCTATTACTACATATTCTACCCATTAACTGTATGTCAGTGTGATTCTACCTAGGAGGCTTCATTTCTAAAACCGACAGTCAGTTTCGGCATTCAGCTTGTATCCCTTCAGTAGCCATTCTAGCCAATGAGAGAGAGAGAAGCCGTTTGTATCCCTTCAGTAACCATTGAGAAGGTCAGTCCACAAAAAGTTCACCAACCTTTTTAGAGAGGCTGAAATTTGGCATGGAGGTTAATTGTGTGTGTGTGTGTGTGTGTGTGTGTGTGTGTGTGTGTGTGTGTGTGTGTGTGTGTGTGTGTGTGTGTGTGTGTGTGTGTGTGTGTGCGCGCGCACACGCATGTGCGTGCGCGTGTGTGTGAAGATGTTTGTGTTCATGCCAATAAAAGGGGGCGGTGGGGGGGGCAAATTTCGAAATGCAGGGTGGCAGAGGCAGAGTTGCGTGGGCTGCCCCTACCATCCTGCATTTCGGAAATTCACATAATTATGTGGTCGCAGGTATTGCGAATGTGTGCTTGTTTTAAAAGGAGTTAGAGCTCGTGAGTGGGGCCAAAAGCTTGACGTCATCCGGTTAAAAAGCGGAAACGGCAGTTGCAGATCCAACGGATAGGCTACAGAAACGGTCTGTGCTAAAAAACAACAACAACAACAACAATTCTGCTCTGAAATTCGATGCAAGTTATCTAGCTATGTAGTTAATACACATAATAAAAATAACTAAAACCATTTTAAACCATGATAACACTGTAACACAAACAGGCGGTGAGATCCGTGCCGTCCAGCTCAGTGGTTAGCACTGTTGCCTCACAGCAAGAAGGTCCGGGGTTCGAACCCCACTCCGTACCAGGTCCTTTCTGTGTGGAGTTTGCATGTTCTCCCCGTGTTTGTGTGGGTTTCCTCCGGTTTCCTCCCACCACCAAAGACATGTATGTTAGGGTTAAGACTCCTCCTCGTTCTAGGAAGGTTCCTAATAGAGGATGGGTCAAATGCAGAGGATGAATTTCCCCATGGGGATAAATAAAAGATAACTTTTAACTTATCTGGTGGATCTCACACCTATTTTCCTCTTGTCTCCACACCACCATTATTCCAGCTGTATGACAAACACTGATTTCTACCCATCCAGGTCAACCTCCCTCCACTCCACGCATTCATTTACTGATCAATTAGAGACACAGACACATCCATATTTGAAATGACGGTCTTTGGGCACTACTCGTCCAAAGCCCAAAACCACACTTTCAGCAGTACCCCGCCCTACTCAAAATCTGTGTAAGGAGGACACTTTTGTTTTAGTCTGCTATATAGGCTAATTGAATTCCTGCTTCTTCTAGTTTGTCTCAGATAATACAACAGTTGCTGTATCGTGTTTTTGAGAAAGTTTATTTGCTTGCTGTTTTGTAGATTTCAACTGAACCCTGTTTCAAAACCAGAGCAGTGTGAAACAAAAGTGTAACATATTTATTTATAAATAAACAAGTACCACAAAAAGGCATTTTAGTCTAGACACTTTAGGGCAGCGGTTCTCAAATTGTAGGAGGAGAAGAGAAGAGAGGAGAGGGGAGGGGAGAAGAGAAGAGAAGAGAAGAGAGGAGAGGAGAGGATAGGAGAGGAGAGGAGAGGAGAGGAGAGGAGAGGAGAGGAGAGGAGAGGAGAGGAGAGGAGAGGAGAGGAGAGGAGAGGGGTGTGATTCAGTGGGAGATGGTGACGTGACAGTGAGGGACAGCTGGGTTTCTGGCCTGCAGCAAAAGGCAGGGGGAGTGATTGCTATTCTGACTGGAGTGGGGAAAGTGGAGACTGGAGAGAGAGCTACAGTATAGGCAGAAAGCAGATCGAGGCCTGGTGTGTATGAACAGACCCATGCCTGCGGGGGGGGGGGCTAGTGTGTGTGTGTGTGTGTGTGTGGGGGGGGGGGGGGGGGGGGGGGGGGGGGCCTGTGCAGCACCACGGTTTTGAAATCAACCCTTACCTCATTTTCTCTGGGGAAATGTTAGTCCAAAGTGAAAATATTGGCCTTCGTCAGGGCAAACTTCATCAGGTTTGCCCTGATGAAGGCCAATGTTTGCTGGCCGAAACATGTTGGCATGTACTTGTTTTTAATTGTTCTATAACGAACTAGCCATTTATTAAAGTTTTTTTTTTACTTTTATACCTGAAGAGCTGCCTTAGTTTCCCTTCTTTTCTCAATTTTGAGGATTAAGATTAGTTGAGGAGACTTTGAAGGACCTGCGGCGGAGTCAGCCTAAGCAATATTTTTAGGACACAAAAGTCTCACTTTACTCTGAATGACAAGACAAATTAGAGATCAGAGCCAAAAACAAGGCCACCCCTTTGCAAGAAGAGGTGGAAAACTTGAGGTGACACAATAAAAAAAAGTGAAAACTAGGACATGAGTGTGGAGTCTGAAGAGGGAGAGGAGGGGAGAGGCAGGGAGGAGGAGGGTGGCGGAGAAGAGGCGCTGCTCTATTTGTTCGCAATGTGAGCGACGTGCCTTCCCCCCCACGGGGTGCTTGACCCTCACTGCCCTCTGCTGTCAGCTCACAGTGCTTCACCTTCACTAGATGATTTATGACAGCTCTGGAGCCACCCTAATCCTCTGGCCAGTCTCTAGTGTGTGAGAGAGAGCTGGACACCTCAGAGAGGTGAGTACCCATCCATCTCCTCAACAAGAACCAAAACCCCCACGGGTCAAATGATATTGTTTCAGGGAACGGTGAGCTCATGTTCCTCGGCACTGACTGTTTTTTTCCCCCGATGCTTATTTTTTCCTCCTTTCCGTGGCCTGCTGCTCGTGTGTAACCCCGCTTATCTTTCACACTCCCTACTAAGCTGTATAGTCTTAGTTCTGGACCTGGACCTGCCGCTCTCTTGGATAGAAATATGTGCAGGGAGAGAAACTGGAAGAAAAGCAGAGAACATGCAAATGCAAAAAGACAATTTTCCAGAGGCAGGAAAGACAAATGTAATCAAGAGAAATAAAGAGAGTCCTAACACTCACTGTATAAGCTCTTGATCCTTGGTAGATTTACTGTGTGACGTTCACACAGTAACGGGGGGGGGGGGGGGCAAACATCAGACAATAAATCTCTACCGGTGTACTATTCCTATTTATATCTCGTTAGAAGATGACAGACTTCCAATCAATTCAACTCCCCCAACTCAACCCCTCTGATTTGTGATCTCTGATGATGCGCTATCCAATCCAATCTGTTCTGGTTGGCAAACATGTCTGGCAGGCAGCCTGTTGTTTAAACATGTACAGTAATAGGGAACTGCCAGGGCGGAGAATTAATTGAAAGTCTTGCCTCACTGTTACCTAATAAGGACAGTTGGCAAAGTCACACTGTGAAGTAGGCCTCTACTTGGGACCATAAGCTGCTGAATTATGCAGGAGTGGAGCAGCCTGTTCCTTTAAAGCGTGGATTTGAAGTCAAAGTGGTGCACAGGCCCGGTTCTACGGCGGTGCAAGAGCATGTATTGCACCCCCATGTTTAATATGTTGCACCCTCAGTTGAAATTTGAATCTTTCAGAGGCTGTATAGCGGCCTCGTTTTTAAAGTTTGAGTGAAGATACTGGTAACAAACTAGAAGACCTACTACGGCATCCTGTGGTATTGTAAAGCACAGGCGAGGCTGGTATCGAACCCGAGGTCTCTTACTTACAAGCGCAACACGTTATAACCATCAGACCAAAGGGACAATCCCCGTTGGCCAAGGACCAACGTGTCGCTTTATACATCGAGACCCAGGATCGCCACACTATTTTGCCGAGGGGAAAACTAGGCTATGATCATTTCCAAAGGGGTCCGTTGACTTCCCACCTCAAGATGAATGAGAATGGGTTCTATGGGTACCCACGAGTCTCCCCTTTACAGACATGCCCACTTTATGCGAATCCCATATAGTCAAACCATGACATTTTTTGGATGCACTGTACATGTTTTATTTTTGCATATTACCTGAATATTTCTGCATAATGGGTTCCCTAGTCTGTCTTAGAATTGCCTAAATTGGGTATGACTGGAAAGCTGAGACTGGATTCAATTAGCCCAACTGTATTCATTCATGTGTGATGTTAGTCCCCATAGTAGCCATCCTATTGTAGTAAGACCATTTGTCTGTTCATCATGGACCACGTTCGGGACCCCCGACGTATTGGGTCCTTGAAATTGAGGGAAGTGGCCCTGGAAAGTCCTTGAATTTGAGGGAATTGGCCCTGGAAAGTCCTTGAATTTGAGGGAATTGGCCCTGGATAGTCCTTGAATTTTTTTTGAATTTGATGTTTATAAGATAGTGTGACGTGTGAGAACGCTATTTTTATAGACGGTTTCAACTTGACAACATAAACATTCTAAATTTCCCCCTGTTCTTCCTGTTGCAGTATTTGCTCCAAACTGTTCCCTAGCAACACAATGCCGTGAACACCGTCTATATCGGCGTTGAGAGGATAGGTTGTTGGGAGAGGCCCGTCCGGCGCTAGGACCCGGCACATGTGCGCGTATTAATTTGCCAGAGGGTGGAGAGACGGTGAACAATGAAGGAGCTGACTGGTAGTAGGAGGAGAGGAGCAACATCTGAGGAGGCAACACGGGGAGCAGCCGGGCTGACGGACACAACAAACACAGTGGCGAGAAGATGCTGGACTGAAAAAGAGGACGGACGGGAAACATGTAGATTTGTCCTTGGAGAGAGCAGACGAGTGGTGTGTATGTTGCGTCTCGCTGTGCGCTGCTGAATTGGGTCATGCGGACCACCAGGAGCGAAAGATAAACACGCAGCTTCCTCCCGCTGCTGGGCAGGCTGAGACGGAGGAGAGAGAGGAGAGGGATCCCCAGTCTGTCTGTGTGCCCATCACAGAGACAGGCACCACAGCACCAGGTGACGCAGGTGTTGTGATTTATAAGTCACGAAACTGAGGAGTCTCTTCTGAAATGAGCCTAGAATCATCTGTGGGAAGACAGCAAAGCAAGACACAACGACGGACCTCATCCACGCTTCTCCAGCTCTAAAATAACAACACATAGCTGCAACAATTCTTTGTTGTTTTTCTTTTTTTTAAGGAACTGGTCAGTTTTTGTGCTATCCAGACTTTAAAACGAACCGAGTCAGTCATCATTTAAAAAAAAGCCCCGGGTGTTGTCAGCAGAGCGCATCAGCTCTGCTCGCCGTGCGGATGCAGGACCATGGAGGAGAGAGACAGGTCGCCAGCAGGTGAGCGAATAACATCCAGGGAAACACACACCCCGAGGTGCCTCAAACTGGGTCACATCGCAACATATTCCATTTGGAAGCCGAAAAACGAACCGCCGGGCTGGGCTGAGGTGATAGCAGGGCAAGTGGGTCTTGCATAAAACAGGCCTGTAACTCGCCTTAATTTACCTGAGATTTAAAGTAGGCCATAATGGGTAAAAATACTAATAATGTGACACTTGTCCAGCTCCTCCCATGGCGCACGAATCAGAAATAGCAAAAGGAATGAAAATAATTCAGCTGCACGCAATAGGGAATAATATGCATCGTTTTTTTTAAGCTTTGTCAAATTGTTTCCCAAAAGTAGCTCAATTGTTTTCTTAATCAAAATATGCTGATATCTCTCCTTTGATCACTCAGTCAGTGGAAATTTAGTAAACTTTGTATTATCTGAACTACTTTCACATAGCCTACCGTAGCCTCTCAAATGGATTCATGCATGCAAAAGCTCACGAATAATCAATTTGTCTTTGAGTGGATTGGAAATGTACAGTCTGATATCCAAGCCTCAATGTTAAAAGGCATAATAGCACTCAGCACAATTATTCTCACTGTATTTAACAATACAAATGATTGAGGGTGGAGCTGCCATGCAATTCGGTTTTTTGGCAGCCACATTATCCATAATGCCTGCACCTCTTTGTATAATGTCTGATAGTGCATTGGTGATTCAGTCTGTAGTGGGGTACAGTAGGGGTACGGTGGTGCAGTGGTAAGCCCTGTCGCCTCACAGCTCGAAGGTCCTGGGTTCGATTCTCACCTGGGACGCTGTGGACCCCCCCATATCTTCAGTGCCTACTGCCCAGGTGGGCTATCTCGTCGAAAGGGCCTTTCTGTGTGGAGTTTGCATGTTCTCCCCGTACCCCCCAGGGTCTTCCTCCGTACATAACCCCCCACTAAAAACATGCAGAAGATCGTCATCCGACCAGTGACGACAACATCTGAAGTTGGTCCAATGATGGTCCAATGAAGGTCCCCGGGCGCTGGAAAGAAATAGCGACCACTGCTCCTGGCCTGCCCCCTGGAGGAAAGGACAAGCCTGGATGGGTCAAATGCAGAGGACATATTTCACCGGCCACCTTCAGCATGAGTGTGTGTAGTGGCCGCATGCATGTGTTGTAGTGTGTTCGTGTGACAATAAAGACGGGCTGCCGTCTGAAATCGTGTTTTTTTTTTAGTGGATGGACAGAGTTCACCCTGGGCGAT
The DNA here is from genome assembly GCF_964638095.1 of Poromitra crassiceps. Classification (NCBI taxonomy): domain Eukaryota; kingdom Metazoa; phylum Chordata; class Actinopteri; order Beryciformes; family Melamphaidae; genus Poromitra; species Poromitra crassiceps. Next base: position 30,344,924 of record NC_139626.1, on the reverse strand, counting down.
CTACTTTAAATGGCTCTTTGACGTTTTGTCCTGGGCAGACAGGTGATATTTCATTGCTAATGTCCTGACCTAATGCATTCAAATGAGTGGCTGACTTGATTGAGCAAACCCTAAAAGCAGTCAGCAAAAGCATGGGGCCTGGTAATGGACTCTAAATGAAACGCAGCGATGGCCGGCACCGATGGATTTGCTTTTGTCACAAACATTTGACCGCCTGACAAGAAGCAACAGTCATGGCTTTGACCTTTGCAGTGGCGGCGCTGAGTTTGGAAACCTGTGGCAAATTCAGACAGAGTCAAAGTGACTCTGTGCTGTGTAATGTGCCTGAACACTCCATATGCAATTTAAGACATACAGTATTATGCTGCCATTGTTGTATCCTATCTGAACTTTTCTGAATGAATTATAGTATTAGGCATCCAATTTCACCCAGATACAGGGGAAGATCTAGAGAAATGTTCACGATGTGGCAAGAGGGTGGCGTAGACATTTTAAATTTAGTGGGTGACAGAAATATTTGCTGATTTAATCGCAAACAATCACGTATCAATAGGCTATTTGCTTGGAAAATCCCCCAAATTAAGATGTTTTAACTAAAAAATATTACATTATTGTGACACGAGTGCACATTAAGTAACGCACAAGTAAAAAAGTAAGTAACAAGTACTTTTCATGTTCCCCTTTTTCTTCCACTCCACCCCTCCCTAGATTTTTTTAGGGTGAGATAGCAGGTCAACAGTATTATGTCACATTAGTGGGTGGTGCACATCATCTGAACGCTAGGAACCTGAAGATTAATTTGAGATGCAGCTCAGCACTGTGTCAAGTTTTTCTAGTCACACTCTACATCTGTATAAACATTGTGTTTTGATTAGGCATCTATTCAAATGTTGAAAGTTTAGATGTAGAATGGCTTCCCCTTAAGTCCAGTTTACACCAATAGATTCGCAACGAGACAAAACCGTTTTAGGAGGTTGCAGCAGGGGAAAGTTGCAGCGGTGTAAACGGGCCCGTCTCATCTGGACTCGTAGGGGCTGGTTGCACGTAGTTGCAAGTATAGTTGCAAGTTGCATCCAGTCTCGTCGTGAATCTTTGCTCTAAACTGGGCTATACACCACCTCATACACCAGCCATCCCCATGCTCAATCATAAGTTGCTGCAGCAATTGTTGGGTTGATACCATTTGTTACACAGATTTGGTGCAAGATTTAACCATTTTTGACCACTCGATAATTGATTGAAAGAAAATGGTAAAAAAAAAAATCCTTCCAAAATGTCACATTAAGACACCAAGACCGAATAATACACAATAGTTTGCCTAAACGGTATCTAAAGCTCTATGCTCATTCCACACGCTATTTTCCTTCTCTCCTTTTTCTCTCACTCCTCTCCTCTCCTCCACCGAGCCCCTCCCCCTCCACCGAGCCCCTCCCCATCCACCGAGCCCCTCCTCCTCCACTGAGCCCCTTGCAGCTGGCAGACGCACATCGCCCATTCAGGATGTGTTTGAGATCAGGCCTTTCATCTGCTACTGTTACCAGGCTGAATTAGAGAGATTGTAACTGATCAGAACTGTGATTAACCACTTCCCCAAAGTGTGGTTGTATCACAAATCTCCACCTTGGCCTCTCAAGTCAGAAGCCCTGTTCGAAACCGTTCCCTGTTACAGAAATAGTGAACTATATAGTGTGTTCGCAATTTTTTTTTACTACTGTCTGAATTCTCAACTGTTAATTTGATTCACTATATAGTCCACCACAAAATACCCACAATGCACTGCAATTTCTAGTGAACAGCGAATGTACCCTACATTTTCTCCCATATACCACAATGCAATGCGGTTGTGTTTACCAAGAGTGAGGCATAGTGTCCGAAACTCATCTATAAACAGTAGTTCACTATATGATAAACACTACATGGGGAATAGTGAGAGAATGAATGAACATGGCTAGAGGCTAGGGTCTTTCCTTCTAAAAGTTTTACAGAGCGGCCATCTTACTAGAGAAGGTGGGCTCCGCCCATTGGCCTCTGTTAAACTTCCCTCAGCTGTAGTTTCATGAGAACACACCTCCCGTGACATCACACCAAGATTCTCAGGAAGCAACCCCCTCTCTCTTTCTCCCCTCCTCTCTCTCTCCCCCGCGTGCACATGCATGCACGCACACACACACACACACACACACACACACACACACACACACACACACACGTGTATATATATATATATATATATATATATATAAGTGTCGGCAGCATTGAGCTGTAGCTGCCTGGTGGCTCTTCTGAATGAGCAGGATGGACGGACAAAACTTTAAAAAAACAAAATCGAAAGAATATTTTCTTTAAACCTGCTTTTTTTTTAAACATTTTGGTCCGAGTGAAATATCCTGCCATCTCTCCTGTTTCTAAATATATCTGTACCATTTGGTTTGAACAAGTAAAACTATTTTTATAAGCATTTTACAAAATGTCTATGGGAAAATAAATGGCGGATGAAAATCTCTGGTACAGTGCTGAAGCAGGAAGTGACGTTCCACTTTGGCTCTCTATAATATCTCCAAGGAGTCACGCCATGCATTTGACATCAAAGGGATGCAGTGTCTTGTGTTTTGCGCATTACTTGAGGCTTAAGGCTTGGTTTAGTTTGTTTCAGGATTCTCTCTCTCCTCTCTCCCCCCCCCCCCCCCCCCCCTCCCTCCCTCTCTCATATGAAGCTTCCCTGCTGGAACCCAGATAGGCTGCGGGTTTGTGATAGGATGGAGGTGAAGTACAGTATGTTCCCTGGGCAGTTTATTGCAGTGATATTTCACCGCTGAGTACTTTGGAGTGTGTGATTGCAATGAGGTTGATAGTGACAATGATTATGATTATGATTGGCATTTTACACTCAGTCACACTTCAGTACTCTCTAATACTGCTCTAATCCTAAACTACAATAGAAATGGATTCACCAATTCCATTGTTGTTGTTTTTCTGTGTTTTCTCTGTGCTCTTTGGTCGAGCGTTATTTCTTTATTTTCTGTCGATGGTCAGTTGTCAGCATATTGTGCGGGGAGCAGTGCTGTCTGTCACTACCCACATCTCAGCTCCACTGGCAGCGATTGTGTCGGGCTCCTCTATGGGCTTTTAACCTTGGGTTATCCTGCCGCGAGTCTTGGGTTGTCCCAGCAGGGGGCCGAGGGCTGGCAGCACATCTGCCAGGAATTTGCATCGGGGCGGTAGGTAGGTAGCTCCTCCACGGGGGAGTGTGGCAGAGAGAAGGGAAGGGAGAGTTGAGGCGAGTCGGGGAAGGTCACCCCCCGCAGGGATCCTCCTCTCTCTCTGGGGTGCCAGGCAGGCACAGCTGAGAGAAGGTGATTTATCAAAGTAGAGTGTCCGTGGCCTGGGCCGGCGCTCCACCTATCTCCGCGCACAGTGGGAGGCTTCCTCATGCTGTGTGTGGACAGGGGGCACAGCCCACTAACTCCCTCCTCTGATTATATTCTGTGTCGTTAAGGGGGATGATTCAGTTGTTTATGCCTGGGCGGGCAGCAGCTGACCTGAGTGCAACTGGCCATAGTCAGGAGCCTTGTGATCGAGTTTTAGGGGGTTTGGGAGTAAAGTGATTTTTTTTGAAACCCTATATGCCTGTAACTCGGGGGTTCAAAACCTTTTTTTTGCGTGTGAGCGACCCCATTTTGATGTCACAAAAATCTAGGGACCCAAGACATTCAAATTCCGGTACATCGGTAATATCATCAGTGGCATCATCAGTGATGTCACATGTAACAGTAACTTTTTTCTCAGAATTCTGACTTTAATTTCAGAATTCTGACTTTAATTTCAGAATTCTGACTTTTTTCCCTCAGAATTCTGACATTAAAATCTGAGTGACTTTTTTCTCAGATTTCTAATTTGACTCTGAGAATTCTGACTTTTTACCTCAGAAGTCTGACTTCTTTTTTTCAGAATTCTGACCTTAGACTCAGAATTCTAACTTTATTTTCGGAATTCTTACTTCATTCTCAGAATCCTGACTTAAACTCAGAACAAAAATATATATGTATATATATTTAAAAAAAATCACGTGGCCCTAATCCTCTTCGGTAGTTTTAAATTGTGTGGTGTATTTATTTATTTATTTATTTTTATAAATTCCAGGCGACCCCAAGGTTGAACCACTGCTAACTTGTCCTGTATACTGTGACGAGGAGAAAGACAGGCAGACAGACAGACAGACAGTGTCGGTACATGCCTGCAGGTGTTCTCTTTTTAAGACGGAGAGAGAGAGAGAGAGAGAGAGAGAAACCACATCCGTCAAAATGTATTTCAGCTATTGTTTTGAATGTGAGCCAGAGGCGAGGCATGTTGGGCATTTTGACGCTAAATTGGACACAGGAGATCATCAGTCTTCACTGATAATTACTCTTCTGCCGAGGGCAGAGCAGCTACTCCATTAGCGGTGGAGAGAGGCACAGACATGAGGCAGACCCTGCAATCTATTTCCTCCCTTCATTAGTCTCTTGTTTACATGAAGAACAGAAAAGAGGGGGAGAGGAGCAGAGAAGAGGAGCAGAGAAGAGGGGGAGAGGAGCAGAGAAGAGGAGAAGAGGAGCAGAGAAGAGGGGGAGAGGAGCAGAGAAGAGGGGGAGAGGAGCAGAGAAGAGGAGCAGAGAAGAGGAGCAGAGAAGAGGGGGAGAGGAGCAAAGAAGAGGAGCAGAGAAGAGGGGGAGAGGAGCAGAGAAGAGGGGGAGAGGAGCAGAGGAAGGCACATAATCAAGAGGGCAAACACTTGTGTAAGCTGCAAAGTCCCATCATCCCAAACCCCCATAAGCATATTGATGTGGAATAACATGAAATGACTGCTGTTTCATCACAAGTGGCGTATGAAGGTGCACTGTGCTTATCCAAATCGAACACATCTTACATGTAAACTCATGTCCTATATGTATCTGTATTCATGTTCAAAGCTCAGCTTGTCAAAGTCTTGATGAGCTAGTCACAGTCCACTGCAATCGCATTATTCATGTGTTTGCATCAAGATATAGCCCAGTGAATATATATATATACACACACACACACACACACACACACACACACACACACACACACACACACACACACATACATATATGATTATATATAATATATATTGTATATATATATATTATATACACATACTGTATATGATTTGTCCACTTGAAGGCTCCCTCTCTGCATTCAGTTCTCAGTAAAAAGAAAAAAGAAATGTTCCCATGGTAATGCTATGCTAATTTCACCCCAATTACTCGTGTGAGATCAAATAGCCTGGTTATTGTTGCATCCTTGTGTGGGGCTGAGTGGGTATTCAAACGATTTGAACCGAGGCCTGAATGCACTGCAGCTCTGACAAGAATGGAACTTATGAGAGTTGTTTGCGAGAAAGGCTAAAGGTCAAAACAACTTGTTGTGGCCTTAAGTCCACAATAAGAGATGTACTCACAAGTACACGCCTCAAAGTTCAGAGGTCAGGAAAGCACCATCGCCCCAGGCTGGGATCAGACACGACTGAGACAAGAGGGTCGGTTGCCAGTGGTTTCGCAGGGTTCATCTCTGCTCTCATCTCCAGCCAAGACTTTATTGAAGAAAGGTCAGCTGGCTCCTCCAGCTTGATCTCGTGTTACACGTGGAGCCAGTATAATACAGAGTTTTAGGGTGGTAAAGTTGACGTTTTCCCTTCTTTCTTTTTTGGTCAGCCTGTATTTTAAGAGGAGTTGCAATGTAGATGCACTCGTCTCTGTGTGGGGATTTGCTGACTGGAGAATTGCTTAAATCTGTATTTAAGGGGAAATAATTGCTGGTAGAGCTGAACAAGTAATAATAATAATAATAATAATAATAATAATAAATCTGAATCACAATATGAACCTCAGCAATTTGATAATTGGGTGCTAGTGCAGTGGTTCGAAGCCTACCAAGACAAGGGTTGCATGTTCGAGGCCCTGTGTTACCTCCGGCTTGGTTGGGCGTCCATACAGGCACAATCTGGGGGTGGGAAGCCAGAAGGGTATGTGTCCTGGTCGCTGCACTAGCACCTCCTCTGGTTGGTCACGGCACCTGTTCAGAGGGGAGGGGAACTGGGGGAATAGCGTGATCCTCCCACACGCTACATCCTGCCGGTGAAACTCCCCACTGTCAGGTGAAAAGAAGCGACTGGTGACTGCACATGTATCAGAGGAAACATGTGCTACTCTACAACTCTCCCCAGATCGGCAGAGGGGGGTGGAGCAATGACCGGGACAGCAGGGGGAATTGGCCAAGTACAATTGGGAGAAAAATCTGAAAAAACTTGATCCAAAAAATAAGCCATTGCACAGGCTGCATTAAATTGCTTGAAAATTGAAAGCATTAAATTGCTTGAAAGTTGCATCCAAAATGGATTTCTGAACAAAACTCAACTAAACCCTGCACACTGACATCTATTTTTATTTGAACATCACTTTTCTTTAAATCATTTTAAGGTTCAAAATAAATTTTGACAAGAAAAAACAGTTTACAGTTTAAATTACAATTGCAATATTCTGTCAATCGCAATTTTATTTTTTTGTCAATATGTTTTAGCCCTAGTGGCTGGAATAAATGTTGATGCTGCTTACCCTACCTTAACCTTATATCTCCCACATGTCAGCTTTTCAGGAATTAAGAAAAAGAGTTTCAGATTTACTACCATGCATTTTTGAGTTTATCCAGTGGGATTTGAAATGGTTTCAGAAGCCAGAGGGGTCGCTGAACTTTCTCAACCCACAGAAGAGCATGTAAGCCTTCATTTAGAGTTTAAACATCAAAATCACCAAAAGAATTGCGAGTTTTCCCCGCGACGACATTAAAAGGGTCTTGGAACCAGCAAGCAACCCATGGACCCATTTTTAAAATGCTTACAGATGACTTAGTATGAGCTCGGGTGTGACTGTTATAGGGTTAGGGTTAGGGTTAGTATGAGCTCGGGTGTGACTGTTATAGGGTTAGGGTTAGGGTTAGTATGAGCTCGGGTGTGACTGTTATAGGGTTAGGGTTAGGGTTACTATGAGCTCGGGTGTGACTGTTATAGGGTTAGGGTTAGGGTTAGTATGAGCTCGGGTGTGACTGTTATAGGGTTAGGGTTAGGGTTAGTATGAGCTCGGGTGTGACTGTTATAGGGTTAGGGTTAGGGTTAGTATGAGCTCGGGTGTGACTGTTATAGGGTTAGGGTTAGGGTTAGGGTTAGTATGAGCTCGGGTGTGACTGGCTGGAAAAACCCACAGACCGTTGTATTAGAATGTATTGCGAGGCAAATCTTTCATTTTGACATGGCCACTGCTACCTTGTCTTTATAGCCGGCCCAGAGGACAGGAGAACAGGATGGGCGCAGAGGGCAGTGACTGTATGGGAGCTCAGTGGGGCATGTGGCTCAGTGGGGCATGTGGCTCAGTGGGGCATGTGGCTCAGTGGGGCATGTGGCTATGGTCCAACACAAATGCTGAGTGGTGTGGAGGCTCACAGCTGCTCCCTCTTACAGATAGCAATACAAAGGGCCTTTGATAGGCTCTCACTGTAAGATCCATACACCAGCAAGCTGCCCAGAACACGCACAACTTCATCTGCACACCCGCAACACCCTCACATTTACAACGTCATGGCAGCTTGCGGAGCGCACCGCCTCCCCGAACCACTCATCACATTCTAGGACATTTCCTAATCCGGTTCTGTCTGTGTGGGAGCGGACAATGGTGTAGTGCATCATATACCCTGGGGTATATGCTGCAGGGTATACGCTGCAGGGTATACGCAGGTATACCCACTTATTCTTCAGTCAGCAGTATACCCACTTCTAAATGCCCTCTATAGCCTAGTCAAGTGTAACAATTGCTACCTACTGTAGCAGGGCAAGGAGAGTGAAGGCATAGCTATCTATTGTTGTCGCTTTAGCGAAATAATTTGCAATGGTGCACCCGGTCATACTGTCATCATTTAAAAAGTCTCCTATAGACGACCATCAGTCCTGTAACTTCTGAAATCTGAATACACGCACTGATCTGTTTAACAGAGCCAAATGGAGGCAGGAGTCACAGATCAGAGGAGACAGACCAGCAGAGTTCAGGTGACTCAATATGTAGAAATGAATACAGCTAAAATAGGTGTGTTATTCCTGGTTTTGCTAAAGATGTTGTTGATGCCATAAAAGTGATGCCCATCTCCTAACTGGCGTCCTTGTGATAAGGAGCTATGTCAGCGCCATGTGGTGATCTGAAATGACCAGCACCCCTCCGGGTTAGCTCATTACTCAAATACTACTGGCCCATTTTGGGGTGAATTAAATATGCAATAGGGCATGTATCCTTTGCTGGACGCGCCGCTTACAAAAATTGGGGGGCATATTCAGAGTACCCCCACTTCTTCAGGCACCACTACACCACTGGGAGTGGAGTCATGTGATTAAGCTCTGTGCGCACAGCCTGCCAGAGCCGAAGGAGTGCCAGTAACAAGCCCTCCCCTCGTCCTGCTCCCTTCTGACTGACGGAGGGCATGGGGGAAGGTGGAGTGGTGGTCCTGCTTCCTTCTGACTGATGGAGGGCATGGGGGAAGGCTGGGTGGTGGTCCTGCTTCCTTCTGACTGATGGAGGACATGGGGTAAGGCTGGGTGGTGGTCCTGCTTCCTTCTGACTGATGGAGGGCATGGGGTAAGGCTGGGTGGTGGTCCTGCTTCCTTCTGACTGATGGAGGGCATGGGGGAAGGCTGGGTGGTGGTCCTGCTTCCTTCTGACTGATGGAGGGCATGGGGGAAGGGTGGTGGTCCTGCTTCCTTCTGACTGATGGAGGACATGGGGAAAGGTGGAGTGGTGGTCCTGCTTCCTTTTGACTGATGGAGGGCATGGGAGAAGGGGGAGTGGTGATCGTGGTCCTTCTGACTGATGGAGGGCATGGGGGAAGGCAGGCAGGGTGGTGGTCCTGCTTCCTTCTGACTGATGGAGGGCATGGGGGAAGGTGGAGTGGTGGTCCTGCTTCCTTCTGACTGATGGAGGGCATGGGGGAAGGTGGAGTGGTGGTCCTGCTTCCTTCTGACTGATGGAGAGGGCATGGGGGAAGGTGGAGTGGTGGTCCTGCTTCCTTCTGACTGATGGAGGGCATGGGGGAAGGGGGAGTGGTGGTCCTGCTTCCTTCTGACTGATGGAGGGCATGGGGTAAGGCTGGGTGGTGGTCCTGCTTCCTTCTGACTGATGGAGAGGGCATGGGGGAAGGCTGGGTGGTGGTCCTGCTTCCTTCTGACTGATGGAGGGCATGGGGTAAGGCTGGTGGTCCTGCTTCCTTCTGACTGATGGAGGGCATGGGGGAAGGCTGGGTGGTGGTCCTGCTTCCTTCTGACTGATGGAGGGCATGGGGGAAGGTGGAGTGGTGGTCCTGCTTCCTTCTGACTGATGGAGGGCATGGGGGAAGGGGGAGTGGTGGTCCTTCTTCCTTCTGACTGATGGAGGGCATGGGGGAAGGCGGAGTGGTGGTCCTGCTTCCTTCTGACTGATGGAGGGCATGGGGGAAGGTGGAGTGGTGGTCCTTCTTCCTTCTGACTGATGGAGGGCATGGGGGAAGGTGGAGTGGTGGTCCTGCTTCCTTCTGACTGATGGAGGGTATGGGGGAAAGGGGAGTGGTGGTCCTGCTTCCTTCTGACTGATGGAGGGCATGGGGGAAGGGGGAGTGGTGGTCCTGCTTCCTTCTGACTGATGGAGGGCATGGGGGAAGGCTGGGTGGTGGTCCTGCTTCCTTCTGACTGATGGAGGGCATGGGGGAAGGGGGAGTGGTGGTCCTTCTTCCTTCTGACTGATGGAGGGCATGGGGGAAGGTGGAGTGGTGATCGTGGTCCTTCTTCCTTCTGACTGATGGAGGGCATGGGGGAAGGCGGGGTGGTGGTCCTGCTTCCTTCTGACTGATGGAGGGCATGGGGGAAGGCGGGGTGGTGGTCCTTCTTCCTTCTGACTGATGGAGGGCATGGGGGAAGGCGGGGTGGTGGTCCTGCTTCCTTCTGACTGATGGAGGGCATGGGGGAAGGCGGGGTGGTGGTCCTGCTTCCTTCTGACTGATGGAGGGCATGGGGGAAGGCGGGGTGGTGGTCCTGCTTCCTTCTGACTGATGGAGGGCATGGGGGAAGGCTGGGTGGTGGTCCTGCTTCCTTCTGACTGATGGAGGGCATGGGGGAAGGCGGGGTGGTGGTCCGAGGAAAATCTGCTCCCAGTCTGTCTGTGGTGTTTAAATGTTTTATCACCAAACCTGCACCACCCAAACTGCTCTAGTCTGGATACCGATCAGCATTTGTGTTGACTCGCTGTAGGCTGTATTCAGTGGGCAGACAACATGAGTAGGCTACAATATTCATCGGCTCTTATATAACCATCTTCATGCTTATGATAAAATCAAGAAGGGGGTGTTATCTGGGGAGAGAGATATACGCTACACAGGGCACTTTTCTATTTGCAGTTTGCTTTTTAGCAAAGAGTGATGAGCCAAGAAAACAAGGCTGCAAACATTCACTTCATGTCCTATTTTAGTACATCCTGCTATATTTATCATGGCACATACTGTAGCTGAAGGATCTCTAACACCTTGTACCCAGTTAACACATTCTTAATGCCGGAACAAAAAAGTATTGTGCTATGCAAGTTTTCATAAGTTGTTAATTAGATACTTTCATCTTTTGTGATATGGAACAGCGTGTAGCTGTATTGAACACAAATGTCAAAGTACAAAACGACACACAACGCAATGGATTGAATATCGTAGAATCGGCGGTGGAGCTGTGGTGAAGCTCTGGTTCAGGTTGAATGTGTGAGAAACCAGTGGAGCTGTGGTGAAGCTCTGGTTCAGGTTGAATGTGTGAGAAACCAGTGGAGCTGTGGTGAAGCTCTCGTTCAGGTTGAATGTGTGAGAAACCAGAGTTATCTTCATTGGCTCAGAGGAGCAAGCAGCGTCTGGGAAGGGAAAGGGCCATCAGTGAAATTGTTTGTGCTGGTTTTATGCGTATGAGTGTGTGGGTGATTCTGTGTGTGACTGTGTATGATTGAATTTGTCTGTGTTATGTGATTGTGTGTACTGTATGTAGGGGGAGGTGTTATGTGATTGTGTACTGTATGTAGGGGGAGGTGTTATGTGATTGTGTACTGTATGTAGGGGGAGGTGTTATGTGATTGTGTACTCTATGTAGGGGGAGGTGTATGTAGGGGGAGGTGTTTTGTATGTAGGGGGAGGTGTTTTGTATGTAGAGAGATGGAGACGTTGGATGAGATTGTTACATTTGTGGGTGAGATCTGAGATCCACTTAATCTTATCAAAAGATCCAGTTCTATATGTAGCTACAAGCACTCACTATAACTATAATATATATATAATATAATATATCACTATAACAAAACCTCACATGCACAGTCACACATTTCTGATTTAAATGAGCCATCAGTCAGGTTCCTCCATATCTAACCCCCAACTAAAACATGCAGGAGATGGTCGTCTGACCAGCGGCGGTTGGAAGAAGTAGGTCCCCGGGCGCTTCACTGCAGCTGCCCACCGCTCCTGGCCTGAACCATGGAGGACGACGAGCCAGGATGGGTCAAACGTGGAGGACAAATTTTCTCAGTGCCTGCAAAGCAATCTTAATGAAAAGTTTTAGTGTGACTGACTCCCATCTACAGCTTACAACTACAACAATGACATCTTTCTTCCTCCAAGGGTCAGTTTGACCCATGCCATCGCGGTAGCACATTGTAATGATTTATACGGCAACGTAACTGGTTAAAAATGATATAATCGTCTGATGACCTCCAGGTCAGCAGGGTCTGTCCTGGATCACGAAGGCCGACTTTGATTGATGCTTAAAATCTGCGTCGAGGTGACCTCCAGGCATGGGGTCTCTCCTGGCTTCTGGAGGGGGATGCAAATCTCGGCGGTTTGTACCTGCTGAGATTTGCCTCTCGGTTTTTAAGTCAAAGCAGCCGAAAAACATGGTGGGGATGCAATTCCTGGTGGGGGATGCAGAACTCGGCATAACACTGGCACGTACACACCTCGAACCTGTCGGCTCTTTCCATTCGTCAAACCTCCTCGCTGGTCATATTGATTTTCCCGTCGCCGTCTGCCAGTAAGTGCTGTCTGAAGCCAGCCACTCAGGCAGCCATATCTGAAAGCTGGCTAAAGTGATCTAGAGGGACAGGAAGTCCAATACATTTAGTGAAAACACAGCTCCTGCTGGTGCCTGCCCTGTGTTGATGCTATGGAAATGATGTCTGTTGAAGCCTCTTCTGATTGAGCCACCCTTTGGGAGATGCTGGCCACTGGCCTACTGTATGCACACTTGCACAAATGAATGTACACGAACACACAAGAGCATTCATTCATAAACACATACATGTACACAGACACAAACCTGCACAGAAATACACAACACATACATGTACACAGACACAAACCTGCACAGAAATGCACAACACATACATGTTCATGTACACAGACACAAACCTGCACAGAAATACACAACACATACATGTACACGGACACAAACCTGCACAGAAATGCACAACACATACTGTACATGTACACAGACACAAACCTGCACAGAAATACACAACACATACATGTACACAGACACAAACCTGCACAGAAATGCACAACACATACATGTTCATGTACACAGACACAAACCTGCACAGAAATACACAACACATACATGTACACAGACACAAACCTGCACAGAAATGCACAACACATACTGTACATGTACACAGACACAAACCTGCACAGAAATACACAACACATACATGTACACAGACACAAACCTGCACAGAAATACACAACACATACATGTTCATGTACACAGACACAAACCTGCACAGAAATGCACAACACATACTGTACATGTACACAGACACAAACCTGCACAGAAATGCACAACACATACTGTACACAGACACAAACCTGCACAGAAATGCACAACACTTACTGTACATGTACACAGACACAAACCTGCACAGAACATACACAACACATACTGTACATGTAGACAGACCCAAACCTGCACAGAAATGCACAACACATACATGTACACAGACACAAACCTGGACAGAAATACACAATATAACATACATGTACACAGACACAAACCTGCACAGACCATACATGTACACAGACACAAACCTGCACACAAATACACAACAGAACAGAACACAGACACAAACCTGCACAGAAATACACAACACATACATGTACACAGACACAAACCTGCACATAAATACACAACACATACATGTACACAGACACAAACCTGCACAGAAATACACAACACATACATGTACACAGACACAAACCTGCACAGAAATACACAACAGAACAGAACACAGAGTTCCATAACCTTGGCGTCATTGCAGCACAGCAGATCATCATTCTAAAGGCTAATCATCTTCTTCCTCTCCCCCACAGTCTGCCTCATAGTGTCAAGGCGAGCCTGTCTCTTTCCCCGTCGGGGCCGGGCCGGGCGGGCAGCGGAGGCTACTGTGGAGGTGTGCCTGTGGAGGACATGCAGGCCCTGGCCATCACCTCCCTCTCCGCAGCGGACGTGGCCAAACACTACGAGCACATCCGCGAGCTGGGCAAGGGCACCTACGGCAAGGTGGACCTGGTGGCACACCGATCCCAGGGTGAGTGGGGGGGGGGGGGGGGGGGGGGTGGCGTGGTGTGGGATAGTCCACAGCAAGGTCAAGAGCTGGTGGCTCAGTTGGCAGATGCACACAGTGCTGTGTTTAAATGTGTCTCAGGACCTTTGTCGCATCTCATCACCCTCTCTCTTCCTGTCTCTACTGCGAACAGCAGAAATGCAAAATATCATATATATATATTTTTTTTTTTTATTAAAAAGCAAGCTGTTTTAGAAATCAGATGATTTATACGAGGGATCAGCTGAGCAGCATTTTGGTAAACAAACCGCGTCACTGGGGGAAAACGGCAATGGGACCCTATGGAGCCAGCCTTGAGTGCTCACTCCAGCCCCTGTGTGCAGTTTACATTTTAAAAACTGCGACAGTGACATGCATATATTATACATCAGACTCTTGAGCTACTTCTGCTCTCACTCAGAATGTCAAAATATAAGCGATGTCATGTATAGTTTTTGAGATATTAACGTTTGTTTGGCACAACTCATACTAGTTAACTGCTTCCGCATTTCTGGGGGATTTGTTGTTGTGACTGATTCGTCCTATAGCTGTTCAGAGTTTAAATCCCACAATGTTTTATTTGTTTATTTATGTATTTATGTATTTATGTATTTATTTATTTATTTATTTATTTATTTATTTATTTATTTATTTATTTATTTATTTATGGGTGAGCGAGAAAGCGGAAGACATGCAGCAAATGACCATGGGCCAGATTTGAACCCACGAAATGGCTGTTGTAAAAAAGGCCCATTGATAAGCCGTTGCAGAGTGCAAGGCTGTTGTGTTAGCAGCAGTGTGAAGAGGCTCTGTATAGCTGCAGCTGTGCTTGTGAACAGCTGGAGTGCGAGAGCGTGTGGGTGAGATGCATTCATTGATACGTGCAGGTTTGTGTGAATGAACAGCAGCTGCTACAAAGTTCCCCCACTCCCTTACAGTATCAGATGACACTTCCCTTCCCAATTCAAGTTGTTAGCTATCAGCTATTTTAAAATAAGCCCAAGCGTGATTTAGGTCATTTAAGAATCACTACTGCTGCCCTCAATAGTGTCAGAAAATATTGACCTGATATGCAGGCGTAGTGATATAGTAATACGTGGTTCTCAAACTTTTTCACCTCAAGGAAATTAGATCACGGACTCCCAATTGATAAGATCTGTCCCAGGGTCCCCTAACTGAAAAGATTTTTGCTTTTAGATGTAGACATACATTCTGTCATTATGTTACTTATGGGTGGAATAAAATTATTCACAGTTTTGCTGGCGACCCCTGGAACCCCCCTCAAAGACCCCTGGGGGTCCCCGGACCCCACTTTGAGAACCACTGTAGTAAGGGCCTACACCAGAGGATTAAATGTATGCAGCCTTTGTGTAGGTGTGTGCGCGTGCTTTATGTGTGTTTCTGGTCCTTTCTAGGCACCAAAATGGCACTGAAGTTTGTTACCAAGAACAAGACGAAACTGAAGAGCTTCCTGCGGGAATACAGTCTAACAGGCTCACTTAGCTGCAGCCCCTTCATCATCAAAGTCCTGGATGTGCTTTTTGAGACAGAGGACAGCTACGTGTTTGGACAAGAATATGCACCCGCCGGGGACCTCTTCGACATCATCCCCCCCCAGGTAACGCCATCATACCGGGCTTCCACCAATCACCGCCCTCACTCAGCCGGAGCTTCGCCAATCGGCCGCCACGTTCCGACACTGCGGTTTTAACGAGCTCCCCCGGGATTGGAGCCTTGTCTTCGTCCCGCTTTTCTTACTGTGTTTCACTGCATTCCCGTTGATGTGACTCCCAAGCTTCTTCTAAAGGCTCGTTAAAAATGGGCGCAATGGAATTTAAAATTGAGACTCTTTTGTTCCATTTTTCCATTTTTATGTGTCTCACTTTTCCCTCTGCACCTTCATTCCGCCACTTAATATATCTTATTCTTTATAACCGCTACTCCCTGCAACCAGACGGCAACCCACTTCCTGTGTAGTCTCTAGACAGACGTGTTGTACATTGACTCCCGCAATGTACAAATGCTCCTGCCTACCCGTCTGTATTTTAGCAGCTCTCAAAGTTGGTAAAAGAAAATAAGGCAGGATATCCGGTCAAAATCCGCTCAGTTCCCCACTTCTGTGTCCCCTGTGCAGTCATTTAATTGCTCCGACTGGAAAACAAACAAGTCGAATCCTAGCTGCTGAGCAGAAATGGCAATTGGACAAGATATTTTGATTTATTTATATATTTATTTTTGTCAACATGTGTTGTCAATTGTTCGAGAGACTACTTCCCGTGAATCTCTCTTCTGCTCATATCGCTTCCTGTGGTTGCACCTCCCTTCTCTACAGTGTATCTCCATAATGAAGAGCTTTCTCTCTCTCTCTCTCTCTCTCTCTCTCTCTCTCTCTCTCTCTCTCTCTCTGTCTGCCTCTCTCTCTCTCTTCCCACTTCTCCCCCTCCAGGTGGGACTGCCGGAGGAAATGGTCAAGCGCTGCATGCAACAGCTGGGCTTGGCCTTGGACTTCATGCACAGTAAGAGCCTGGTGCATCGCGATGTCAAGCCCGAGAACGTCCTCCTCTTCGACCGTGAGTGCCGGCGCGTCAAGCTGGCCGACTTCGGCATGACGCGGCGCGTGGGCTGCCGGGTGAAGCGGGTGAGCGGCACCATCCCGTACACGGCGCCGGAGGTGTGCCGCGCCAGCCGCGCCGAGGGTTTCCTGGTCACCACCAGTCTGGACGTGTGGGCGTTCGGCGTGCTGGTCTTCTGCATGCTGACGGGCAACTTCCCCTGGGAGGCGGCGCTGCCGGCCGACGCCTTCTACGAGGAGTTCCGGCGCTGGCAGAAAGTGGGCTGTCCCGTGGGCACCTACCCGTCCCAGTGGCGGCGCTTCACCGACGACGCCTTGCGCATGTTCCAGAGGCTGCTAGCCGCCGAGCCGGAGAAGCGCTGCGGAGTCAAGGACGTCTTCTGCTTCGTCAAGTACGAGCTGGTCAGTGAGCTCCGGCGGCGGGCGTCCTGCCGCGCCAAGAGAGGCGAGAGGTCGAGCTCGGGAGTGTGCACCGGCAGCTGCACGCCCTCCTCCTCCTCCTCCTCCTCCTCCTCGTCACGCTCAGCCCACAGACACCCGGAGCCCTCCACCCCTCCAGGCACGTCCTGCCTGCGCCCGGCGCCGCTCAAGCGTAGCGTCTTGTCCGACCCGCTCTCTGCCAGAGAGGAGCCCGGGCAGCACCACTCCCCCGGCCGAGACAAGAACAAAAGCCAGATGGTAATGGCCACTGCCATCGAGATCTGTGTGTGATCACACCGGCGCGAGCGGCGGAGTCTGGAGGGCTTCTCACGGCCAGAACTAGCTGTGAGGAGGTGTTAGCGAACGCCCGAGAGAGAGAGAGACTCCGGTGGAAAAGGCGAGGAATTTTAAACGGGAAAGCGAAGCTCAGGATTTCATCCACGGCTCCGGAAATGGACATCATCAATCAATGGCACACACTGCTGGACAGCTTCTCACTCGCACACGCCTGCAACACGCCTGTAACACGCCTGTAACGTTTAGATTTGTGACCAAAGACTGAAGGCTTCCCAAGCTGAAGGGCCAGACAGCGTTTAGGAATCCACTGATGTTGCTTCACTCGGAAAAACGCCGTTCAGCCACTTTGCGTTTCTTGCCCATACATTGTAGCGGTGCTAAGGATTCTAAAATTAGATGGTCTATGAAGAACCAACACTCTCATTCTCACTCATCACTCCACCTCTCTTTACTTTAGCTTTTCCTTATTATAAAATATAACCCCCTGGGGAGGCGACTCTTTGCAGGCAACCTGCTAGTCAGAGGCCGGTGATCTTGGGGTTATAGACTGTTTCAAGAGAAAATGGCGCAAATGTCAAAAACAACAACAACAGGAACAAAAGGCTAAAAATGCGAAACCCTAATGTAGCAGTTTGTATAAGATGTATGTTCTTCTGCGTGTCTAGACAGAGACAGATTCTCGGTGATAGGCATCATCTCATCATCTCAGGACATTGCAGATGGTCTCTTAATGGAGGATCAGAGCCGGCTCAACACGCCAACTGCTCTCAATGTCATTCGGTTCCTCGGGAGCCGATGTTACACAGCAGAATACAGGGACTGTCGATCTTCTGAGTGGAACAGGTGGCATACGCAGAGGAGGAGATGGACTGTTTTTATTGTTTATTTTCTACCTGCTGTGTGTGTATGGGTGTGTGTGTGTACGGTATGTGTGTGTTTGACTTGCGAAAGCACAAGATTTTTTGTAAAGGAAGAGACATCTTAGCGGAAACACCTACTTTATACTGTAAATAATTTGATATGTCCAGCAGTGTACTGTAATATCAGGTAGTTCAACCATGTAGCTGTACTAATTTTCTACAACAGGGAAAGGGGTTATGGGGGTTTGACCGTTTTTGTTGGGGGCAAGGCACCGTATGTAGCAACAATTAAAGTACGACGAAATGTACAGTATATTAACATGACAAAGGTATATGGAAATGTGATGGAGCCTGTTACAATGTCTAATATGGTAGCAGCTGCTGTTTCGTTCCCTGACCCAGGTATGACCCAGGTATGACTTCTCCTCTCCTGTCATCAGAACCATATCATGAGCAACATCCATTACCTGTATCCAATCGATGGGGCTTCCTGGTCATCAAATAAATCCCGCCCTCTCCGTGTTCTGTCAATAGGAAGCCGCAGGGATGACGTATTTTTGTAGGAAGTCCCGGACTTCATGGTTCTTCACTGTTTCTGCCTATGGGATTTTTGAATGGGTTTTTGGCACGATGCTTCAAATAAGGTCTCTGGGCAACGCAAGCTTAATCAAACGCGAACCAGAGTTCAGCGGGATAATCTTCACACATGAGGACCACTTTCATGAGTTTTGAAGCGTAAATGCGAGCCCTAGAAGTAAAAAGCTCGTGCTAAGCTAATCCAGAACTACACACAGTGTCGCATAGGCTTCCCCGTCACGTCACCACTCAACCTGGAGTGTTGTTGATGTGTGCGCTGCTGTGCACTGATTACCCCGGGCTGAACCAGGTGAGGGAAAGAGAATTTCCGTGTTCGTCCTTTGAAGAGATGACGTTATTGACGTATAATATCCCCGTCGACTCAACGGTGTAGTCTCATTTAGCCGCTTGCTAGCTAGCCGCCCTTTTAACGGCACATAAAAGCTTCAAAACTCATAAAAGTGGTCCTCATGTGTGAAGATTATCCTGCTGAACACTGGTTCGCATTTGAATAAGCTTGCGTTGCCCAGAGACCCTATTAGAAGCATCGGGCCAAAAACCCATTCAAAAATCCCATAGGCGAAAACAGTGAAGAAGGAGTGTTAGCATTGATGTTTTCCGGACTCATTCCTGCAGCTCTCTATACAACTCAGTCCGTTCTAGTTGCCAAGATCTACAGAGCCGCGGCATACAGATCCACTCTACAGTCGACACCATTACATTTGATTTCCGAGATACAAAATACACACCAAGCCCCATAATGTTCCCGCTTGCCAACTATGCTCACCTTTAAGATACAATCCCTCCAGCTGTCTGTCAATTTCATCGATATCTGACGCTTGAATAGGAGAGACTGGGCGTGCCTCGTCTGGAGAAGTGGCCTTTGCCATTCTGACCAGCGCTCCGCTCGGCTTCTGGCTTCTGAAGAGTGATGGAGATAAGCCTCTGAAAAAGCAGCGTGAATGCTTCATTGGCTAGGGCTCATTACCCCCATGTTCCTTGGTTGGATTGTGTGTCAGCCAGGTGTGTGTGTGTGTGTGTGTGTGTGCATGTCTGTGTGTGTGTGTGTGTGTGTGTGTGTGTGTGTGTGTGTGTGTGTGTGTGTGTGTGTGTGTGTGCGCGCGCATGTCTGTGTGTGTGTGTGTGTGTGTGTGTGTGTGTGTGTGTGCATGTCTGTGTGTGTGTGTGTGTGCGTGTGTGCATGTGTGTGTGTGTGTGTGTGTGTGTGCGCGCGGGCGCGCTTGTCCTTTTTGTTGATTTCTCCCCCTTCCTCCCATGACAGCCCTTCAGCTCTGTCGCTATAGTGACAGAGCCGATGCTCCTCTGGTTCAGCCATCAGCTTCTGTCATCTTCTCCCCAAACAACAAGTCTAATTGATGAATGCTTGTGGCAGTGTTGTAGCACTCGAGTCCAGGACTCCTTTTCAAGACTCGTGACTCGACTTGGATTTGAGCACTGATGACTCTGACTTGGGACTCGAGCATTCATGCATTCTGACTCGGAAGTTGGAATATGCCCTAATAATTTGGCATAGCCTAAGGTAGTTATATTAACACCATGACATTATTCAATTTTGTGCAAGGGCATGCACATGTGTTCCACCTATGTGGATTCACGCTCATGTCAGTACTGGACTCGGACTCAAGTAATGGGGACTGGACCCAGACTCGAACATTGGGGACTCGAGACTTGGACTCCAGATATAGTGACTCGACTACAACATTGTGATGCATGACCCAAAATAAAAGAGCCGGTGTGAGTACCGGATCGTCTCGGTGTCCACCCGCTATGCCGACCACCCGCAATGCCGACCTTAGGTTTAGGCGTGGGGGTGGGAGAGGTTAGGTTTTGGGTTAGGGTCTGGGGGAGGTTAGGTTTAGGCATGGGGGCTGGGAGAGGGGAGGTCGGAACAGCGAGAGGTCGGAACAGCGACATGGAACCATCGTCTCGCCCTACCGGATGTGCTCGGCTCGTGGTCCGTGACTACAGACGAAGTTAAACTCTCACATTTATTTTCAAAAAGTAAGGCTCATGTTTATGAGAAATGGTCCTGTACACTTGAATCATGATGGTAATTTTTTTTTTAAATGGCCTGCATTTATATAGCGCTTTTATCCAAAGCGCTTTACAGTCAGTAGGTACATTCACCCATTCACACACCGATGGGGCAGGCTACCACGCAGGGTGCTGGCACACCAACGGGGGCAATTTGGGGTTCACTATCTTGCCCAAGGACACTTCGACATGCAGACTGGAGGAGCCGGGAATCGAACCACCGACCTCTTTTATCCAAAGCAATTAGTGGACGACCCGCTCTACCTCCTGAGCTACAGCCGCCCCCGTACGATGATCATTTAATGTTTGTATGATTCATATTTGTAATGTGTATCATTCATGTCTGATGACATCAGTAGCTTAGCTTGTTAGCTAATCTAAAGATGTCGGACATTTTGCCCATATTAATCCCACGTGCCCGACGTACAGCCAATCGCAATGCATGCTCCAGCCGATCTGGTAGGCGAGCCGATCTCACACCCACGCCGCCCACCAACTCCATCCCATCAACCAGAGCTTCTCATAGCAACTGCTCAGCAGTATTATTATTAGATTAGATTACACATTTCTGCAGGTACAGATACAGAACCTCTGTTATGTCTGCCAGAGCTCAGTCCAAAGTCTTGTTTATCAGCCCCCGAAAACAAAGACCTGATGGTCACAGTCGGTGTCCTCATCGTCTGTTGCCACTGTTCTTCTTGTGTGTTACAAAGGGATGTACTGTACGCTGAGATGCTGGTGGTCAGCTGCCTGATAGGATTGGTGAAGAAGTAATCCCCCAATAGGTAGTAATGGAAGTAGCCCTGCCTTACGTCCTACTAGTCTGTGCAATAATGTCAAATCTACATCCTAGATCAAGACAGGGTTAGATTAGATCGACCTAAAGTGATAGAAGGTGTGCATAGCAGTACTGCATGTGTAGCCCTCCACTTGACAAGTGGATGTCTTGATGTCAGCCGCGGTGGCTTTTGCCAGACATCACAGCCATCGGCATCATTACACTGCCATCAGTCGTCGTAATGTTGTTTGTCATGGACTGTTATGACAGGAATTGTCCAAAATGAATGACAAAGGTGTGGGATTATACATTCTTATTTCAGATCTAGAGAGTAGCCTTCCCTTTACCCAGTTCAGTCCTGATCCAACAAGCTGTTTTTCTGCCAGCAGGTATAGTTGTATAGCCTAATGTAAATACTGTGTATTGTGTCTTTAACACAGAATCAAAATGTTAATATATGTTGAAATAAATTTGTGTACCACAACTTCTGGCTCCTGTGAATTATTGTCTCAGTCATGAATGTGTTTTTTTGTGTGGTCCACCTACTGTATGCGTACTGTAGGCGGTGCTATACTAAGCCAGCTGCAGCTTTAGATGTACCTTAGCTGCATATTAGCTGAAATGATGTGATTTCCAGAGGCTTCATGGTCTGCTATTCCAGCTATCTCCCCAGACTACTTTAATATGCCCACTTCATATAGCCTACTGAAAGTCCAATTAACACTTCTGCAGATAGGAGTTATCTGGTGCCCGCATGAGTTCAAGGGCGGTTGGACTATGCAGTGAAAATGAGAACAGTTCTCACCCCAACACCACCACCACTCCTCCTCACTGTATGCATTGGCTGTGGTGTCAGATTGGCTCATTTCCAACAGCACAGTACAGCTCTACTCGACCTGGTCTTACTCGTCTCTACTTGATATAGACTCTGTTTCCATAGCAAGTTTACTCGCCTCCGCCCACACCTGGTCGTCATAGCGACCGCATATCTGCCCATAGCCGAAGTAGGCTATAACGTACAGTATAACGTTAAAATTAAATCCATACACGGAACTTTTAAACTGGTTATGAAATACTGGTGCCTGTAAATGACCTACAGTGTACATGGGCAAATGTGACAATCGGCCAGGAGAATGGATATCACTTTGTTGTTTACTCAAACTCACATGCATGCACTGCGCGGGGGACGGGAGTTGCGCTACGGGGAGAAGGGAAGCCTCTACCCCGGCGGCAACTCACCAGGCAAGACCGTGTCTTCGCTAAACCCCCGCCTCCGGCCTAGCGGAGCCGACGTTACACAGCAACACAAAAGACTGATGGAAATAACAGAAGAGAAGGTAAGCCCCACTAAACTGGTATCCAGCATTGACAGTAGATACAGTAAACACGATTCTGCCTGACCAATCAGTCATCTGCAGTGTTTTCACGTCACCGTATGGTACCGGGTCCACAGCGCTGGAACCTCAACAGAGCAGGCACCAAAAGCAGCACGACTCAACCCGGGCTGTCCACGTTTTTATCGGTGGAATGAGACAAAAAAGCAAGATGAGCTGGGCGGGGCCGCGCTGATACCAGCGGTGGAAATGGGCCAGGCTTGGTCTCAGGCCTGGTCTCTAGAACCGGATACTCGCCCGCGACCCAACGATGACATCACTGCTGTGTCACAGGGGGAGTTCCCCCAGGGAGTTCCCCCTGTGAGGTCATCGGTGATGTCAGACGGTCTAGGCTGTCTTTTGATTGTGATTGCGTGATGTCAGACCTGCCCCTTGTGAGGTCACCAATGATGTCATACCTCGAATGTATAGGGTATAAAAGCGATGTTCTACTATGCTATACACTGCAAATCTTGAAAAGAATCTGTATAAAGAACAGCTCAATATTATGAATAATCAGGTTTTCCTTGCATGCATTCTGCATCTCTGCCAGACTCTGGATGTGAGTAAGGAGCTCATAGGGAGTGAGAGGAAGAAAGGGGATGCGATACGGGGCCTGGAGAAACTCATCGTAATCGATGCACATTTAACATTTGTAAGTATAGTGCAAATATTGATTATCCATCTTCATCTAGCCTACACTAACACTTGAAACAGTGTTATGAACTGTATGATAGGCCTACTCTAGATTCAATTATTGCTATGTCAACAGACTTGATAGGAATTTGTCTCAGTGCATTGAATGGGGTGATTGTCATAACATAGAAAACACAGGTGATAACAAAAATAAGAAATAAGAACAGCAAAAACAGTTATCCTAATTATAGCCTACATTCAAACAATATGGTGAGAACCACAAATGCAGAAAGTGAAGCCTCTGGTGGGCTTTCCTTATGGCTCAGTTAATTATCATTTCTTTAGTCTTGTTTGCCCTACATACACTCTATAGGGCCACCTTAACCCATTGATACCTGATGTAGCATTTGTGTGTATATCCCTCATTTGTGTGCATATCCCTTTAAGACGGTCTTAAAGGGATACACACACAAATGCTGCATCAG
The DNA here is from genome assembly GCF_964638095.1 of Poromitra crassiceps. Taxonomy (NCBI): domain Eukaryota; kingdom Metazoa; phylum Chordata; class Actinopteri; order Beryciformes; family Melamphaidae; genus Poromitra; species Poromitra crassiceps. The sequence continues at coordinate 30,321,190 of NC_139626.1, read as the reverse complement.
GTATCAATGGGTTAAACCAACCTCTGATCCTCTACTCTCTCTTCTATCGGCTGGTTGTAAAGCAGGAGGAGTTTGGGCTGGTTGTAAAGCAGGAGGGGTTTTGATCTGGTTGTAAAGCAGGAGGAGTTTGGGCTGGTTGTAAAGCAGGACGGGTTTGGGCTGGTTGTAAAGCAGGAGGGGTTTGGGCTGGTTGTAAAGCAGGAGGAGTTTTGATCTGGTTGTAAAGCAGGAGGGGGTTTGATCTGGTTGTAAAGCAGGAGGAGTTTGTGCTGGTTGTAAAGCAGGAGGGGTTTTGATCTGGTTGTAAAGCAGAAGGGGTTTTGATCTGGTTGTAAAGCAGGAGGGGTTTGGGCTGGTTGTAAAGCAGGAGGGGTTTGGGCTGGGTGTAAAGCAGGAGGGGTTTGGGCTGGTTGTAAAGCAGGAGGGGTTTTGATCTTGTTGTAAAGCAGGAGGGGTTTGGGCTGGTTGTAAAGCAGGAGGGGTTTGGGCTGGTTGTAAAGCAGGAGGGGTTTTGATCTTGTTGTAAAGCAGGAGGGGTTTCGGCTGGTTGTAAAGCAGGAGGGGTTTGGGCTGGTTGTAAAGCAGGAGGAGTTTGGGCTGGTTGTAAAGCAGGAGGAGTTTGGGCTGGTTGTAAAGCAGGAGGGGTTTGGGCTGGTTGTAAAGCAGGAGGGGTTTGGGCTGGTTGTAAAGCAGGAGGAGTTTGGGCTGGTTTGGGCTGGTTGTAAAGCAGGAGGAGTTTGGGCTGGTTGTAAAGCAGGAGGGATTTGGGCTGGCTGTAAAGCAGGAGGGGTTTGGGCTGGTTGTAAAGCAGACTGGTTAGACAGTCGGGGTATGCTGCAGGAGGAGGGAAAGGTCAACTATGATGACAGACTGGACTTGTGTGGTGCTCTTAAAGTGCTGCTACAGAAGCCTGTGAGGGTCCTATCTCATTTGGGAATGAATCTATAAAATATTCTAGAAATCTTCCAGTGCTTTGTGTCTAATGTCCTGTGGAGCTGCATCCTTATTTTAAAACAAATTGTTAGATTTATGAAAGTCAGTTTTGGTATTCCCGACTATAAGTCAGCTCTATAAGTCACTCGGTTGGTTGGTTGGTTGGTTGGTTGGTTGGTCGTATGTATGTATGTATGTATGTATATGTATGTATGTATGTATGTATGTATACACGTCACGTGTGTGTATTTATGTATGTGTATGTAGGCCTATGTAGGTGTGTATGTATATGTAGCCTATATTTATATATAGGTAGTGGGATGGAGGGTATAGCCTTCGTGTACAAATGAAAAAGTCCTAAAGCAAAGGACCTACATTTACATTCTGGCTGACTTGACGCTGGTGCACTAAATGTTGGAAACTCCTCTCATCCTATAGGAGAGGCGCTTTTTTCTGTTGTCATATTCCGTCATTTGGGTTCCATTGGACACAATGGGGCGGCTGTGGCGTGGCTGTGGCTTCCATTAATCAGAAGGTCGGTGGTTCGATCCCCGGCTCCTCGAGTCCACATGTCGAAGTGTCCTTGGGCAAGACATTGAACCCCAAATTGCTCCCGATGTTCAGTGTATGAATGGGTGTATGAATGGGTGAATGTAGGCACATTGTAAAGCACTTTGGATGAGAGCAGGCTATTTTACCATTTACAAAGACAATTTAAAGTAATTAACGATTAAGAAAGTCGGATTGCAGCCTGTGGGAAGCACTGATGTCATTATCAAGGGGTAAAAAATGATGTTTACAGCGGGTGTGCTATCGCGTGTTGTTCAGAGCTAATCCGATAAACAGCTGGGTAGGGCGTCGCTCTATCGGCTTGGTAACTTTTAGACCAAAGAAAACGCCGGTAGGTAGTTTGTGGATATTAGTACTGCACTCTCTCATAAAGTGCAGAATATTGCAGCATAAACCAAAACTAAATCACACAAACACACCAGTCAATATACTGTATATATTTAGAACACGGCTCTCTTGAATACTCGATTCTGATTGGTCAATCAACAAGATTCACCGGTCATTATTTCTCGACAACCGACCGCTGCTCTGCCACACCTGGATTAATCAGTTGATAAGAGCTTTTTGTCAGCAGACACTACTAATTAGGCCAACCAGTTGCAGCTGTGGTGTCTTGTGTGCCAATTACGAATGAAACCGTTTTGTCGTTGAAAAAAGATTGAAAAAAAATCTATTTGAATAATTATTTTTGTTAGATTATTGAATGATTTAGTTGTAGGCCGTGTTCTAAGCGGGATAATGTATATTGAGGCGGTGATTACTGGGAAATAATGACCTTCAGGTGAATGATTAAGCCCTCCGCTGCGTGTCGGGCTCAATCATTCACCTGTCGGTCATTATTTCCCCCTCAATATACATTATCCCTTACATATATATATATATATATATATATATATATATATATATATATAGCTCCATTGCATCAAGGAATGTGGTGCTGGCTTCTGCAACACAAAGTCAATTTCAGAACTCTTCTAAATCGGGATCATCATGGTTGCTATGGCAATGGTGGCAGACGACCTGAGAGTGTATGGCAAATTTTAGTGGCACACCTCAGGCTACAGACAACACACACACACACACACACACACACACACACACACACACACACACACACACACACACACACACACACACACACACACACACACAAACACAATGGAGCATGCTCTTGCAGACGTGCAACTGTTGCCTCAGACTTTCCTTCCAGTCACATGTATGCTACTGTGAAATGGGAGGGGTGGAGGCGGTGTGGCTGGTTTAGGTGATGTGTCTGCTGTTGGATGGCTTGTTCTCCCCCTTGGCATGCAGAAACCTAAACAAGGGCAAATTCGGCCCAGGATGCACGTGGTCCTAGGCCGCAAAAAACAAACAAACAAACAAACAAACAAAAACAGCAAAACAAGTCAACATAGAGGTACAAATGACATATCAATCACGTCCCCGTCCCCCCCACACACACACACACACACACTTGTCCCACTTGACATGTTCCCATTCTTACCTCTCTGCACTGCACTGACATACTTTCATGCATACGCCCCTACTCTCTCTCTCTCTCTCTCTCTCTCTCTCTCTGCAGCTCTCCAACTGTGCTCTGAGGGAACAGATCACACATGACTCCGGGGTCTGGCTCTGACAGAGCGGGGAACATCCCTCTGCTGGGACCCCCTGCTGAGATCAGGACCCCCCTCCACTGCAGAGTTTCCTACTGCTGTGGTGAAGTGTCTCTTGGGCCGCATTTCCCACTGTCACAGCTGCAGTTGTTTTTATAGGATGGAATAATGGCTGGCTGGTTTCAGAGTGATGCATTTTGTAGGCTGAGGTGCAGCAGCATGGTGTACTGTATGCTCCCACTGGTGTTAAAACCAGCAAAAACAAATAGTGCTTTTGATCTAGCAGTGAAAATATAGTCCTCCTATCTCCATTCAAGTAAGACAAGTCTTCAATCTGTATGATATTATAAAAAAGAGGGGGGAAACTAAAAGAAAACTAGAGAAGGTTGCATTTTTCTGTAGAAAATGTGCTGCAAGATACATGCCACTACTTGACCATATTCACAGAAGCCCAGTTACAAGCAAATGGGAAAGATTTGACAGAGGACACTCACTAGAATTCGCTTGAAGGCTAACGACTGACATGTCTGGGTTGACCATGACTGTTGAGCTGAACAAAGCAGAGAGATCTGCTCCCAAAATCCCAAAAGAGGTGAGCTCCTTTGATGGCAACAAGATTAGCCAATTGTGACGCCTTCAGTGAATGAGTGATGATGTCCTCAGTGATTATGTCACTCAAGCAATTGTGATGTCACTCAAGCAATAGTGACATCATTAATGACATCATCGGTGACAACCTCAGTGAGAAGCAGGGAAGGGATGGTGATGAAGTGTGATGGCCTAGAAACGTAAAATATTGCTGCCGCGGCACCCATGGGCGAATTAATTGCTGTTTTTTCTGTTGTTTTGCACCAGATTCATTCGAGACCCTGAAAAGTGTTTTAGCAAATTTTGGAGGCGATCGGAGAAACATCGCACCTTGCAACTCCAGGACAAACAAACAGACAGCTCTCCAATTATAGCATTACTCAAGAGTAAAAGTATAGCATTATAAAAATACATAAAAGTACAAAAAAAACTACTCAAGTACTTGTTGTACTCAAGTACTTGTTGTACTTGAGTACTTTCCACCTCTGGACATCATCACGAATACTAGCCAACCCCTGTCCAGTATTCAGCAGTTAAAGCCCTTGTTTGTATGCTGTGATTGGCTAGTTATGTTCTAGTGATAACCCTGATTGGTTGCTTTGGAATTTTTAATGAGGCAGGTTGGGAAAGTCATTTTAAAGATTTAACAAGATAATTGAACCTTTTTTTGTGGGGGGAAACCATCAGACACAAATTATTATTCTAAGTAGACTATTTTATATACATATTAAACACGGCTTTAGGGGGGTCTTTTTTCTGTCCCCCCCTCCCCCATTTTCTCCAGGCCAATTTTTTCCCCCTGTTGCCCCAGTCGCTGCTCCACCCTCTGTCGATCTGGGGAGCCCTCAAACTAGCACCATGCTTCCTCCAACACATGCGTAGTTGCCAGCCACTTCTTTTCACCTGACAGGAGCTTCACCGGCAGGACGTAGCATGTGGGAGGATGACGCTATTCCCACCAGTTCTCTTCCACGTCGACCAGCCGCTCCGACCAACCAGAGGAGGCGCTACTGCAGTGACCAGGACACATACCCCTAATCCGGCATCCCACCCGCAGACACCAGCCAATCGTGCCTGTGTGGACGCCCAACCAAACTGGAGGTAACACGGGGGTGCGAACCTGAGACCCTCGTGTGGGTAGGCAGGGAATCTACCGCTACACACTACCCGGACATTTACCTTGAATCTTTTACTAGTGGTATAAACTAAACCGCAACATCTCTCACAATACCTTGATTTTTATCTTATTTTCTTCAGAAGACAGTATTATTGAATGCAAATACAAAGCTCACAATCAGTTAGTTTCCAAAAGCACTTTAGACTTCATGATGAATCTGCAAAGGCAGACCAGGATAATAGACATGGAAGCACAATCTCAGAACTGAAGACTTTTAGGGTCAGCGGTCAGTCCAGGTCAAGAGGGGACGATGAAAGGGAAGAGCAGCACAGCTCAGAAGCGCTTGGGTCTACAGGGAGGCCTTGGATGCCACAGTGCCGCCAAAACTAGGGAAATCTTCAGAGCTGCTCATATCGGGAGCCTTCTCACTGCCAGTGGTCCACGGAGCCTCCCTCACCACAAAGCCCTTGGATGGGCCGCGGGGTTCGTCCATGGCAGAAGCACTGCTCCCAGAGGTTCTCATGTAAGCAGACTTTGCCTCACTCTCAATGACATCTGCCATATATTCCACTTCCAGGTAAAGGAGATGCTCGATGGCTTCATTCACAAGCTCAGTTTGATGACCTGTGACTGACACAAGGTTTCGGTTTGCAGCTCCACTCTGGGGAAACCTGAGATCAACCTTAAACTCATTCATGATCTTGTGGATGCCCATGCCACGTACACCGATAATGCGGGCATAGACCCTGCTGTCCAGGGTGATGTTCTGAGAGATCATCTTCTCCTGCTCATCAACATTAGCCTGGATGGCATCTCGTGCAGCAGTGGCTTTGTGCTCATACCCTGTAATGGTAATCTGATCCTGGTTTTCATCATTTTTCTCTGGGAACTGGATGTTAACATCATGTTCAGTGCAGATGGTGGTAATAATGGCACCTTTGCGACCGATAATCTTGGGGTGATACTTGGGGTCCACAGTGATGGTCAACTTGAAGCTCCTGAGTGCCCGATCCTCCTGCTCAGCCTGCAGCTCTTTGACGCGCTCCAAGAGGCCCTCTTTGGCGTGGCCTAGGTGATTGGCCAAGCCAGTGATGGAGATTATATCTGATTGCAGCTCAGTAGCAGGCACTTGAATATTTACCTCAAAGTTATCCATCATCTTGCGAATTCCACTTCCTTTCCATCCAATGATGTAACGGTGAAGCTCAAAAGGCACTTCCACCTCAATAGTGACAGGAACCAAAGCCTTCAATGCTTCCATGGCAGCCTCACACCATTCTTTGCGGCCAGAAATCATAATCACATCACACTTATTAAGTGCAACTGGATCAAAGGGCTCTTTCACTTCTCCATTGGCCTCTCTCTTAGCAGGAGTAGCTTGAAGGTCCTCACGGTCTGGGAACTTAATTTGTACATTGTGATCTCTGGTGATCTGCTGGATCCTTGAGCCCTTAGGACCTATGATGGAACGATGGAACTTCTGAGTAATGACACACTCAATGGTCACTTGAGCATCCAAGTCCTCGATGATCTCCTGCATGCGCTTTTTGGCTGCCTCCACACATTCTTTGGCTCCTTTGAGGGTGACCTTCTTGCTCTGAGAACCAGTGTGAGGGAAAGTCACCATCACACCACCATACTCATCAGCAAGGTCCCTAAGGACTTGGCCACGGCGAGCCACAAAGTAGCGATGGTGCATGGGATCAACCATCATTAGATCCTCCACAACATTATCCAAACTCTTGATGAGTTCCCTCAGCTCCTTCTGTGCCTCACGCACCGCCTCTTCTGTGCCAATCACAGTGATCAGGTCCTGGTCTTGGTCCTCTGGAGTGGGGAAAAGGATCCTGGCACCGGTGCTGTCACAAACCTTACGGATGTTTCCGCCAGCTTTCCCAATGAGGAACTTGTGGTACTCTGGCTTCGCACGCAGCTCGGTAGTGTGACTCTTTGTTTGCTTCTCATCTGCCAAGGCAAGCAGTTGCTGCTTGGCTTTCTCTACCTCATCAACAAGGCCTTGGATGGTGACCTTATCAATGCCTGAGCCCTCAGTGGGGAATTGGATGTGCACACTGCCATGCTCTTCCATGATTGAGCGCACAAAGTGGCCCTTTGACCCAATCAAGGAGTTGTGTAGTTTGGAGGGAATGGAAACCTCCATCTCTGTGATCGTTGCCACCTCCTTCTGAATGGCTAAACTGCAATTTTGGGCAACCTCACAGTCTGCCTTCTTGCCAGATATGACAATCATCTCAGAGTTGCTGTTCTCGGCAGGCACATACATTTTTGTGTTTGTTTCCTCACAAATCTTCTTGATGCTTGAGCCTCCTTTTCCAATTATGTTCTTATGGAATTGTTTGAAGATGGGGACTGAGACAGAGAAGCTGTTCTCCACCATTTCAGGCACAGTCTTCTGCATGACCTTGGAGCATTTCTCCACCTCAGGGCGTGGGCCCCGAAGCTGAACCATGTCACTTTTCTGTGCCTGGACTGGGAAATTGATGATGATCTCTGGGAATTGGTCGCACACTTCTTTGATCTTCTCCTCTTTTTGCCCAATAGTGGCTCTGTGAAAATGCTCTACAATGATCAGGTCCTTTGTATGCCAGTTTTCCATGCGTGAAGCCAGCTCAAGCAGCTCCTTCTTGGCTTCGTGCACACCCTGGGGATCACCCTCAATGCGGATGAGGCTGCTTTTCTCATTGGCAGGGGGGATGAGGACCCTCACCTTGTGCAGCTCTTCGATGCGGTTGATGTTAACACCACCTTTTCCAATTAGGTGTCTGTGGAATTTGGGGTCCACATTCATCTCTGCATAATCCATACTTTTCACCAGATGTGTAACAATGGCTTCAATCTGGATCTGCACGAACTGCAAGTCTTTGGTGGGACCCTCCAGGGTGATCTTATCCTCTCCCTCAGTGAACTCAATGCGCACCTTGGGCATTTGTTGGGTAATCTTGGCCAAGTTCTGCCCCCTTTTGCCAATAATGCAACGATGAAGCCAGGAAGGAGCTGAGACCGAGGAAACAGTATAGCTGTTGGCCTTGGTGTAAACTTCAGCTATGGCCTGACCCAGCTGGTCTCGCTCCCCACGAAGGATGACAGTTTCTGAGCTGCTGTCAGACGGTGGTATCTCAACTGAGACACCAGTTATCTCCAAGATCTCCTGCAGGGTGTTTCCCTTGGGGCCGATCACATACTTATGCTGAGACTTCTTAACTTCCACTGCAATGGTAATGGTATTCTTCTTCTTCTCTTGACAAACCTTCTTGATCATAGCCACAGCAAGGGCCACCTGCTCCTTTTCCCCAGTGATGACAATCTCCGTCTTGTTGACGCTGGGAGGGGGGATGTTGATGCAGGCACCAGTTTGCTGCATCATCTCTTCTACAAGCTTATTGTAGGCCCCGGTGAGGAATGGGTGGTACACCTTGTCGATGTTGACCCTCTCCACAGCATGCTTGTCCTGCTCAGCAGAGATCAACAGTATCTCATGCTTTGCCTTCTCCAAGCCCATCTTGGTGCCAGAGATCTTAATCTGGTTGCTGGGGTTGTCAGTTCGTGGGATCTGGATTTTGGTGGCAGTCTTGAGCTCTAACTCCTGACACTTCTCCCCATTTTTACCGATGACAAAACGGTGGTGCTCCTTGGGGATGCCAACAGTAGCTGAAACCCGAGTGAGCAGTCGGAACATAATCTCCTTGCGGGCTTTCCTCACGGCATCCAGCTTCCCAGACACTATGATGGAGAGGCCCTGATCTCTAGCCATGGAGAGCTCCAGGTTGGTGCTGGTCTTACGCATAATGTCTGCACAAACCTTCACTTGATATCCTCTCCCAAACTGGTTGATGTCCTTGTACTTGCGCTCTTCCAGTGGCACATGGAAAACCTGGGTGATTATAGAAGACTTCAAAGGGTGGATTTTAGATGTCCAGGCATTGGTGGTTTCCTGGGTCCCCTCAGGTGAGGCTGGCTTCTCAGGCAGAGGGGGGAAGTCAACCTTGTAGATAGCTTCTTCATCGCTGCTCGCACCACTGGATCCTGCCACAGCAGCATCACCATTCTGTTGCTCTGGCAAGAGCCCACTGCGGTGCTCATTGAAGCTTTCCTGCGTAAGTACAGTGACTGAGCTCATGGTCAAAATGTGAGTCTGAGTGTGCCACAGTTAAATGGTCAGTTTCCAGATAATCTGTCCTGTAAACATGCAGCTGAACAACTGGCGAGAGCCTGGTTGTATTTTATACCACCAGCAGGGGAGGATTTATGACATCACTGATGATGTCACTTTTTTCACTGATGATGTCACTATTTATTACATCACTGATGATGTCACAATGGAAGAAGAAGATGCCACTTGTTTTGCTAACTGAGGAGACGTGTGGGAGAATGCAGGGAAACAGTGGATGGATAAATCCAGAAGGAGGCGGTAATGCAACATAGAGGATGCCAACTGCCATAAAACACCACAGAAGAAGGCCATGTTTTTGTAGTTGTGGCTGTCACTGTCAGCACACAACATACTGTATTAATCACAAACCAAAATAAATAATATTTCTTCTGTTAACAGCACAATTCCCTTTCTGATTGCCGTAGAGAACAGCATTGTCTGCATGTCTTTGCCAGCTCGTAAATGACCCCTAGGATGCTGCTCAAGTGCTTCTCATAATCAGTGTCGTTACTTTTAATGATGCTTTAATGAGTTTGGGTAACAAGTGGGGAAATGGAAGAAACAGCTGTGACACAAGATGTACCACCAGAGGCTCAGCAGAGATCATACATGTCCAGACTACAGACAAGCAAAACACTATCTCCGGCAAAACGAGCTCCTAAAATGCTGCCCAGCCCATCACCGTGCACCGTAGCTGTATGATGTATACTGTGTGTGTGTGTGTGTGTGTGTGTGTGTGTGTGTGTGTGTGTGTGTGTGTATATTTGTGTGTATATATATGTGCTTGCGTGCGTGAGTGTGTGTGTGTGTGTGTGTGTGTGTATATATATATATACACAGAAGGAAAATATGATTGTGTGTGTGTGTGTGTGTGTGTGTGTGTGTGTGTGTGTGTGTGTGTGTGTGTGCGCGCGCGCGCGCGCGTGTGTGTGTGTGTATATATATATATATATATATATATATATATATATATATATATATATATATATATATATACCGTACACACACACACACACACACACACACACTATTATCAAGTTTTAGTTAACCAAATTATTTTAGCATTTACTGTCGCGTGTGTGACTCCTTCCTTCCTTGAGCTGGGTTGTAACATAATGTGCTCGAGGAAGTAACGATGGAGGAGTCACATGCCAAAGTAAAAGTTAAAACAATAATTTATTAACTAAAACTAAGGGAAATAACTTTGCAACACAAACGACACTAAACAAAAGAACAATGGTCTGCAGGATTTTAAAGGAGCACACAGGGGGGGGGGGGTGTATGCGCAGAAACACACCTTGATGTGATTTTTGGCTTAATTTTTAATTTGTTTATGAGGTCGCTGTTTAAAGTGCAGGCTCTTGTTATTACCAAGTTGCAGTCATCTGCCACAGTGTTGCTTCAAGCTACAGTGATGCAGATCGGCTCGAGGAATCTAGGACGAAGTCGGAGAACAATGTCAGATGATTCTCTCTGTTTCTCACACTGCATGCAGTGTTTATGGAAGCCGCTCTTCTCCATGTGCTCAGGTGTATCTAGCTGGCCCCTTTCCCTCACTGTCTCTGCTCTTCCTCGTGTTTTCTGACGTCACTCCCTCCCTGGTCAACATTACGCTGACAGCTAATAAAGTCTTTATTAAAGAAGCCTTTGACGTCAGGCAGACTACTCCTTTACTTTACTTTATTTTACTTTATTTTACTTATTTATTTTATTTATTTTACTCCCTCACCTCCAACCCCTTGGTACCACCAGGAGCCATGGGAGACATTGTACAGAACACATGCCCTATACCCCAGCAGCTGTGGCGGACTACACAACGTGGGTTACACAAGTGTTTGTGAACGCATAGAGCTGCAAGAAAAACATCCAAATGGAAGTGGAACTTAATGGATTAGTATTAGTGCAACCAAAGTTTGTATTCCGTTTGACTGTTGAGTGGGGAGGAATTTTTTTTTTTTTTTTGGTCAGTCATAATTTTAATTGAATGCAGGTTTTTGACATTATGTGCGATTATTACTGAATTAAAATGGTAACTCTAATCTAAAATTAAATTAACTCAGACCAATGACTCAGATCCCCCACGACCCCTCCCAGCAGATTTAGCTATCCCGCTAACAGACGGACGGACGGACGGACGGACGGACGGACAAACGCAAGAACACAGACACGTGACACAAGTGAAAACATTACCTCCTTGAAGTAGGTAATAAAGAGATCCAATAATAATTCATCAATTCGAAGACATACTGTAGAAGTGTTATGCTAACAGTATAACTCACAAGTTTTGTATCAGGCATCATGCAAAGAAGCTCAGGTTCAGAAGCCAAGACCTGCATAGTTGAGTCATCTGGCCCTTTGAAAGAACTGAACAAGATCCACACCAAATGTCAATGCCTGCTGCTGAATCATGCTCATGCTGATTCCACTACTGGCGAGCAGTGGGCAAGTTCACACTGTTTTCACAGAAACAGCACCGAGCTCACCGGTGTCACAACCGGTGAGCTCGGTGCTGTTTCTGTGAAGCGGAGGCCCAGTTTGATTGGAGAGACGGCACCTCTAGTTTCCCAGAAGTGATACATGTATAAAAGCAGGTCCAGCATGTTGCCGGGGAAATCTCAATTGGGAACACAGGCTAATAGAGACACTGCATGAAATAGGCCACGCCCATCACGGGGGAAAAGCTCCGTTCATTTCCACACACCAGCGTCATTTTTTCTTTTTTTTTAGATCATAAATACTGTATATTTTTTACTTTTACTTCGGCATACAGTATGATTCCCTTCTCCAACCTAGAACTGCGTTGTAACATATGGGGGGGGGGGTCGTCCAGGAAAAGATGGCAGTTGTTCTTGTGGAGATAGACTATCCTGATTAAAACCATCCTGATCCATTAGCTCAGATTCTGTTTGGTTCTGCAGTTCCGTCTGGACTCCAAGCTGTGCACATTCATTTCAGTAGGTACCGCCCCAATCTGGAGGCCAGAAAGAACTGGAGAACAAAACGGAATGTGAGTTCACGGATCCGGCTCACGGATTCGGATGGTTTTAACCAGGCTAGATAGAGAGAAACAAGAAAGAGGCATGAGAGCAAGGTCACATCTACCATACAGGCAACCTGTGCAGGTGCCATCAGGCCCTCAGCATGAAGGGGCCCTAAAAATATATATATAAAAAAAAGTTGCTCGGGCTCATGTGGGGCTCCACAGAACTATGACACAAAAGACCAATCAGGATTAAATAAAATATAGTTTCCAAAAAGATTAATTCTCATGATTCATTGTCATTGGATGGCTGTGGGCAAGTGGTGACTGGTGAGCCATTCATTTTTCCATAGACATCTTAGTTAACATTGGCTAAGTGGGTGATGGTGTGTGTCTGTGGTTGCGGCGTGGTTCTTCTTCTGTGTTGTTTTATGGCAGTTGGCATCCTTTATGTTGCATTACCGCCTCCTTCTGGATTCAGCCATCCATTGTTTCCCTACATTCTGTAAAACCCAATCGGTTCCTCCTTTTTCTTCTTCTAATGGCTTTCCGGCAGACTTGATGCCTTGTGGCACATTGCTGCCTCTCACAGAATATTACACAAATTCCAGAATCGGGGGTCCGTCCCCTCCTCAATGTTCCTCCCTCCCCCATCGGTTCCTTCTTCTTCTGTGGTGTTTTATGGCAGTTGGCATCCTTTATGTTGCATTACCGCCTCCTTCTGGATTTATTCATCCACTTTCTCCCTACATTCTGTAAAACCCTTTCGACTGTCTCCCCCCAATCGGTTCCTCCTACGCTCTTGTGGTGTGGTTCAGTCACGATTGTGATGTCATCAGTGATGATGTCATCAGTGATGTCACTTGAGCAATTGGGATGTCATCAGTGATGTCACTTGAGCAGTTGTTGTGATGTCATCAGTGATGTCACTTGAGCTGTATGCTTGTTGGTGTATTTTTTAATTTGTCAAATATCAATCAAACAAATTTCCCAGGGACCACCTCCTATTGCGGATACCCCCCCAAAAAATCATGAAATTAAATTCACTGATTTAACTATGCAATAGCATCAGAAATGCTAAATAACAACATAAGGCTACTGGTTCAAAACTAACTAATACATTTATTAGAGCACTCACAAAAATCACTCAATCAGCAGCTCCAGTATAGCATCAGCAATTCAATAGCCTCAGTGTTGTTTCTCTTTCTGCCTCTTCCTGGCCCTCGATCCTTCTCTATCTCTAAATAAGACATAGGCGCAGCCTAAATAAATGACATGGCCTATTAAATAAACAAACTTAAACATGTATTTACTTTTGTAGTAATTCAATAAGACACAATTTTCAAAAGGCAAGTGATAATTCAAAATCAGATAGATCATCATCCTACAATGTGTTGCAGTGCAGATGGATTCAGCAACAACAGTGAAGACCCTTATCATTTATATCTGTGCTTCTGTGGTGATATAATGGAGATAAAAAATGTAATTCTTTATTGCAAGTTTGGACAGTGTGCGGGACTCGTAAAATGACGAGTATAGTTATTATGGCCAAAACAGCCTAAAGACTCCCAAACGGATTAAGTCTCTAAAAAAAGTGCAATGCTCTCGTGGACCACCAGGCAGATCCCCGTGGACCAGTTTAGGAATCACACTGTGTTCGTGGATTATTCAAGCTTTCTAAACCAAGTAGGGTCCATTTTTTAGATTTGGTAGTTTATTTCATGGCAGCTTCCTCTTGCTTTGGACAGTGTTTTGGCCTGAGGGCAGACTCGACACTACAGTGACTCACTATCGCCTCTTGAGGTACAACTGGTATTACAGTACAGGATGTAGACCAAACATTCTCATTTAACAGACTGGCCTTCACAGTCTACGAAGGACAACCCTTTGTAGGCCACGTCCTTCAGAGGCTGCGGCCCCTGATTTGAGAGACAGTGAGAGAGACCGAGAGGAATATTTCAACTCATTTCACCAGGATTGTCTCTCTCTCCTCTCCTCCGTCTGCCCTGCTGCCATGCCGCGGCGCTGACGAAAACGTGAGGGGCAGGCTGTACATGTAGACGGCTCCGATCACAAGCCCCGCCCCCGCCGTGAACATGAGGTTGACGTGGAAAGAGAACAGGTAGATGGAGGCGACGGTGGACACGATGATAGAGACGGATGTGGCGAAGCCCTTCAGGATGTTGTCGGCGTACTTCACCACCATGGCCACCACGAGGCCGCCGAATGCCTGGTTGAAGATGACGCACCACACCATGGGCGTGTAGCCAAACAGGAAGCCGTGCTTGGCCACGGCCGGCCCGTCGTTCCACCACAGAGTGAGCGCACCCAGCGCCGTGCTGAAGATCCCCAGCTGCACATTCCTCTCCCACACGGTGGCCGAGCTTCCCTTCAGGATCTTCTCAAAGTAAATGCCGGCGAAGCCCGACGACAGGCAGCTGATCAACACGGCAGCCAGCCCCACCGAGTAGTTCTGGCTGGAGCTGTCCTCCTTGTTCCCTCCTTCCCCAGACACTGAAGAAGACACTGTTGGTGTCAAACCATCAATGTGTTGATCCATTTGATCCAGTGTGAGCTCCATCAACGTCCTATTTGATGCCTCTGTGTTCCCCTCCTGCTGCACCTGGACCATAGCCACACCAGCAAACAGCAGCATCAGAGACAACCACTGAACTTTGGACAGAGACTTCCTTAACATCAATACACTGAACAATGCTGTGGTCAGGATCTTCAACTGTACGTGACCTGGTAGGTGGCAGCAGGCAGGTTGGAGATGGCGACGTGGTTGTTCTGCAGAGTGTAGAGGAGAGCCGGCACAGCCAGTTTCAACGTTTCTTGATACTGAAACACCATGGAGTCCACCAGGAAGAAAACATTCTCCTTCACATTACATCTCCTCTGCAGCGTGATGATGAGCAGGCAGGTCACGACCTTCAGGACCTCGGCCATGACGACGGCAGAGGTGATGAAGAAGCGGTCGCTGGGCAGCGTGCACACGTAACTCATGCTGAGGAAGAGCGAGGTGTTCTGTAGCACCAGCACCGCCAGGCTGATGTACTTCAGCCAACTGTTCACGTCACACTGTCTCCGGCTCGCTGCCTTCTGCTCGCCGGCATGGTCCTTGCTTCCCCCGGCCATGTTGAGCTGTCAACTATTATAGTAGCAAGATCAGTTTCAGCCTTTGTTCTTGCCTGCAAGTATGCCTGTTGCCACTTCCTGTTTATCAAGTATCAAGTGTGTCAAGCCTGTCAGGTGTCACTGATGACATCTCATCACCTTAACAGACAAGGAAGCCTGAACCTGTGGACCTACATAGGTCGGATTCCGTCCCACACACCACAATCAACATCCACAGTCCTATGACATCATCAGTGTCATAGACATTGTGACATCAGTGATCAAACACAATCAACATCCACACCGATGTACCTTTTGTTTAATGTATTTTGTGTTGTCTAGTTATTTTCCCTTAATTTTAATTAATAATTTGTTTTAACTTTCACTTCAGCGTATCAAAACTTGATGTTTTCGGACACACGTAGAAACCAAACCCAGTACTGTACACAGAGACTGATTGGGTACGTGAGCCAGCAAGACAGCCCTGCTCCCTGTCAGATCTATATTTATGGTATTCAGACTGAGGGGGAAGGCATTTTCTCTTCGTCCCGTCCCTCCCTGCCCCCCCCCCCGCCCCCCCCCCCGCCCAAACTTTGCACTTGATTCAAAAAGACATAAATAATTTCTAATTTCAGTGGGGGGAGGTGAGGTCTATTTTTTTCTGAAGGAGACAAAATGAAATAATGTTAAGTGAACTGGGCTTTTGTAGCAGCTGATTCAGTGACACATTTTGAAAATGGCCATCTTGGTTAGAGCAATGGTCTTGGATGTTTTTGATGCACAGATGTGAAGAAATCTAAAAATCAAACACACCTTTGTGAAGCTCCAGTGACAATGCCTAAAAAGCATGAATGCCTAATTATCCAATCATGTTGTTTTTATGGTGTTCAAGAACAACCAGAACTATTTGATTCACTTATTGCACAGCTAAACTCGGTTGATTTTTCTTCCTATAACTTTCCTGCCATTTACTTGAGGAAGAGATCTGGAAAGAGCAATCGAACTAATGCTGTTATTTGAGAGGCAGAGCAAACCAAATCTCTGACCAAACTCGATCAATACAACGGGGAAAAAAAGCATTAACAGTCCTTGATTGATCAGATGCCCCAAGATGTCCAATAGCTGGATTGACTCGCCCAGACATAATGACAACATTTCCTGCTGATGTGAGCTTGTTATGCAACCCACAGAGTGGTTGATTACATTTTGTCAGTATTTCTTAAAAGCAGGATTGTGCTGTACGGTGGTAGGTCATAAAAGAAAAGACTTTAATATTTAATCTCTCCTTAAGTACTTTGGCCTGTCTGCCTGAACTGCAGCTCAGTCCAGCCAACGTCAAATGTAGCACCAATGGGGATGAATTTGAAAGTTTAAAGCGGGCATGACGGCAAACGGTTATGGCATTCCTCGTCTGAAAACAGCTTGGAGGGACTGTGACTCCGCCCGGTGCTGAACCCGTGTCACTGGGGTAGTAGGCGAGTGCTTTACACTACCCAGACACCCGGAGGGATTGTGCTAAGGAAACCAAAAAAGTGACTATTTAAACAAAACTAGACGATGACTGCAAGTGCAGACAAGGATGCAAACAGCTGCCACACACCACCACCAATCAGCAGCTTTGGTTTAAAGTGACAAACAAATGATCGATTAGCTTCCTCACTACTCTTCAGCAGACACCTTGATGCTGTGGTTAAAGCAGTGTGATGATTCAGCAGACACCTTGGTGCTGTGGTTAAAGCAGTGTGATGATTCAGCAGACACCTTGATGCTGTGGTTAAAGCAGTGTGATGATTCAGCAGACACCTTGGTGCTGTGGTTAAAGCAGTGTGATGATTCAGCAGACACCTTGATGCTGTGGTTAAAGCAGTGTGATGATTCAGCAGACACCTTGGTGCTGTGGTTAAAGCAGTGTGATGATTCAGCAGACACCTTGGTGCTGTGGTTAAAGCAGTGTGATGATTCAGCAGACACCTTGATGCTGTGGTTAAAGCAGTGTGATGATTCAGCAGACACCTTGATGCTGTGGTTAAAGCAGTGTGATGATTCAGCAGACACCTTGATGCTGTGGTTAAAGCAGTGCGATGATTCAGCAGACACCTTGATGCTGTGGTTAAAGCAGTGCGATGATTCAGCAGACACCTTGATGCTGTGGTTAAAGCAGTGCGATGATTCAGCAGACACCTTGATGCTGTGGTTAAAGCAGTGCGATGATTCAGCAGACACCTTGATGCTGTGGTTAAAGCAGTGTGCTGATTCAGCAGACACCTTGATGCTGTGGTTAAAGCAGTGTGATGATTCAGCAGACACCTTGATGCTGTGGTTAAAGCAGTGTGATGATTCAGCAGATGCTGTGGTTAAAGCAGTGTGATGATTCAGCAGATGCTGTGGTTAAAGCAGTGTGATGATTCAGCAGACACCTTGATGCTGTGGTTAAAGCAGTGTGATGATTCAGCAGACACCTTGATGCTGTGGTTAAAGCAGTGTGATGATTCAGCAGACACCTTGATGCTGTGATTAAAGCAGTGTGATGATTCAGCAACCTGTTGAGTCTACATTGCAGAAATAATAAAAGACACCTGCTCAGGTATTGAGACCTTTATGATTTATGAGTATGTGTGCTGTCTGAAAGGTTTTCTCAGAGCAGAAAGCTCTCTTGCCGCCACTACTTATCAGCACAGTTGGGATGAGTCTTTGATCTCCGATTGCTTGGTTGAAACTACTCCCAGTATGAGATTAATTAATGTTTGAACTTTGCTATGATTGATATGCTATGAAATTCAGCCGATACGATCACCCTCATGATTAAAACCTGCACTGTGCTTACCTATAGGCCTAGTGACTTCAAATGGTATTCATGCATTAGTCAATGTAATGCACCGCATTGTTTTCCTGCATTGATTTTTCAAACTTGCCATCTTTTCTCTGTAACCTTGAGTGTGCACGCTTCCCCTCCCTGCTCTTTGCTTTTTGTTTTTTCTGTTTCACCAGAACTGCAGCAGTGAATATGCAGGACGGCCTCTTCACTGAGCCTTCAAGGACTAAGCACACGCCACAAAGTAGGCTAGAGGAAGTATGCCAAAACAGCAAGGTCGCAATTAGCGTCCTCCATTTTCCCTTCTTCATTATTTTTATCTTGTCTCTTGTCTCTCGGGTGCATGAAGGTCTTATTCCCTGCTCTCGCGCCGGAGTGTCTCACACACACACACACACACACACACACACACACACACACACACACACACACACACACACACACACACAGACACACACACACACACACACACACCGAGCACTTTGTTAGGAACACCATACTACAATACTACTGGGTAGTATCGGCTTTCAGCTCAGTGTCAACCAGCTACCAAAGTGCTCAAGGTTGGACGTGTTGCATTCTGAGATGCTTCTCTGCGCACCACAGTTGTAAAGAGATGATCCGAGTTACTGAAGCCTTTCTGTCAGCTCCAACCAGTCTGACCATTCTTCTCTGACCTCTCTCATCAACAAGGTGTTTCAACTCCAACCAGTCTGACCATTCTCCTCTGACCTCTCATCAACAAGATGTTTCAACTCCAACCAGTCTGACCATTCTCCTCTGACCTCCCTCATCAACAAGTTGTCTCTGTCCACAGAACCACCGCTCACTGCATGTTTTGTTGACGTTGTTTTTCTTCGCATGATTCTGTGTGAACTCTAGAGACTGCTGTGTGGGAGAATCCCAGGAGATCAGCAGCTTCAGAAATACTCAAAGCAGCCCATCTAGCACCAAAGTCACTGAGATCAAACCCCCCCCCCCCCCCCCCCCCATTCTGATGTTTGATGTGAACATCACCTGAAGCTGCTGACCTGTATCTGCATGATCTTATGCATTGCACTGCTCCCACATGATTGGCTGAATGGATAATTGCATGAATAGGCAGGTGTAGTACAGGTGTTCCTAATAGAACTTGTAATGGCTATAATGTGGCGACTTGTGTCATTTTACACTTCAATAATTAGCCCTGAGGTACAGTTGGAACGCCTCAGAAATGATCTAATTGTGTTTGTCTGCCGTCCTGATGAGAGCAGTGTTAAGGAGGGAGAGAAGCTCTGCTGTACTTTGTTGCTGACTGCAATCAGCCTCAGATCTTTTCAACTCGTAGTAGTGGTCCCATCACCGAGGGAAGACAACAGCTAATGAGTGTGTTTACATGCACAGTAAACACACTCCAGTATTCCTGACAATATAGCTCATATCCAGGTTCAGGTTAAATTCGGGACAAGTTGTTTTTATGCTTCAGATTCACATCACACCTGTTTGTAGAATAAACAGTAAAAACAATAGAAAACTGTAAAAGGATGCCTCAGATATCATGGTATTAACTGGGTTAATACCATGATCATTATCTTACATGAGATATGGTGTTTACATGCAACAACTCTTAACAGAATATTTGATTATCTGGAATACGCCTAATGTTGGAATAAACATGATACAGTACAGCATGACAGATAGTGACTTCATGCACCAAATGCAATATTGGGCCGTTCCTTTAAAACTCGGGAATGTGACGGTTCGCACACACGCACACACACACACACACACACACACACACACACACACACACACACACACACACACACACACACACACACACAGGCACTGCATGCATGCCCTCAAACAGTATTACCACCTCCCCTGCTCTATATCCTATTACCGTATGTGCATAATAATAATAATGTGCTGCTGCACATTATTTCCAGCAGCAAATTTGTATTCTCTTGGGTTTTATTCTCTTGGGTTGAGCTTTAACTAATGCCGTTTCCAATGAAAAGGGATTTAAAAGTCATTCACAACTGATTGCCAACTGGGTACTGTGCTCTGTGTGAAACAAACTCAATGGTAAATGACCCTTTAGTTTTATTGCAGATAAATTCATACTTCAATGCATGGGATCGGATCAGGGATATGAGAGCATATGCAGGTCCTTCTGTACCATATTTACATCTTCCTATTAGAGCTCTATCAGGCTTGGAGCAGCTTTGCTTGTCAAGGAAATCCCCCAGTGAGGAGAAGATTGCTCTTCAGAGTTGTTGTGTTCAAGTGTAACTGTGCCTAAAAGCTTGTACCTATTTTTTTTGTAAATAATTATTACAAAATCATTTGTAATAATAGGTTGTTTACATTGTGGATCCCCCTCCAGCCTCTTTTCCCAGCATGCATCACTTTGATTTGAAACACTTGCTTGGCGTACTAAATTGGCATTTGCCTCGCCATAGCATGCACAAACATTCATTCATCAATCTGTCCTCTCTCACATCCACCCTCTCCATCTGTCTCCCGCTGCATCAACTCATCCTCGCTCTCCTCCCTGCCTTCTCGCTCAATCGTCTGTCCTCGCCCCCCATGTCTCTGTCTCTCCTGAGGACGACACCAACTAGACTCATGCGTCTGTCTCATCTCATCCATGCAGCTACGTCAACCCCTACCGCCCAGCGATAGCCTTGGCCGGAGGCATTGTTTCGGGGTGTCCGTCCGTACGTACGTCCGATGACGCGATATCTCAGGAATGCCTTGAGGGAATTGCTTCAAATTGGGCTCAAACGTCCACTTGGACTCAAGGGTGACCTGATTAGATTGTGGTGGTCAAAGGTCAAAGTTCAAGGTCGCTGAGAGCTCATGACCACCATTCATCCATGTCATGTTCGTTAAGGCGATACCTCAGGAAGGCCTTGACAGAATTTCTTCAAATTTGAATCAAATGTCCACTTGAACTCAAGGATGAACTGATTCCATTTTGGTGTTCAAAGGTCAAGGTCAAGGATCATACCAGCGCGTTGCATTGTGAGACACAATAGGCAAGGTTTCTTTTCTCTTTTTTGCAAATTAATATGACAACAAATTAATATGACAACCAGGGATTTTTGACATACTGCAGATCTTTCATTTGTCTGTATACTGCATATTACTTGCTACATTTTGTCCAAATCATTATATACTGCTAGTAGGCTATAGTGGTTTCAAATACAGCCATAGTCTGTGTTCCCCTGTGGTATTTGTCTATGTTGTTTTTTGTGTCATGTCTTCTTCTAAGGCATACCTGCCAGATTTTCTGATTTTCTGTTCCCTTCACCTGCCAGCCTTTACCTGTTGTCTGCAGTACATCTGATTCTCTGTTCCCTTCACCTGCCAGCCTTTACCTGTTGTCTGCAGTACATCTGCTTCTCTGTTCCCTTCACCTGCCAGCCTTTACCTGTTGTCTGTAATACATCTGATTCTCTGTTCCCTTCACCTGCCAGGATTTACCTGTTGTCTGCAGTACATCTGATTCTCTGTTCTCTTCACCTGCCAGCCTTTACCTGTTGTCTGCAGTACATCTGCCACATTGCAAGTCAAGCTTTCTTGCTTCTGCCGGCTGCTCGTGTGCATTTGGGTCCCAGTCTCTTTTCCTGACAGCCTCCCTGGGAATGAAGCTCCCTGCTGTGGCTGGGATTGGCTCCCATGGGCTGAACATGATCACAGCAGATTTCAAGAGTGTTTTTTAAATGCAGAGTCGGGCGCGCTCCCGTTCTCACAAGGTCACCAGCTCATAAGCCGCACCTTTTCACATGTCCGCATATTCAATTACTGCTGCCTAATGAGTTGTACAAATGTAATCATGTCAAAAGGCCATTAAGTGCGCCACTGGAATCCTCATTAGTGTGGAGAGGGAAGTGGGCTCAGCCATACTAAAGTCTTCTCCGTGAACAGTACGAAGCAGGTGACTCACAACTACTGTATACGAGGAATCAGCGCAGTGTCATGTCACGACTCACGACACCGCAAATCCCCCGGAAGCGCAGCAGTTAACTAGCACGAGTTGTGCCAAACAAATGTTCATATCTCAAAAACTATACATGACATCGCTTATTATGTTGACATTCTGAGTGAGAGCAGAAGTAGCTCAAGAGTCTGATGTATAATATTATGCATGTCGTGTTAAAGTTGTGTGAACTGTCACAGTTTTTATAATGTGAACAACATAGCCGGGGCTAGAGTGAGACATTCAACGCTGGCTCCATAGGTTGAGGCCACGTCTCGTCATAGACGCTGGTTTAGCTGGCTCAGCCTGGCTGGGGGCGTGGTCAGGGTGGGGTAAAAACCCCCGTTCTATCCATTGAGCAAAGTTAGAATTTAGCTGATAGCCCAGCCCAGGCAGACACGATCGGGGATTTAACCACCGCAGTAAACGTACATCTGAGCAGACGTCTTGTGTTCTGCTCTAGAACCCCCAAACCTGTAGTTTAGAGCCGCAGCACCATCTTTTGGTGAGTCAGCCCATGAGATATATGGGCGGTTTTACCCCACTCGCGCGCCAGCCATTTAACATTTTGTGGGCGTTCCCAGACATGAGGACTGTCTCTATAGGGTCCCATTGTCGTTTTCCCCCAGTGACATGGTTTGTTTACCAAAATGCTGCTGGGCTGATCCCTCATATACACACAGGAGGGGGGTATGCTGATGTACAAGATCTTTTAACTAGGTTTTTGATCGCCTTTACATTCCCTGCCCGTCTGTCATCTGCCATTTTCATGTTATTGTATCTGTGCAGACAGTTGTGTCACGATCCAGAATGGCAATCACATCATGACTGCCATGCTTTCCTGTCATCGCCTGTAGTGAAAGTTGATGTCTCGGACGGTGATATCTAAAAATAGTTGAGCGGGATGTATGTTTTGTATCCTATTGACTTGTTTGTGTTGTGTGCTGTAATGTTTTATTCATCAAACCATCATCTTCAAACCCAATTCCCAACACCTCCGCTGTTTATTTATGTATTTGTATTAGCTAAAATGGCAATGTCCCTTGGCGAACACACTGTTAGCTGTGTGTGTGTGTGTGTGTGTGTGTGTGTGTGTGTGTGTGTGTGTGTGTGTGTGTGTGTGTGTGTGTGTGTGTGTGTGTGTGTGTGTGTGTGTCGAGGTGCTTGTGTGTATGAGTGTTTGGGTTTTTGTATACCAATATTTTCAGACTGAAGTCTTAGCCTATTTGTAGCAAATTGGCCTTATCCAATATACTGTATGTATATTTGACCATTTTCCTGCCAAAATAATTCCATATATTTAGTATTCCCTGGGAAGTTTATTCTTGTTAGGGTGGAAAGACATCACAGGATAGCAAAACTGAAATAATTCATAGAGTTAGCAGCTCCGGCAAGGTGAATAAACTTTCTGGTAGGGGAAACGTGGGATAGATTACTTTAAATGAATATTTAATTTTCAAAAAAGTTAATTGAACATTTAAATTAACAAAGAAAATGTACAAAGAAAATAAGATTTCATTGCAGATTTTACAGAATGTTTTTGTCTAGCTGTGATCAGAGAGGAACCTCCATTATATTGGACCAGAACAATATCCGATATTCAATAAAAGGCTAAGATCGTCTAGCCCTAATGTGTATTTTTAGAAGCGTTTATTTGCACACGTACAAATGGTGTCTGACTGTGCCCTTGATCCAGTTCCATCCTCAGCGAGCATCATCGCCTCCCTGCAGCCCCGCCCCCTCCTCTCATCAGGACCAGGCCGAGGAAAGTGGGTCAGACAGACAGCGAAGAGGGACAGAGACCATGGAAACAGCACACAGCTGGCCTCAGTCCGCTGCTCTGAGACAGACACGCTCTCCTGCTCGGTGCATCAGGGAAATCATTTGTCTGGAAGAAGAACACTTGAGCTGCTCCATGAAGATCTGATGTTCCTGGGGACGAGAGGGGTGTGTGTTGCATGTTACGTTTCTGTAAACCAGATACATTGAATCTCAATGTTTGTGAACCAAAAATGTGTTGCAACACTGTATCAACATTTCAACGACTCAAACCACAGGAGAGTTTCCAGTTTAAATTGGAAAATGGCGGTTCATTTGAAATCGTCCCGCGTTTCCAATTTGAAAACGTGAAACAAATAAAGCAATTTGGGTTATGATTAGACAACTATACAACTTGGTTAAAGTTGGGATTATGGTTTGGGTTAGTGTTAAATAACAAAAACATGACATGTCACGGTTGAAATGTAATCTTTGAACACTTTACCTACCACCATGCTATTTCACTGTCGTTATCTCCGCTATACTGTAGGCTATAACGTTACACATACATGTATCTAAAAAGGTTGATATGCAACATATTTTTGGTTCATTTTTGCAGAATCGCCAACCTCTGAATTATCCTTGAATGATCAAAACCCTCTGTTGTCACATGAGTTGACAACATCAATCAGTTCATTCAAATAACACACAAGCTGCATTTGTGTATTGCATAATGCCAATATTTTGACATCACGTCAGCCTATATGCAACCTCTAGACGTGTGTTTCCATCACATATGTCCTGATTATATTTATAGTAGCGTGTCAGAACCAGTGCCAGAACCCAGTCTGCCAAGGACAGATGGCACTTTGTAAGCCCCAGCTTTTTAATCAAGAGGAGGGAAGAATAGAGAGGAAGGCGGCTGAGAGACTAGAAAGAGCAAAATATAGAGAATATATATTTGGTATGTAGGCTATGCAACCAAAGGAATCAGAACATTGTTGAGCAATGGGAAAAAATAGCTTCCCCCATAGTTTTGAGTCAGACATCTGAGGCTCAGTGGGTCATATTTACTGACAGATTCACCTCACAGTCTTTTTTAACCGCAGTCAAGCTGAGTTTCCGATTCCCTGTTTGGGCTTCCTGGCAAAGGTGGAGGAGAGAATATTTGCGGTCCTCTCTCAGTAGCTACCTGGTCCACTCTCAGTACCTGGTCCTCTCTCAGTACCTGGTCCTCTCTCAGTACCTGGTCCTCTCTCAGCGCGTGGTCCTCTCTCAGTACCTGGTCCTCTTTCAGCACCTGGTCCTCTCTCAGCGCCTGGTACCTGGTCCTCTCTCAGTACCTGGTCCTCTCTCAGTACCTGATCCTCTCTCAGTACCTGGTCCTCTTTCAGCACCTGGTCCTCTCTCAGCACGTGGTCCTCTCTCAGTACCTGGTCCTCTTTCAGCACTTGGTCCTCTCTCAGTACCTGGTCCTCTCTCAGTACCTGGTCCTCTCTCAATGACTGGTCCTCTCAGTACCTGGTCCTCTCAGTACCATGGTCCTCTCTCAGTACCTGGTCCTCTCTCAGTCCTCTCTCAGTACCTGGTCCTCTCTCAGTCCTCTCTCAGTACCTGGTCCTCTCTCAGTGCCTGGTCCTCTCAGTACCTGATCCTCTCAGTACCTGGTCCTCTCTCAGTACCTGGTCCTCTCTCAGTCCTCTCTCAGTACCTGGTCCTCTCTCAGGACCTGCCAATTAGATGTGACCCATCTTTAGCATCCTCCACATGGGGCATCTCTGACACTGGTGATGATGTAAGAGGCAAGCTTCAGTGGGTCATGTCTGTGAAGAATGAATGATTTGGACATTTTCACAGAGATGGCAGCGCAAAGGCAGGCACAATGATTGAAAAGTTGTTATACCATAGTTTTGAGCCCCTGTCAGTCAGAGGCTGTAATGGTCCTACCTGTCTATCAGGCAGTGTGGAGACCTGTCAGTCAGAGGCTGTAATGGTCCTACCTGTCTATCAGGCAGTGTGGAGACCTGTCAGTCAGAGGCTGTAATGGTCCTACCTGTCTATCAGGCAGTGTGGAGACCTGTCGGTCAGAGGCTGTAATGGTCCTACCTGTCTATCAGGCAGTGTGGAGACCTGTCAGTCAGAGGCTGTAATGGTCCTACCTGTCTATCAGGCAGTGTGGAGACCTGTCAGTCAGAGGCTGTAATGGTCCTA
This sequence comes from Poromitra crassiceps, assembly GCF_964638095.1. Lineage (NCBI taxonomy): Eukaryota > Metazoa > Chordata > Actinopteri > Beryciformes > Melamphaidae > Poromitra > Poromitra crassiceps. The sequence continues at coordinate 30,295,350 of NC_139626.1, read as the reverse complement.
CCTGTCTATCAGACAGTGTGGAGACCTGTCAGTCAGAGGCTGTAAAGGTCCTACCTGTCTATCAGACAGTGTGGAGACCTGTCAGTCAGAGGCTGTAATGGTCCTACCTGTCTATCAGGCAGTGTGGAGACCTGTCAGTCAGAGGCTGTAAAGGTCCTACCTGTCTATCAGGCAGTGTGGAGGCCTGTCAGTCAGAGGCTGTAATGGTACCTGTCTATCAGGCAGTGTGGAGACCTGTCAGTCAGAGGCTGTAATGGTCCTACCTGTCTATCAGACAGTGTGGAGACCTGTCAGTCAGAGGCTGTAATGGTCCTACCTGTCTATCAGACAGTGTGGAGACCTGTCAGTCAGAGGCTGTAATCATCCTACCTGTCTATCAGGCAGTGTGGAGAAAAAAGGCAGTGCTGCTGTGGGAGGATGAGAACATGAAGCAATCCAGTCTATCTAAACTTTTGCCGATCTAATCTCATCATGACATGCAGGGAAATATATGTTGGTAGCCGATGTGTTTAGAAGAGCATTCTCACTTTGTTCCTACAGTCTTGCTAAAGTGTAGCGTTATATTTTACTACTTACTATATTTAAACTGCTGTAAGATTTGTTTGGGGAGCATATGAGAGACAGGCGGGGATGAAAGTGGCTGCACAGAGAGAGAGAGGTGGGGGGGAGCTCAGAGTGCTTTGGTCACTGCTCATTTGACGCTTGTTCCTGATTGGCCGGTTCCGATGTCAACTACGAGGCAGGTCCTTGATTGGCCCGTCCGCGTTGTGGATTCTGAAGTAGCCCAGACAGTCTTGCAGAACGAAACACAACTGTGAGTTCACATGACCGGATCCGGATGGCTTAGCAGGCTACCTGCCACGTACTTCCAGAAGTATCCTTGAAGGTCCACTATCTCCACTCTCTCTTCAATCACTCTGGGCAGAACCAAGTAACAGGACTAATAGACTGCTGACAGACAGGTGTGGAGGGAAAGTCCAAGGACATTCAAGATTCAAGATTTTTATTGTCACTCCATGGTACAAGTATCACGTGTGAAATTCTTGTGCTGTGGACTCCGTTTACGACATAGTACAAATATAGCAAGGCATATGAGTGCAAAAACAACAAGCAATAGGGCAATAGGCAATAAGCAATAGCAATAAGTAACAATAGCAATAGGGCAGTATAGTGATAAGACAAGTCCGAGACAGTGGCCTATTCACTGCACCTAGGTGTACATGTCATGTGCATACATTAGACGCGCCCAAACATTTCAAATTCAACGTATTTGTCACACAGGTGCAAATAGCATGTACCTTATCATACAGGTGCAAATAGTGTGCACCTTATTAGACATACAATTAAACATTAGACATCCGTAATGGCAGCAGCTGCAGTGCGGTACGGCACGGCTACTACGCTATTTGTGCATGTTAAGGAGTCTCGTGGCCTGCGGGAAGAAGCTGTTCCTCAAGCGATTTGTGCGTGCTTTTGGAACCCTGTATCTCCTCCCTGAGGGTAGCAGGGAGAACAGGCTGTTGTGGGGATGGTTTGTGTCTTTGATGATCTTCAGGGACCTCCTGAGGCACCGCTGGTTATACAGTTCATGCAGTTCTGGCAACTCACATCCTGTTACGTGCTGGGCCACGCGCCTCACCCTCCGTAGCGCCCTGCGGTCCATGGTGGTACAGTTCCCGTACCAGGTGGTGAAGCAGCCAGTCAGCAGGCTTTCAATGGTGCCTCTGTAGAAGTCCCTGAGGATTTCTTTCCTTAGCCCAAATTTCTTCAGGCGCTTGAGTCCGTGTATTCGCTGTTGGGCCTTTTTGACAACAGTGGCGGTGTGACCGGCCCAGGTCAGGTCCTGGTGGATGTTGACTCCCAGGTACTTGAAGCTGTCCACCGTTTCCACCACTGTGCCGTTGATGGCGATTGGGGGGTGTGCGACATCGGGTGGATGGCTAGGATGGCAGAACTGGGGAGTTGAAAAAGTGGTTAACCAGGAAACAGACTGAAATGGTGACTGCGGCGACCCATCAGGACTCCTGTCATCGGATCGGCTTGGGCTTACAATCGATTCCTCTCTGCGGAGTCTGCTTACCGCCCTGAGCCGTGAGAGAGTCTGCTTACCGCCCTGAGCCATGAGAGAGTCTGCTTACCGCCCTGAGCCGTGAGAGAGTCTGCTTACCGCCCTGAGCCATGAGAGAGTCTGCTTACCGCCCTGAGCCGTGAGAGAGTCTGCTTACCGCCCTGAGCCATGAGAGAGTCTGCTTACGGCCCTGAGCCGTGAGAGACTCTGCTTACCGCCCTGAGCCATGAGAGAGTCTGAAGGAATAACATTACCTTCAAGTATTCATGTAAAAGATCCTGGGTGGTTTTGGAGGCTGAATTGGGACACGCTCCTTTTGCAATCAATATTTTTTACATGAACATTATCCCACGGACCTGGTATAAGAGATGCATAAAGAGAGATGCATAAATCTGTAAAGGAAAAGGCACATTGGATGGCGCCTACAGTACAGACTTTTCAAAATGTCTTTAAAGAGGAGGAATTGTGTCAAAGCATTGCATGTGTTGATGGTGAGGGATCCAACAGGATTTTTCCATAACAAAATTGTGACGCACATAAAAGCTGGAAGAGAGTATGTCCTCTCTCTCTCTCTCTCTCTCTCTCTCTCTCCCCCTCGTGGCCTGTGTGTGTGTGTGTGTGTGTGTGTGTGTGTGTGTGTGTGTGTGTGTGTGTGTCTGTCTATGCCTGAGTAGTCTCTTAAAACAGACTGTCTCATCTACATCCGGAGAATGCAGCTAAACAGTCTGTACGTTACACCCCCAGAACATGCACAAGGAAGTTGGGAAAAAAACCTTCAGACTGGGAGGAAGTTCGATGGAATCCGACCAATCACGACACGTTCGAGTTCTGCGAATGCGGCATATTGGATTCTGATTGGGCTAATGAGCGGAAGACCCGCCTTTCTGCTTCCCATTCCGGTTGGTGCATGCTTCTCCCCCACGTATTACAGACGGTATGGCGGAAGCATTTGAAAATTGCGGAAGCCAACTCGTCTGTTTTAAGAGACTAATGCCTGAGTGTTTCTATCCACGTGTGGGAGAGCACCACATTTGCATCTGTGTTTCTCTACAAATCCTCTATTTAGGCATGCAGAATGTACTCCAGTCCAACGATAGCTATTCATCACAATGTACTTCCAAGTGACATGGAATAAGCTCCTCAACTGTCAAAGCATCTCAGGGCGAAAACAAAGATGACTGGGGGCGGGGGAAGGGGGGGGGGGTGGGGGGCAATGTGACTCAGCATGGAGGAAGAGCTGCTAAATGAAAGGAGACATTTTGATGTGATAGATCTGCCAAGTACACCTGCAGCTTGCCTTCAGCCCTGAGTGAAAATACAAAAGACTCCCCTTGTGGCCAACAAAGGTGTCTTCATTGGGTCCCCCCCCCCCCCCCCATGCCCCTCATTAATGAGGAAGTCAAAAATAGCTTGCTCATACCGCATGGAGAGACGAAAGGGTGAAAAACAATCATGTACTTTGGAGAAGGAAGCCTTTACAGGCTAATTGTTGTAGCTCCTCATACATACAGTAGTGTAGCCTTTGTCCCTTTGTCTATAGCCTTTGTGCCAACAAGAAGAAAGAAACAGCCTCCTGTGGGTTCATGATTGAAAACGTTTTGTTGAAAAAATCGCATGTCATGGAGGCTCAGTATATATTATATCATTAGGGCAGTGATTCCCAACCTGTGGCAAGAGTACCTGGCTGCAGCCATATATATATATATATATATATATATATATGAAGAGTTCATTTGCAAAAACAGGTATCTCCGTTTGGATTTTTTATCATTTAATTTTATATATTGATGTATTTATACTGTAATTTATTAATTTTTGGGAAATTTTTATTATCAATCATAACTAAAACATTAATCTGATAATTTTCACATAAATCACCTCAATAATGTTTTCTATGTGCACTCCAGGGAGTATCAAACAGACTGCATGTAAACTATAGTCCCCAACACTGATTCTGTAGGAGAGAACTGACCTACAGGCCCGTATCTAGCTATGAGGACAGGGAGCTCCGGACTTTCCCTAATATTTCAGAGAAAAAAATAAAAAAAGCTCCATGGAAAAGACTGCAGAAGCCAAAGTACACTCACACAGAAAAGGTAATTCATGTTATTAGTATACACATATTACTGTTACAATTACACTTTGAATGATCATTATAACTTATGTTTGTTCTATTTAATTTCAGTGGGCCAACAGATGATGACTGACTGACTGACTGCAGAAGCCTAAGTACACTCACACACTCTCACATCCTTCTCATCCCTTCCGATTATTGTTTTTGGTCAATGACAATAAATACATGTTCTTGCCAGCCACAGGTCCCTCTGTATGTTTTTTTTTTATTATCGATGATGACTTTGTGTGTTGTGTACGGCTTGGGTTGTGTACCTGTGTTTGTAGGTGTCATTTTGATATGAATTTGGCTAAAACAGTTTGTGTTTGTTAGTTACAATTATGTTGACAGGAGAGCTGAGCAGGTGGTAACATGAAAGAGAATACTGAATAATGACATCACAACAGTATAATCCTAATGTTGATTTAGAATGATATATTCCTCTAAATATGGCTAAAAAAGGTTAAAATAAAACTTTTTTATTTATTTAAAATGATATATTACTCTAAATATGGCTAAAAAAGGGGGAACCCTGGATACGGGAGGCAGCCGATCTCAGGACCGGGGGAAGTGCATTCCATAGTCTATTAAGACAAGGCAATCGATTTGTTTTGAGCCACTAGAGCAGTGGTGCCCAATTTGGGCTCTGTTTGTTTTGGCCCGCCACGGATTAAAAAAATAATAATAATAATAATAATCCAGAATGCAACTCTGGCAAGTTATCAGATATCTGCACTGATTGCAAAGGGTGGACACGCTTTTTCATGTGGTGACTTTGTGAGTGTCTGAATGTGGCTGCGGATATACTGTGTTCACTCCTATGCATCCCTGCAAATTGTCATGGCAAATTGTTTACAAAAGATGGACAATAAAGCTGATTTTCAAAGTACCTTAAGGATTTTTCAAGTTGTGAATTAAGTCAAATTTCTCTCTGGATTACAAAGGTGGAATACAACTGTTTTTAACTGGGGTGTTTACTGATTATATGTTTAAGCTCCCCACAAATGCAGATGTTTTTTTAAATATATATAACCAATTGCAAATTATTACAATTACCAAACAGATAAAAAGTAGATTATTATATTGAAATGTTATTTTAGATTTAGAATGTTAATTTTCTATAAAACACTACATTTTAATGTAATTCCACAACGTTTATTTTTGGCCCTCGGCCCTCCACCCAGATTGAGTTTTGGCCCTTCATGGGAAAGAATTTGGGCACCCCTGCACTAGAGTGTCGTGGAGAGCAGGATCTCTGAGTAGAGTACAAACCAGCTCAGCGGCCTTGTGGTCTGAGTGTCCGCCCTGAGACTGGGAGGTCGTGAGTTCGATCCCCGGCCGAGTCATACCAAAGACTATAAAAATGGGACCCGTTGCCTCCCTGCTTGGCACTCAGCATCAAAGGGTTGGAATTGGGGGGTTAAATCACCATGTGATCCCCGAGCGCGGCGCACGCTGCTGCTCACCGCTCCCCCAGGGGATGGGTCAAATGCGGAGAACAAATTTCACACATTGTGGGACTTTACCTTTACCTTTACTTCATATTGCTATTGCTGCTGTGTGACATGCAGAGTGTGATGCATTAGCTTACATCATTTCCCATTCCAACTCGGGGAAACCATTAAAAATTAATGAGCCCTCAAAAATGGTTGCTCTCCAGCCTTTAAATTCCCCTTTTAATGATTATAAAGCATTCAGGCAGAAAGATTGCTGGGACTTAACGCGGCTGAAATGAGCAGGTATAAAAGCACCTTCCTTCCTGGAAGAGGAGACAGGAAAGGTGAGGATGAGCAGAGACAGCCTGAAGGGACGGATGGTGACACAAAGTTATTGTCGCTCATTCTCTGACCTTGTTGCACCGGCCTGACAAATGTCTTTCCATTTGTGTGAAGTATCATTATTAGGATTATTCCGATTCCGATTCACTTTTATGTTGTTGAGCTGGCTGTGCTCGGCGGATATTGGGGGCGGGGGAGCATTTCAAAAGAGTTTATGGCCGGGGTGGGAGGGGTCGGCCATGTTTTTCCGAGACCGCTTCAGCGTCCTTGCAGTGTGTAGGTCCTGAAGGGATGGCAGGTTGCATCCGATCACCTTCTCAGCACAGCGGATGATACGCTGCACTCTACAGATGTCCTTGAGAGTATAGCAGCAGCGTACCAGTCGGTGATTGAGGTGGTGAGGATGGACTCAACGATGGAGGTGTAGAAGTGCACCATCGTTGCCTTTGGCACTTTGAATTTCTTCCGCTGCCACAGGAAGTGCATCCTCTGTTGTGCCTTCTCGGTGAGAGCTCTGATGTTCAGCTCCCATTTCAGGTCCTGGCTGATTATGGACCCCAAGAAGCGGCAGGACTCCACAGTGTTAACTGTGGAGTCACCCAGGGTGATGGGGCGGGTACGGGGCTGTGTTCCTCCTGTAGTTCACAACCATCTCCACTGTCTTATGACAGTTGAGCTCCATGTTGTTTTGACTGCACTAAGTCACCAGATGGTCAATCTCCCGCCTGTACGCAGACTCGTCTCCATCAGAGATGAGCCCTATAAGGGTGGTGTCATCAGGGAACTTCAGGAGCTTGACGGACTGGTGACTGGAGGTGCAGCTGTTGGTGTACACAGGGAGAAGTATGGAGAGAGGACGCTGCCCCGGGCGCCTCTGGTGCTGATGGTCCGGGAGTCAGTGACGTGCTTCTCCAGCCTTACGTGCTGCTTCCTGTCAGTCAGGATTCAGGAAGAAGTCTGTGGTCCATCTGCAGATGCAGTCATGCACACCCAGCTGGGAGAGCTTCTCATGCAGCAGGGCCGTGATGATCGTATCAAAGGCAGGATCATATTTCATTGTATGCAGAAGCAGTGTCTCCTACCCCCTAACCTGTTTCCACAGGGCTTTCTCCTCTAGAGCAAAGGAGAGCTGCTCGCTGGCGTGGAGAAATAAGGCTTGTACTTTGTGTGAATGGACCAACTGCGACTTGCCCGCACCACAAATCCGCGTTAAGCCATTACACCGCGTGCGTCCTCCTGTGTGAACCATCTCACTACTGAGATGTTCCGCGGCGCACAAGCTCAACTGCACATGGTCAGAACAGCTTGCTCGAGTGACACTGATGACATCACAATTGCTCAAGTGACAACACTGATGACATCACTGATGACATCACTAATGACATCACAATTGCTTGAGTGACATCACTGATAACATCAACATCCCTCACTGATATCTCAAGTTGCACCCGTTCTACTTACAGCCTATGCTGGGAAGGTTTTAAGATGGTGAAAGATGCCAAGCCAAGGGGCAAAATGTCCTCATATGCCTGCTTTGTGCAAAGATGCCGGGAGGAGGATAAGAAGAAACATCCTGAATCAAGTGTCATCTTTTTAGAGTTCTCCAAGAAATGCGCTGAGAGATGGAGGACAATGTCACCTAAGGAGAAAGGCAAGTTTGAGAATATGGCGAAACAAGACAAGGTCCGCTATGAGAGGGAAATGAAGACTTACATTCCCCCCAAGGGCCAGAAGAAGAAGCGATTCAAGGACCCCAATGCCCCCAAGAGACCCCTGAATGCATTCTTGATATTCTGCGCAGACTTCCGCCCCAAAGTAAAGAATGAGCATCCTGGACTCTCGATTGGAGAAACGGCAAAGAAGTTGGGAGAGATTTGGAAGAGCTCAGCTGCAGAAGATAAGCAGCCATATGAGAACAGGGCTGCCAAGTTGAAGGAGAAATATGACAAGGATATGTTTGCTTACCGTACAAAGGGGACAAAAGTGAAGACACCAATCACAGCTGCAGCAGATGATGATGACGAAGTAGATGAAGAGGAGGGAGATGACGACGATGATGATGACGATGATGATGACGATGACGACGATGACGACGATGAAGATGAGTAGATTGTGTATGGATGGGACCCAGGGTGGGAATTACAGGAGTGATGCCCTGAGATGCCCAAGGCCACCTTGGCAGTGGCCTGCTACCAGCCTGCTACTGTCAGTTGCTTTAAAAGCATCAGTGGTGTCAGTTTAATGTAGCCTGCCCTATGCAAAGGATGTGTCATTGGCTGATTTTAACACATTTCAGAAAAATCGCCCTTCACAATGTCAATAGAGCAATGGCCTTTGTGCCCTGGCATGTGGCCAAAGGAAATTGCGATGCCGAAGGCCAGATGGCCTTGCTGCTAAAATGACGAAATTCCCAACCTGATGAGACCTGAAGTTTTGTTTATCTGCCTATATATATATAGGCAGATAAACACTAGTTTAAAAATGAGCCCGCCACAGCCTCAGAAAGACAGTAATATCAGTTGAGATGTCTATATATATATATATATATATATATATATATATATATATATATATATATATCAGTCGAGATTTCTTTATATATATATATATAATATATATATAATATCAGTCGAGATTTCTTTATATATATATATAAAGACATTTCTTTATATATATATATATATAAAGAAATCTCGACTGATATTACTGTCTTTCGGAGGCTGTGGCGGGCTCATTTTTAAACTAGTGTTATGGTTCTTATAATATATGAAACTAGAAGACCTGAATCGATTGGTACCAACCATGTCAACCTAGCATGTCGGGAAGGGGGCTAAATCGATGATGACGATGACGACGAAAGTTAGGTTAAATTTTGGCGAGGGAAAAAATTGGCATGGCCATTTTCTAAGGGGTTCCTTGACGTCTCACCTCAAGATATCTGAATCAGAATGGGTTCAATGGATAGGGTTAGGGCTACACACCTTGAGTTCCATGCACTTTTTTCAATCAACTCTAAATCTAACTTTAATACAAGTTTTTAATAAAAGTTCTAATAACGTTTTCATTATTTTGAGAATTTATTTTAGATTTAGAATGTGAATTGTCTAGAAATTATAATACATTTTAATCTATGTAGTTTCACTTAACATCAACATTTATTTTTGGCCCACACAGCCCTCCATTCAGATTAGTTTTTGGCCCTTCATAGGAAAGAATTTGGGCATCTCTGATTTAGCAGCTGTGCCAGACTGTTACGCTGTTCTGCTGTTGGGATAGGCACATGTGTGGTTCTTATATTCTGAATATACTGTATAAGCTACAGTACTGTATAAGTTGTACATTGATTTCCCTGCTGTGCTGCTGTGTTTGGTCATTAAATGGAGAGAGAGAGAGTCCTCCAAAGATATATGTTGGTTCAGTCTTTGTTTTTGGATATGTGAATGTTCTTAATTAAGAGTGAGAGAATTGACTGATTCTGTATGCAGAATATATAAGGAGACAATTTTTTTTTATCATTGTAAAGCCACAGCATAGTAAAGAGGATATTAATGTGATGTGTGTAGTTCTTCATAGATCTAGCCTCTTGATTTTGCTCTCAAAGTGCACCAGATTGATGCATTTTACTTTAAAACTACAAAATTATCTTCCCAGGGGGGCTTCCCTGCACCCCCCTTGTGGGTTATACTGTCTCAATGTGCACCCCCTGTTGCAAAGTCGAATCGCCCAAGGGCGCCGAGCCACACAGCACCTTGGCGCTGTCCGCAGTGCTGAACTGGATAAAGCCCTTATTAGCAAGAGGCACATAGTCTTTTATTATCGTCTTTGTTTGGCTCACCTGCTCATCTGTAGACCCACCCACAATATGACTCCTGGAGCCGCTACTGATCTGCCGATCTGGGGAGAGCCGTAGACATGCTTCCTCTGATACATGTGCAGAATCTACCGCTGCACTATACCCGGGTGCCCCACATTTCCTGTACTTGTGTTCTCAGACCCCGATGGGAAAGGTCGAGATGCTGCAGGGGCATCATCAGCTGGTTTGACTTGATACTTTACTAGGCAGGGTGTGAGTCACACAGGTGATACTTTACTACGCAGGGTGTGAGTCACACAGGTGATACTTTACTAGGCAGGGTGTGAGTCACACAGGTGATACTTTACTAGGCAGGGTGTGAGTCACACAGGTGATACTTTACTAGGCAGGGTGTGAGTCACACAGGTGACATATTCTCCTTAAGAATGGTCAGGTTAGGAACAACTCTTTAGCCAATAATAGGCTACCTCCTCCTGGTGCAGGCTACGCTGCCACTGACAGCTGACATAACAGTTGTGTATTATGCAATATGCATGACACACTAACATAAGGTAGGCTTCCTCCATCCTCCTTCATATGCCACAGCAACCCTCAATCAACTCATCTGTCTTGTATAGTTCAACGGTGTTCTCTCATAATCCTATTTTTAGTGTCTGATCAACGTATTCTGCATTAACATGGGATTCTTGCCTGCTGCAATAAAGACAGCTAGTCTTGCTGAAATAGAGAAGCAAGTCCTCCTCAGTGTCGAAACCAAATAACAGTGACGGTATATTTACAAATATGAATCTCATTGCTGTCAGAAAGTTCTACTTGGTGGCAGTACCCTAATTGGGGTAAAAGAATCTGTTGGCTTTTCTCACACACTCTTATTCAGGTGCACCTCTCTATGCCACTTTTTGGCCCACTTTTCTCCATTTGGTGGATATATTTGTCTGGGTGAAAAAACCAGAACTGGGCCAGAACTTTCCCATGAGCCTCCACATGTAGACAGGAATTAGATTTATTACCCGGCATGCCCCACAGGGGACCGCTGTCCCTCGCCCTGTCGAGGCAGAATCGATGAAACCTGGAAGGGAGAGGAGGGGAAAGAGCGAGAAGAGGAAGAGGAAGGAAAAGTAACAGCTATTTTGGATTTCAGAGCACCAAAAGAGAGAGAGAGAGAGAGAGAGATGGAGGGAGAGAGAGGGAGGGAGAGGGAGGGAGAGAGAGAGGGAGGGAGAGAGAGAGAGAGAGAGAGAGGGAGGGAGGGAGGGAGAGGGAGAGAGTGAGGGAGGGAGAGAGAGAGGGAGAGAGAGGGAGGGAGAGGGAGAGAGTGAGGGAGGGAGAGAGAGAGGGAGAGAGAGAGGGAGGGAGAGGGAGAGAGAGAGAGAGAGAGAGAGAGAGCGAGAGAGAGAGAGAGGGAGAGAGAGAGGGAGAGGACATCTTGAAAAGTAACGGAAGTGGAGAGAAAGGGGGAAAGTGAGAGGGTAGAGGGGTCCCACCCAGCTACATGTACACCTACATCATCAGTAAGGGATCTCCAAGTGGCTCTCAGCCTTTTTGGCTCCTTAAGACAAAGTGTAAAAATATTTATAAAAATACTAATACAAAAATAGACATGATAATAAAATTGTAGCAGCACTTTTTTTCTATCTCATATATCATCTTGGGAAATACTGTATTCCCAAATACATAGGTATTTTCTATCTCATATATCTCATATATTTTGCATAGTGGGGGCTTAGTGTTAGATGATGTCATAACTACAGTGATGATGTCATCATTGGGGAGTCGACCGTGATGATGCCACGGTGATGATGTCGACAGTGATGTCATAATTTACGATAATGTCATCTTTGATGATGCCACTGATGATGTCACTCATTGATGGTTCCACCGATGATGTCATATCTCACCGATCATGTCACAATGTAAAGTGATGTTGTGTCCAGTAGCTATAAGAGGGAGTTCTGTCAATCTTCGGTGTTCAATCGTAAACTCAGTTTAAGGTCTACTCCTGTAACAGCCTCCAGTCTTTGTTTTAGCCCGCAGGTTTGTCTGTTGCTAGTTCCAGTTTACCAAGTGTCAAGTGCGTCAGGCCTGCCAGCTGTCTGAGCATGTATCCACTAATCTCCCGCCTAACAGTACGATCTGACCTGGCCATGAATCTGCCTGGCCCCAGCCTAACTTAGCATGAAAATAATCCCCCAAACCACCCAAAAAGCAATTGAATTGAGCCAGGGAAAGCAAAGTATGCAGATTATGCCACCATCCCAACTTATTAAACTTAGAAATCACGTACAAAGGGGCCCCAAAACACTTAAAACCAGGCTAGGTCGGAACCTAGCATAATTATGGCCAGCGCGATAAAGCGTTCACGAGCATCGGCACTCAAATCGGCACACAAATTGGACTGGACAAAGCCAGATATGGGCCCGCTTGCGCTGGCCAAAAATAAAAACAAATCTATGACATGATGAATGAGGATAATTATGTGCATGAATGAGGTTATGCATGTCAGCAGGTCAATCATCTTGCAGAAGAGCCAGGAGATGAGAGGGCTGGACAGATTCCCCCCTTCAGGGGTTTCAAGGCAGCAGCAGCCCAAGCTAAAAGAGAGGTCAAACTCCACTGGAACTCAACTATTTCCAAGATACAGAGGTAGTTTTGGTTTCACAATGGTTGTATTGATAGTGTTAATTAATTCCCAGATGGACGCCTTCAAATTTTGACTTTGGCAATTACCACGACCTCTACTTCAACAGGAAATCCTGTAACACCCGCCGTTTGAGTCTCATTTGTGCGTACAGTAGCTCCATGTCTTCTGCTGGTCTAACCAGAGGCATAGAGAATAGTAAAATCGTTCTAGATTTTTACACA
>NC_139626.1:30265215-30277715 GCF_964638095.1 Poromitra crassiceps | reverse complement strand
TGACCATCACTGATCACAACATGGAGTGCTCGAGTGACGTCACTCGGCGCACAATTGCTCAACTTCGGCCTCTACCGCAGCTCGGCTGCTGTGTGGCCTCGCCTGCTCTATGGGCATGCGCAATTGCCCAACTTCGCATCACTGATGACATCACTCACTGATGACATCAAAATTGCTCGAGTGACCATCACTGATCACATCATGGAGTGCTCGAGTGACATCACTCAGCGCACAATTGCTCAACTCCACATGTCATAGACATTGTGACATCATCAGTGACATTACAATTGCTCGAGTGACATCACTGATGATGTCATAGACATTGTGACATCATCAGTGACATCACAATTGCTCAAGTGACATCACTGGTGACATCACTTCCAGTTGGGTGACATCCATTCCGCGACAAAAATCGCAGAGCGACAGACAGAATCCACTTACTCCCTTCTTGCATCATCAGTGATTCACAATTGCTCAAGTGACATCACTGATGACATCACTTCCAGTGGAGTGACATCACTTGCAGGACAAAAATTTAAACAAACAAACAAGCAGAGCCCACTTACTCCCTTTTATATGATGATGATGATGATGATGATGGTGATAGTGAATGAAAATGTGAAAACAGTCATGCTAATGTCTACTGAGGATAAAATGAGGCTACATGGGGTTAAAAAGAAACTTGAATAGATAGATTTCTACATCTTTTGGAATATACAATTAAAAAAACACATTTTCTTGGACAGATGGATTTCTGTGGTGCATATATTTGATATTGCAGCTGTTTTTCATTGTTTAAATGAGTAATCATGAATTTATTGCTTGGTCTAAAACTGGGCTAAAGGATAGACGCGGTGTTGAAATCACATCTGGTCAGTGGGAATAGTGAAATGAAACTCGTTTTCCCAGCAGTCCCAGCAGATCTACAGACAGCAGATGCAGTGAGAGAAGCAGAAGCAGTCTCCTCTACACTGACTGAGGCCAGCATGGGAAACATGACAGATATTCTCTTATCAAACCCAACAAAAAGACCTATTGTGCCTCAATCCACACACACTTCCAAGTGTATAGTGCCATCTGGTGGTAATAAGCCAAAATCACCCAGTAGCTTACCCCTATGTCATTACACATTACATACTGTTGCCTCGTTTTAGGCTATTAGGAGTTTGGTTGGTCTTGATAACAGCAAACATAACAGACACCTGATTTTAAAAGCTAAGATGTGCGGTAGGTCAAGCTCAAATCTCCTTTTCATGGATACACGACCACAGTTTCCCTTGTGTCCACGTTTGCTTTGCCTTTTTAACCACTGCAACTCATCAGCCATCTGCTCACTTCCCTAGAGTTTACCCACAAGTAACAGCATAACGTCAAAAAGTTGACTGTGCATGTGAAATTACTAACTTACAGAATGTGTGACTTTTTGCCTCTGTGCCTAAATTACAATAGTGAGACATGGTTGATGCAGATCAAATATCCCCCAGGCTCTGAAACATTAATGATCACATAAAACCCAAGAAGAGAGGACGAAGGAGAAGTAGAAGGAGAAGAAATATGACAATTGAAAATGCTTAGAAAGCACTTTATAAAGGAGTGAATTACCCATTGATACCTGATGCAGCATTTGCGTGTATATCCCTCATTTGTGTGCGTATCCCTTTAAGACCGCAAACCGCGTTAACGCGGTTCGCGGTCTTAAAGGGATACACACACAAATGCTGCATCAGGTATCAATGGGTTAAAAGAACAAGAAAATCAACAGTAACAGTTAAGCACAAAACAAAAGAACAGCCAAGAGTTGGTAGGGAGGCTGGTAAAGACGTAAAAGCAGGGTCTATATTGTATAGAGCAGTGTTTCTCAAAGTGCGGTCCCGGGACCCCCAAGGGTCCGGGGTCCCAGGGATCCTTGAGAGGGTTCCAGGGGGTGCCAAGCAAAAAGGGTGAAATTAAATGTGAGTTCACATGACCGGCTGGGTTACCAGGCTAGCTCACTTATGTCACCACCTGCTCCCCTTCTCTCTCTCCCCCCCAATTGGTCTGAATACAACACCAGTTAAGATGGAAGACATCTGATCAGTAAATTGGATTGTGATATTAAAGATAAGGCAGATTGTACTTCCTGTGTAGGAAGTACAACCTCCAGCGTTCTTAATGACAGTGCTTTAGGTCCTGAGATTATGGATCCCAGGAACTTATATGATTCCACTGTAGTGCTGTAGGATTGTAGGATGGGGGGGGGGGGGGGGGGGGGGGCACTGCTGGGGGACTCCTCCATTTCATGATACCAAATAGGAAATAGTGTAAGGCAGCTATTAATTCAAATTTGAGTGTTTCCTCTCTCAGCTGTTATCTAGACCAGTGGTTCTCAACATTACCCGTAATACATCCCTGCGCCCTGCCTTGCTTTGGAGAAGTTGACCTACCTACAGTATGTGGCCACTGGCCAGAGGGAAATTTAAATACATTTAAGCAAATATGGGACATTTTTATGCAGCTCCTGGAAAGTGATCAGTCTGACATTAATGAATGAACCTGACAATTAAAATGTCAGCACATTTAAAAAATAAATATATCACTATTATTATTACTATTATGTAGCCTATATACATTTCCCCCCATCCTCTTTGCCCTGATTTTTGTTGTTGGCTGGGGTGGGGGGTGGGTTGATGTTTGTATGCTTATGTCTTTTATGCCAAAATTCAATACATGTATTGTTTTAAAAAGAGAGAGTTAAATCACTGTTCTAAATCATGGCTAACAACAACAACAACAACGAAATCAAAGTCTTGTCGAATGAGGGGTTGTTTGGGTGTAACGTGTAGTAGCCTATGTTTGCAAGTGTCTGACATGGAAAAATTGGGCAACCCCTGTTTTTTATGGGTTTTACTCGTTGTTGGTTTTTCGCCTGGCGTGGCTGGCGGCATGCTCCTCCGCACCAGACAGTGAAGATAGCAGCATCATCCCCCTCTCTGCTACTCTGACCGCCCACACTCCTCCAGCCAGCCGGGGGGAGAAAGCTGCTTTGTCAATGAAGGACCCGACGAGGAGGCTGCTGGGAGCGGCGGAAGGCAACAGGAAACTAACTTTCCCAAATCTTATTTCCGAGCACTGTGGCGGAAGGATATACGCTTCACTGAGCCATTTCCACATCGCAGGAGACAGCAGGCGACGGGCCGGGCGACACCTGGGCCTACGGCGGCGATCGAGGAAAATACTGTGAGTCACGTCGCTTTTTGCAACCTTGGCGTGTGGCACTGATACGAATTAATGTACGCTAGCAGCAGCCTACCGTCACCGTGACTTGAATAACGTTAACTGCCGTGGTTTTTAGATGGGGAGATAATTTCCAGGCCAACAATTCAACTCCACAGATTTGTTTAGCATCTTAAAACGCCTATTCTGCCCCCAACGGGGTTTATGATGGATTCATGGAAGGGTTTGTGTCGTGCAAAGTATGTAATTGGCTACATCTTCTTGGAGACATGCAAATTCAGATTTTGGATGACCCAAGAATACTGCAGCTCTGCGCAGGAGAGTTATAGATTTCGAAAATGGTAACGCCAGCCTATATTCATCGTTTTCAAACGAGAATATCAGTCCCTTTTAACGTTTCCATTAAATCAAATGTGAGCATCTATTCATTCACTGAATAGGAATGACGTCTCTTGTTTCCCATTTAGCAATATGCGTGAGTCATGCAGAAGACGTGCATGCATACATGCACACATGAATAGAATAAAAAAATGTTTATGACAGTCAGAAGGACTCATATAGTTTCCTATAGGGAGCCTACTGTAATGTAGTAAACACAAAATCCAGCACCATGTTGTAAAGCCTCACTTTAACTTGGGAGAACTTGATCAATGCTGATATTTCTGATATGCACATGATCTCACACACATCTCATTCATTTAGTTTGACAGTTATTGAGAGTTGATTTTAGCTAAGTTGTGGACCAGTTGATGTCATTCATGCACAGAGACATTGTTGTTCCACAACCACAACTGAACTCAAATCAACTCTCAATAACTGTCAAACTAAATGAATGCTTGTCATATTGATTACAGTTTTCGGATATGTGTGAGATCATGTGCAAAATAAACCAGCATTGTTTTTTGGCGAAGTTCTCCTAAGGAATCCATTCTGTGACTCTGGGTTTTGTCCGGTCAACTTGACAACAAAAACATTCTAAATTTCCCTCGACTTACTTCCTGTTACTTCCTATTGCATCGTTTTACAGAGAAATGCAACTGTGGTATTTGAAGAAGTGCTTCCCTTATTTTCCCTATTTTTATTTTCATTTTTGCAGAAACTGCCCCACTAGTGTCCAGGAGAAGGTGTGAAGCATGGCGGTCAGTTTCTCCTATGTCGTCAGTCTCTCTTTATCCCTGGTGGTGTTAGTCAGTGGTGACCCCTGCCTCATCATCAGCGAGGTCAATGCTGACAACCCGAAGTTGGACACCACTGAGTTTGTGGAGCTGTATCACACCAGTGGACAAAGGGCTTCTCTAGATGCCTATACCCTTGTGTTCTATAATGGAAATGGAAACATAGCCTACAAGGTGCTTGACCTGAAGGGCCACAGCACAGACGACCAGGGCTTCTTCTTGGTGGGCTCCATGGAGCTGCTGCCCAAACCAGCCATCCTCCTCCCACCCAACACTGTCCAGAATGGCCCAGACGCCATCGCCATCTACCACACGTCTGCCGCTCGCTACGCGGAGAAGATGAACGCCACAGCCATTGGGCTCGTAGATGCCGTGGTGTACATGACGCGGCGTTCGGGGGGCGCGGAGGTCCTCGCCGAAACCCTGACCCCCGGGGAACCGCCGTTCGTAGAGGACGAGGCGGCCCACGAGGGGGACGAGTCCATCGAGAGGTGCCTGCTGTCGGAGGATCGCTGGGGCTTTCACGTGGCCTTGCCCTCGCCGGGACAGAGGAACAACTGCACCCCTCCCGCCTCCTCTCCCCTCGCCTTCGTCCCGCTGGTCAGCGAGCTGAGGCTGGGAGGAGGGCAGGTGGAGGGCTTCGTGGAGCTGACGGAGGCCCCTGCTGCGGGGCCCGTGGTGCTGGTGGTGGTGGATGGGAAAACGGACAGGGTCACTGTGAGTGTGGATGTGAACACATCCAGGAGTGGCATGGCCTCCATCACCATTGAGAGGGACTATATGAAAGGTCAGTGGGCTGCGGAGGCTCATTAGCTCAACTTTGCTCCAGTCTCCCCAAGTCAGTCTAGCATTGAGTCACAAGTCTCAAATCAAGTCTCAAGTCTAAATGTAGAACAAATCAAGAGTTCAGCATCAATGTAATATCTCAAAGAAAACTAAATATCGAAGACCTTTCAATGCAATATTGTTTTAATAGGATAAAAACTTGGGAAGTGCATCAGGAGTTTGATTTCTATCTTTTTTTTTATGAATTTCAGTCATCTCAAATATCACTTTCAATCCAAGTCGTTTACGCAATCACAAGATCTATTGTCCAGACTTTATCAACCTTTTTCAAGTAATCAAAGTACAAGTCAAAGTCCCCAGAACCCAAGTCAAGTCTCAAGTATTCTCTACATTCACCAAGTCGAGCCTCAACTTACTGTAGCACCTAACATTGTGACTCAAGTCAAAGTCATGTGACCCAAGTCCCCACCTCAGTCTAGTCATCCTTAAGTAGTCTCGCTGGCCAGCCTCCCCTCCCTACCGTGAGAAGGGTCTGGCGGCGCAGGTCTCCATTGTGGGATTGCGATGGGCGGCGCTTGGCAGCAGTGCCCTTGGAAAATACTTTCCAACAATCCAACTTGTCATTTTCAACATGTAGCAACGAGCTAGCGTGTAGGTTTCTGCCGTTAGCTTGCTAGCTAGTTAGCGTTGTTGTTTTCACTGAGGCGGCAGGGCACTCTTTACAGCGACACACAGGGAAGAGGGAGTGGAAGCCGCTCCAGCGAGACTATCCTTAAGTAACACTTTCATAATAAATGAACAGGTGATTCCAATCAAATGGCAATGAAATAGATGAAAACATGCACATCCATGGACCGAGACTTCGGGTAGGTGCTGAGACGGAAACAGTGTAACAGTGAAATAAATGCAAAAAACGCTCGCACACTAGCAGGACTGCAAACAGCCAATGAGCTGTGTGTATTGTAAAACGCCATATTGGTTGGAAATGCATGTGACATCATGGGAATACTATGGACAGGCAGATGAGTGATAGTGAACTATTGGATTAGCTCTCCTCTTAATTGAGGAAGCCCTGCAGAGTTTCAACATGCTGTGTTTCCCCTAGAAACACTTTCAGGCCTGGAGGGATTTCGAAACGTACCCCGACCGCAACGGTGGGGGCCCTCGCTGGTGACACTAAACCTTTAGCTAACCTGTTCGCATCTATGTTCGCAATGGCATCCCAAGTATCATCATACTATTATGGGATGCGATCATGCGAATAGTTGTATTATGGGATGTGCATTTCCCAGGCAATGACACACGTTGACACGTTTTGGAACAGCGCCGCACGCTGGCACAATGCTAAAAGCAAAATGCTTATAGTTTTGAATGATTTGGCATCTTCTATGACTGTCAACACTGTCAACACCAGTATTGTTGTATTGTAATAATATGCCATAAAGGTTTATTGAAACTTTGGGGAGAGCAGGGGGGAGGAATCTTATTAAAAAAAAAAAAAAAAGGCCTGGCGGGGGCGTCATTGGCCTGGCAGGCCCGCCAGGCCTGTAGAATGGTATGGGAAACACTGACATGTTTTGGTAGCCTTGCATTAACTGTCACTAAAGCTCCAGTGTCCTTGGTAGAAGAGAAATGTCCTGTGGTGTTTTCTTCTCAGGTGATGAGTCCAGGGCAGTAGCTGTTTACAGTGATGATGTTTTCTTCTCAGGTGATGAGTCCAGGGCAGTAGCTGTTTACAGTGTCCTGTGATGTTTTCTTCTCAGGTGATGAGTCCAGGGCAGTAGCTGTTTACAGTGATGATGTTTTCTTCTCAGGTGATGAGTCCAGGGCAGTAGCTGTTTACAGTGTCCTGTGATGTTTTCTTCTCAGGTGATGAGTCCAGGGCAGTAGCTGTTTACAGTGATGATGTTTCCTTCTCAGGTGATGAGTCCAGGGCAGTAGCTGTTTACAGTGATGATGTTTTCTTCTCAGGTGATGAGTCCAGGGCAGTAGCTGTTTACAGTGATGATGTTTTCTTCTCAGGTGATGAGTCCAGGGCAGTAGCTGTTCACAGTGTCCTGTGATGTTTTCTTCTCAGGTGATGAGTCCAGGACAGTAGCTGTTTACAGTGTCCTGTGATGTTTTCTTCTCAGGTGATGAGTCCAGGGCAGTAGTTGTTTACAGTGATGATGTTTTCTTCTCAGGTGATGAGTCCAGGGCAGTAGCTGTTTACAGTGTCCTGTGATGTTTTCTTCTCAGGTGATGAGTCCAGGGCAGTAGCTGTTTACAGTGATGATGTTTTCTTCTCAGGTGATGAGTCCAGGGCAGTAGCTGTTTACAGTGTCCTGTGATGTTTTCTTCTCAGGTGATGAGTCCAGGGCAGTAGCTGTTTACAGTGATGATGTTTTCTTCTCAGGAGATGAGTCCGGAGCAGTGGCTGTTTACAGTGGCAGAGCCTCAGACTTCCCAGTGGGCAGTCCGCTGAGCCAGACACAGCCTCTGGATGCATTTGTGTTTGCGGGGCCAGGGAAGCAGCCCAGTGCCAACCTCACAGAGACACTCATCCCAGGCAGACAGCCCTATCAGCTCAGCGCCAGGCAAGATACCTCTTGATACTTTAGTACAGTGATACTCAAATTGCGGCCCGCGATGGAATTGCAAAAAAAAGAACAAAAAAAACGCAACATGCCAGATACCCGCTGAATAAGGGTCCAAATGTTCATGTCATTCTGGCCAATACTCCACTTCTGTTATAGCATTTCACTCTGGAATATGGAATATCTTTCAATAATCTATGATTTAGCTGCTAAATTGTCAAATACCGCCGTCTGCTTGCTACCCAGGCACTTATGTTTGTGCTTAACCTAACTAACTTAACCTAACTAACTATCCGGTGTGCACAACATTGTCAGACTAAACTCCGGCTGACACCCCAAAAACCTACAATCCGCTACAGAAAAATGTATATTGTTTGTTTATTAACTGGCCCCTGGCCTTCTATCATTTCACGAAAGTGGCCCCCGGGCAAGTTGAGTATCCCTGCTTTAGTACATCCCACTCTTCTGATCTCACATGTTTAAAGACCGTACCGGTTTTATTGCAGCATATAGTATATACAACACATGGATCTCCTACGATGTGCAACACCAAATATCTGTATTATTATACGATGGTCTGGGTGAATACTCTTTTCCGATTGGCCGGCACTGCCGGCAGGTGTGCGTTAAAACTTTAACGCACACGTAGTCCGGCTCAAGTCTAATCACACGTTGTAAATGAATCCGCTACCCAACCTGCACAGCGGTTTAATTAAACGGCACAGCAACACCACAGGATGTGGTGACGTATGCGGACTTGATCAACGTTACCTCCCGACGTTACTCGGCTTGTATCCAAGGTTCGTCCTATTTACTGGAGCACTGAACATCGTTTTCATTGCATTGTGAATGCTTTTAATTTATATTGTTGGCAAATGACCACGGTATAAATGGGACAACCAACTCCTACAGTAGGTGTGCATTAAGTAAGGGTTAATTGTATGTAACATACAAAATAAATCAAACGGCAATGTCTAAGAATGTAACTGGCTCTTAAACTCGCACTCCAGGGAATTACGTTAAAGTCTGCGGGTCTTGTAAGACGTAAAAGGCGCGTGCCGCACTCGCTCAGAGTAGACTGAAAACCATCTGAAGCTTTCTATGTTGGAGTCCAGGTATGTTGTATACGGACGTCTCTCAGTGTGTTGCTGTTAACTGCCCATTTCGTTGTTTTCTTTTTGTTGATCTCTTTCCTCTTCGACTTGATTTGTGTCAGTGATAGAGGTAGCGCGCGCTCTTTGCAAAGCGCCTGGCTGGCTTTCTGCGAAGTTGTAAACAGAGCTGGTTTGACAGTTGACAGCTGAGAGCCCGGCTTCTGTCAGCTGACAACATCAGCAGATCTCCGAAAACTACAGATTTCTAAATAGCTGTTATTTTAATAAACTGAGCACACAGGGCTAATCTAAATAGTTACTTTGACCGACTCAATTTTTTTCTAAACTTATAAAAGTGCCATATTAACCCTTAACGGTGGTATAGAGCTCAAACGGCTCTGTCGTGATCCTGGCACATTGATATGAACGATGAACAGACCTGACTGGAACTACTTAGCTATGTGTACATTATCACTGTACATTATCACAAATTAACGGACACCCTGCAGCCAATCAGAATCGAGTATTCACCCAGACCATGGTATAAACCAGTGGTGCCCAATTTGGGGCCCGCGGGCCAAGTTTGGCCCGCACTCTGTTTGTTTTGGCCTGCCACGGATTTTGAAAAAAAAAAAAAAACAGATTTTTTTAATCCAGAATGCAACTCTGGCAAGTTATCAGATATCTGCACTGATTGCAAAGGGTGGACACGCTTTTTCATGTGGTGACTTTGTGAAACAGTGTCTGAATGTGGCTGCGGATATACTGTGTTCACTCCTATGCATCCCTGCAAATTGTCATGGCAAATTGTTTACAAAAGATGGACAATAAAGCTGATTTTCGAAGTACCTTAAGGATTTTTCAAGTTGTGAATTAAGTCAAATTTCTCAAATTACAAAGGTGGAAAATACAACTGTTTTTAACTGGGTGTTTACTGATTAAATGTTTAAGCTCCCCACAAATGCAGATGTTTTTTTAAATATATATAACCAATTGCAAATTATTACAATTACCAAACAGATAAAAAGTAGATTATTATATTGAAATGTTATTTTAGATTTAGAATATTTATTTTCTATAAAACACAATACATTTTAATGTAATTCCACAACGTTTATTTTTGGCCCTCGGCCCTCCACCCAGATTGAGTTTTGGCCCTTCATGGGAAAGAATTTGGGCACCCCTGGTATAAATGATGTTAATGCACTTGGTTCTTCACCTCCACATCGTGCATTAAAATCGTTTAACGCACACCTAGGAGTATATACCTCTTCCTTATATACCTCTTAAGTGTCAAATTGGAGCTGGTTTATTTCATTAATGTCCTCTTTATTTTTGCAGTTTGAAGGAGGGAGGCTTCTATATCAGTCGCTGTGGTATGGCCAACTGGGCCAGAGACCCTGGTGTCTTCTGGGAGGCTCCTCAAACCCCGGGCCAACCCAACCAGTGCCCCTGGCCCAAGATTTGCCCTCACAGTATTGGTGAGTGTTTGAATGTGCTTGACGACTCATATTAAGAGTTACAAGTATAAACCCTTTCATATTGATAAGAGTTATGAAAAAAGGAGCGTCCGCACACTCAAATCTGTGCAAATCTTGCACAGATTTGAGTGTGCGGACGCTCCTTTTTTCATTCATCTTGATAGTTTTAAGCTCCAGCACCTCAGCAAAGTCCGATACCGGATGAGCGGGGGTAATTTTACTATATTGATACGAGTTAAAAGTATAAACCCTTTCATATTTATAAGAGTTAAAAGTATAAAGCCCTACCTTTCATGCTTTATTATTATAATTATTATTATATTATATATATTAGAGTTAAAAGTATAAAGCCCTACCTTTCATGCTTTTAGCGAACCCAGGAGGAACAGATGCACCGCCTCACCTCCCTCCTTGGGGCCACAGTGACTTCCTGATCAACGAGCTGAACACCGACACACCGGGCTCGGCCGAGGACGGCGAGTACGTGGAGCTGTGGCACCCGTCGGGTCGCCGCGTCTCCCTGCAGGGCATCTGGCTGCTGCTGTTCAGCGGCCACAACAACAAGCCCTACCGCGAGATCAGCCTCAGCGGACACTTCACCACCGCCAAGGGCTACTTTCTGCTGGGCAGCGACAGACTGGTGCCGGCCCCGTCGCTCCGGCTGCCCCCCAACACCATTCAGAACGGACCGGACGCCGTGGCGCTCTACCGCAGCCCCTTCGGCCCGCCCTCGGCCGTGCAGGCGGGGATCCCCACCCGTGGCCTGCTGGACGCGGTGGTGTACCGGCAGAGAGGCTCAGATAAAGAGGCTCAGGAGCTGAGCGACGCTCTGACCCCAGGACAGCTCCCCCTGCTGGAGGATCCGGACGCTCTTCTAGGTGACGAGGCCCTCAGCCGCTGTGGAGGCCTGTACCCCGCCGACCTGTCTGCTTTCGCCGTGAGTGGACTTTAGAGTTGCAAGTTAAAGTTGAAGCGATAAGCCATGAGAGGCCGTGCCTTTAAAGTATTTCCTTAACGCCATATCTCAGGAACGCCTTGAGAGAATTTCTTCAAATTTAGCACAAACGTCCATTTGGATTCAAGGATGAACTGACTTCAATTTGGTGGTCAACCGTGAAAGGTCAAGGTCACTGTGACCTCACAAAATATATTTTTGGCCACAACAAACTACCTTTTATTAAATTCCTTCCAAGTCTTCACTAGATGCCAGCGTGCCGTGCGCTTCGCACACCTGTGCCCCTTCTGCCCAACCATAAGCCCATTTTATGCTTCATCTTTCGACAGATATGACGTCAGAAGAGACAGAAAAAAGTGTCTCGACACTTTTCTTTCTTGTCGCCTTCCTCATACAGATGTTGCTAGTTTCCAAGGGCACTACCGCCGCAAAAGTACTGGTCACACGGTAATGGTTGGATTTTTTTGTTTGCACCAGTAAGTCCAACAAGATGTCAAAGAAAGCTGAGAATCCACAGATTTCAATGGTATAGACGGTTTTCACTGAATTGTTTTGCTAGGGAACAGTTTGAAACCTAGCTTATTTCCTGTCAGCAATTGTATTAGCAAACACTGCAGCAGGAAGTAAGCTAGGGTCAATTTAGAATGTTTATGTTGTCAAGTTAAAACCATCTATAGGTTAAGGCGATGTCTCGTCTAATAGACGCTGGGTTAGCTGGCTCAGCCTGGCTGGGGGCGTGGTCAGGGTGGGGTAAATCTCCCGTTCTATCCATTCAGCAAAGTTAGAATTTAGCTGCTAGCCCAGCCCAGGCAGACACGATCGGGGATTTGACCACCGCAGTAAACGCACATCTGAGCAGACGTCTTGTGTTCTGCTCTAGAATCCCCAAAACGGTAGTTAGAGCCGCAACACCGTCCTTTGGTGAGTCAGCCCATTGAGATATATGGGCGGTTTTACCCCACTCACGCGCCAGCCGTATAACATTTTGTGGACGTTCCCACACTGTCTCTATTACTCTGATCACTCTACGACCAAAACTCACTGAACTAGCAGCCAAAGAAAAACATGTAACACTTACTGCATGGCAATAGTGCCCGTGGAAACTAGCGACATCTGTATATTGTCGCACAGTGATTGGCTAGAGAGACTTCCGTCAGTCGAGCGAGCAGCTTCCTCGCCGCGGGGCTCGGTGTGGGCGGAGTCAGGGCTCTGTGTCGGTG
>NC_139626.1:30250215-30255215 GCF_964638095.1 Poromitra crassiceps | reverse complement strand
ACCACTTTCTGTATGCTTACTTAAAGCAAACTGTTTACATTTTCTTGACTGAAAATTTAGAAAGGGATGTGAGAGACTGATGCTGAGGACAAAGTGATGTCTTGATATTAAATGAAGTGTAGTTATTGTTTTTATGAGGGACCAGCGTTAAGGAAAATCATGTTATTCCACTTAGTGGCTCGTGAACCTTTACTGTGCCTTGACTTGTTTGTTATTTGGTCAACTGGTGCCTCATTTATTAGAGGGAAAGCACAGCCATTTCTGGTGCGGCCTTACATGTAAATATAATGAGTATGATGTTGGTTTTCTCAGGGGGAGACTTTGATGCACTTGTCATCAATCTGTTGAAATGGAGAGAAAAGCAGAAAATTGCTCTTTTCAAAATCCGAGCAAAATGAGACCAATTCTGATTGGTTAATTTATTTTGATTCCACTCTGTAATTAATTCTAAAAATTGAGATTGATTTTTATATTAAAAAAAACTCAATAAAGCTGAGACAAAGTGCCATAAGACAAGTGAATATGCTACGACTCTGCCAAGCCACGCAGAATTTAAATGGCTTCTATTTTTTGTTACCCAGGTGAGGTGATTTCCGTCCTCAATACAACTCGGTGAGAAATAGGTACAAACAGACATTTCCTAAT
The DNA here is from genome assembly GCF_964638095.1 of Poromitra crassiceps. Lineage (NCBI taxonomy): Eukaryota > Metazoa > Chordata > Actinopteri > Beryciformes > Melamphaidae > Poromitra > Poromitra crassiceps. The sequence continues at coordinate 30,254,570 of NC_139626.1, read as the reverse complement.
ACAGTTGTCTGTCTAAAATCATGCAAAGTTACTATCCCATTTCAAATCAATTTAAGATGTAAAACTGGAAGAAAAAGTCCTTAAAGATGTCAAACCAGCCACTGAACATGAAGGAGAATCTTGTGAAATGTTTATTTTTAGCTTTCTAATTGAGCACATAAAATGGCGATCTTTTTCCGTCTTGAAATCACGTCTTATTTTCAAGAAATGTCACTTAAAACCGTTGTTAGTAAAACGGTACATTTCACCACACTTTTCAAGGTCAGGTATGAAGTCTTAATTGGAAAGCAGGAGGCGGCTGTTGCACTAATACCCCGTTCAAGACAACTCGGACCGCCGGAAAAAATGGGTTCCGACCTGTAAAAAGTGAATTGAACGGTCGTCCAGGCCAGAATTACAGCTCGGAAATTCGGGTATCATTCAGAGCTCCGGTTTCTCCGAGTTGACGTCACAGCCACATCAAAATGGCTACTTGCATCGTTAATGATAATCACAGAATTATTATAAAGACGTTTGTTGACGTTTTAACACACAAGTTGAGTTCTTAATTATGTAATGTTAACGTTTCATATGTGTTTGTATCATCTGTGTTTCGCTCTGTGTGAAATTCAGCATTCAGCATGTTCGGTTAGCATTGTTCACTAGTAGGTAGCTACCATGCAACAGTTTGGGCTTTCCCCCCGAGCGGGAGGTGCAGCGTGAACACAAATCTGTCCAGGGCGGAGGTTCCGTGTTGAAACCTCCGGTGGGCCGAGTTGTCATGAATGCGGTATTAGAATCAGTCCCTAAATAATATTGACGGCGCTTGGATTCCAGTGAAATGAGTCACCTTCTATAAAATAGACACCACTAGAAGGAAAACTAGAACCTCATAAAATGTATTTTGGGTAGTTAAGCCTATGTGTATAAATATTCATGGCCTGCACATAGCAATTGCATATAACATCTCACAGAAACTATTGCACAGAAAGCTCTTCATTCAACCCCTGGAGATGAGATGACTACATTTAGATTCTTAGTCATATATATGTTGGCATACCGATGTTGACAACATTTTGTGGGAATAGTGAATCATTTCTTAGCTAAAAAAAACAGGGCATGATTTAAGCTTTCTCTCCCGTGATTTCATTCCAATGTTTTCCAATGTTTTCCATGTGGCAAGTTTGAAATAAAATAATTCTGCAGAAATGGAATGACGTTAGTTTCTTTTCTTCTGTTTATCCTGTCTCTCTCTAATTGTTCTGTGCTTCTCTTTTCTTCCATTTCTTAAGCCTATGATAATACCTTCACAATCAATTGGATAAAACGGTTTCTAAACAACCCCATACTTCCACTTGGAATTTTATACCCAATTTGATTTTCTCTGAGATTGGAGGCCTTAAATTTGTACTTCTATGTGACTATAAAATAACGAAACGTCCCTTATCTTTATCTAAATTCCACAAACAAAAATGCTTTTAGCATGGTCTTTGATTTACAAACATAATGTCAACCCCCATAAATGTTTCACTTGGAATCGTAAGCATATTTTGTTCAAAAATAGATCTTTATCGTATCCAAACTGGTTTAACAAAAATATAATTCTGGTAAGACAACTAATAAATGATAATGGTCTGCTTTTAAACGATGCAGAATTCCTTGATACTTTTGGCATTTCTATTATCCCAAAGGAGTTTGCCACGGTTATGGCTATTCCTTCTGGAAGTCTACTCAAGATTCAAGATTCAAGATTTTTATTGTCACTCCATGGTACAAGTATCACGTGTGAAATTCTTGTGCTGTGAACTCCGTTTACAACATAGTACAAATATAACAGGGCATTTGAGTGCAAAAACAACAAGAGACACAACAAGCAATAAGGCAGTATAGTGATAAGACAAGTCAGAGACAGTGGCATATTCACTGCACATAGGTGCACATGTCGTGTGCATACTTTAGACGTGCTTAAACATTTTAAATTCGGCGTATTTGACATACAGGTGCCAATAGCATATTCCTTATTAAACATACAATTAAACTCAGCGTTTTAAATTCGGCGTATTTGACATACAGGTGCAAATAGCATATTCCTTATTAAACATACAATTAAACATTAGACATACGTAATGGTAGCAGCTACAGTACGGTACAGTACGACTTCACTATTTGTGTATGTTGAGGAGTCTCGTGGCCTGCGGGAAGAAACTGTTCCTCAAGCGAGGATCAGTTTCTTCTGTCTATCAGCCCCCTAAAGGGGGCTTGGCGTATGTGTTTGTATCATCTGTGTTTCGCTCTGTGTGAAATTCAGCATTCAGCATGTTCGGTTAGCATTGTTCACTAGTAAGTAGCTACCATGCTAACGCGGGTTGCTATAGCAACAGTTTGGGCTTTCCCCCCGAGCGGGAGGTGCAGCGTGAACGCAAATCTGTCCAGGGCGGAGGTTCCGTGTTGAAACCTCCGGTGGGCCGAGTTGTCATGAATGCGGTATTAGAATCAGTCCCTAAATAATATTGACGGCGCTTGGATTCCAGTGAAATGAGTCACCTTCTATAAAATAGACACCACTAGAACATATCAGCCCCCTAAAGGGGGCTGATAGACCAGTTTGCTTACCCAACACTAGACCCTGGCAGTGATACTCAACTTGCGGCCCGCGCCCCTGTGTGGCCCGCAATGTAATTGCAAAAAAATTAACATTTCTTTTTCTTTTCTTTTTTGTTTTACAGTGCACCTGAACGCAACATGCAAGATACCCGCTGAATAAGTGTCCAAATGTTCATGTAATCCTGGCCAATACTCCACTTCTGATATAGCATTTCAGTCTGGAATATGGAATATCTTTCAATAATCTATGATTTAGCTGCTAAATTGTCAAATACCGCCGTCTGCTCGCTACCCAGGCACTTATGTATGTACTTAACCTAACTAACTTAACCTAACTAAATATCCGGTGTGCACAACATTGTCAGACTAAACTCCGGCTGACACCCCAAAAACCTACAATCCGCTACAGAAAAATGTATATGTTTGTTTATTAACTCACTGGCCCCTGGCCTTCTATCATTTCATGAAAGTGGCCCCCAGGCAAAGCAAGTTGAGTATCCCTGCCCTAAGGTAACTTCAATAGGCAGCCTGTGTATAATAATCGTAAAATTCATTGTTTCAAAAAGACATTACTAGTACCCCTTATGTTGTATCCTATTGGTCTAGATTGGTTGATAATTTAAATTGGAAAAAAATAAAAAAATAATAGGCTACTAAAATTGAAATGAGTAATGTACTATGTTAGAAATGGTCACATTTTAGACTTTTCAAGAACCAGGCCTTGAGACTTTTTGTGAAGGTGTGGTAAGTGGTACGGTTTCTTATCTCTGTTGGTAGGCTGTTCCACAAATGGGAAGCTCTTACAGAAAAAGATGATTGGCTGAAGGAGCTGGACCTGAAAGGGACAATACAGTCCACTCTGTTGTTTAGTTTTCAGCTTAACAAAACCACAAAGTGGTGGAGGTGCCATGCCATTTAAGATCCAGAACATCAAGCAGGTGTCCATGTATTTCATTAGATTTTCACAACTAAGGATGTCATGTTGAGTATTGGGTTTTCTGTCTAGCACTTTGAGAGCCTGTTTGTACAGAGAGAGAGAATGGGCCTTCAGTGTTGTACCTTTTGCTTGAGTCCAGCTTGTCAAGCAGTATGTTAGGTGGGGAATGATGATCATTGAATTCATATAGGTTAAGGTTAAGTTTGATATGGACATCACAGAGCATTGGAGATGTAACATACATGTATGCACAACAACCAGATACACAGTGTTAAGTGTGTTAGGCAGTTTCTTATATCTAAAATTTGGTTTTATTTGGCTGTCTGTACTACGTTCTTCTTTATCTGTCTCTATAGACTGTTTTCACAGAATTGTCAGTCATGCTCTGCTCCTTCTTCTTCTTCTTTCCATACTAGCAAACACTGCAACAGGAAGTGAGCTGCAAGAGCAGATGCATCTCGAGGTTTCAGGTTGAAAGACAAAGCAAACGCTTTTTTAAGCCTTTTTCTTTAAATATGATATGACATACTGTAGGGTGTCAAACCCTGCAAGCCACAAGACAGGAAGGAAGACAAGATAGACAGGAAAGAGATGCGACTTGACACAGTTACACCAGCCGCAGCACTGCAGTCTATTAGTGATCCGGTTCATCGCATGCAACTGTAGTCTTCACACCGGGCTTTCTGCTGCCATCGAAATATGGTCCTAACATGTTTCATCCTTTGGCACAGTTCGGTAAAGTTGGAAAAATAGACCTACAAACGCCATGGTGAGTAAAAACTATTTTTCATTTATTTTACCTCTCATCTTTCCGCCTGGTGTTTCTCTTTGTCTC
>NC_139626.1:30100215-30245215 GCF_964638095.1 Poromitra crassiceps | reverse complement strand
CTGAGGTAGCAGTGTGGGTGACCTCTAGGCCAAGAGTGGCCTCACTCATCCCCGGAGGATTGGTTGACAGGGTGACTGAGATCCCAGGCTTCAGTCCTAAGGACATCCAGGTCTTCCTAAACCACTACTTCTCTGAGAGGGATTTTGCTAGTCAAATATGGGCACACTTAGAGGCCCATAAGATCTTAATGGTGATGGCCTACGTACCATGCATCTGCTGGATGGTGGCTGATACTTTGAGGTACCTCTTGCAGAGTGGCATGCAGGACAACCTGCCGAGGACTTGTACTGGGCTCTATGCCCACTTGTGTTCCATGAAAGCAGAAGCAGGTGAAGCAAGAGGCAGGGAGCCTGTAAGGATGGAGCAGCTCCATGGGGGCAATCGGAAACTGATGGGGAATCTTGGACGGTTGGCATTCTATGGGCTCCTCAAGCACAAGTACACTTTTAGTGAGCAGGACTTCAGGGCCTATGGAATAGATCTACCGTCAACTCAGAGCAGTCTTGGCACTGGAGTTCTTGTTCGTGAGGAGTCCGCTGTATTCACAGCATACCGGTTCACTCATTTGACCATACAGGAGTTTCTGGCAGCTACATTCTACCATGTCGCCTCTAAGCGGGCCATCTTTGACTTGTTCTCAGAGAGCACCATGTCGTGGCCCAAGATCGGCTTCCAGAACCACTTCAGAAGTGCCTTGCAGCACTCGCAACAAGCCGAAGACGGTCATTTGGACGTGTTTGTGCGCTTCCTGACAGGCTTGTTGTGTCCAGCGGAAGTGAAACCTCTCGCTGGGCTGTTGGCCCTTGGTAAAGACGATGGTAGCCAGAAGATGTGGGCGGCGGGATTTCTACAAGGACTCTTGGGCGGCGGGGGCACCGTGGTGTCCGCACGAGCCGTCAACCTCGCCTACTGTTTACAGGAGCTGCAACATACAGAACTGTTGCGGAGTGTCGAGGACGACTTGCGCCTCGGTACCCTAGATGGGAAGTTGACACGTGCCCACTGTGTTGTGCTAGGCTATCTGCTTCATGTGTCTCCAGAGTGCAGTGAGGAAACCAACCTAACAGCTTGTCTGAACTACGCTACAGTCAAATGCTTGCTCCCACAGCTCCTGTACTGCAGCTACCTAAGGTCAGCTCTTCAACTAACTACTGAGCAAAGCATTGTCTTCAAATAAAACGCAAACTGACAGGATAAAGATGGCACATTTATGTCAAAAAATATATATATTTCAATGACGAGTACGTCTACTATTTTGCAGGCTGGAGAACAATCACTTCAAAGATGATGTCATGGAATTGCTGGGAAGCTTACTGAGTGCCAAAGACTGCCATATCCAGAGAATAAGGTGAGATTACAGTACACACGCTTTTCAACTCTGTTACCATGAAAACACACAGTAGGCTATTCAGGGTTAAGCATCATATGATGGAGATTTTACAACACAACACTACTGGGCTGTTGTATCAAAAATAACTTACTTGATCGCTCCATAATTGCTAACAACTCTTTTGAATTTAACTTAAATGGTTAAAATTCAATTAATTACAAATGATTTATTTTGAATTAAGAGTTGCAGACTCGGACATCATCAGTTCTTTGTTGATTACAAGGGGCAAAGAGACACTCATTGATTACCATGCAGCGTCATGGAGTGGTGCTGATGAGAATGATGATGAGGGGAATGTGATGAGGATGAACATTTGATACCATGTGTGAATGTAGCCACTTTTCTTCACCCTTCAGTTTAGCAGAGAATGCCATCAGCAACAAAGGTGCCAAAGCCCTCAGTCGTGCCCTCTTGGTCAACCGGACTTTGACCACCCTCGAGTGAGAACTGTTTGTTACTATTTGATCTGTGATTGATTACATCTGAATGAACTGAATTGCAACAACATTGTATCGAAATGTTTTTTATTTGCAGTGACAGCAGAATAATAGTATTCAGTGCTGAAGTTAAAGTTAGTTTGCTGGTATTCATAGTCAGGAAAGATATAAATGTTACATGATATGTTTCAGAACCAATTACTTGAAACTACATTGGATAGTAACACTCATGTTAGTGATTTGAATTGGTATTCAAGTAAACTGCTTATACACTAGGCAGCGAGAGGTGTAGTTTAATTGAGGAAAATATGAGTCTAATCTAATATGAGTCCAGCTTTCTCTTGACGCTTTTCAGCCCCACTCCTCTGTGATTCAGGCTGCAAAGATCTTCATACTTTTACCTAAAAAATGATGTCTTGTGTAGATTTAAGCAATGCAACTGTGCATCATGTAACCAGATATTTGTGTTTTAGTCTCCGTAACAACAGCATTGGCCCTAAAGGAGCTAGGTTCCTGGCAGAAGCCCTCAAAATGAACCAAACCGTGGTTTCAATCAAGTGAGTGGATCGGGCTATCGCAGGAGCAACATTACAGGCTCTATACATTCAATTGCCCTGCAAATGCCAGAGTAGTAGCAACTTAGCGTTGTGTATGATCATGTTCTCTCACCACGCCACAGCTTCCAGAATAACTCCATTGAGGAAGAAGGTGCTCGAGCGCTGGCTGAGGTGCTGCAATCAAACCGCAAGCTTGCCTCTCTGAAGTGAGTAGTCTAGTCGACCAACCACAAACTGTGTGTGCCTTGGGCTTGTGTTTGTTGTATGTGCAGACTGATGGGTACATGTGTATTCAGGGTTAGAGGGAGGAATCATAGAGAGGCAAACGTGAACGTCACTTCCTGCTTCAGCACTGTACCAGAGGTTTTCATCCACCATTTATTTTCCCATAGACATTTCGTAAAATGTGTATAAAAATAGTTTTACTTTGGTCAAACCAAACAGTTCAGATATATTTAAAATCGGGAGAGACCATAGAACATTTCACTCGGACCAAAACTTAAAGCCCCAATCAGTAACTTTCTCACCTTAATATAACAGCTTTTTAGTCATTGAAGATGGTCCTGTACATTGACTTGTAACAGGGAGAATGTCACCTCTATTGGTCACACACTGCCCTCCAAAGGCCTCTCCTGGGACTAAGCAGTTTGGTGCCTGCGTCCCGGAGGCAAGATGCGCGCATGCGCTGTACAGCGGAAGCGTTGTGTTCATGAAAACAAGGAAGTAACTTGGTGTGGATTTGCTACAAAAATGACATTTCACGTAACTATGGATTATTATTTCATCACGTGGTGAGTACCCGATGTCACAACATGTACATAGAGCTTTCTGCCGCTGTGTTTTGTTGATTTGAACGGTGATATCAATACCGATACTATTGCACCCAGAGGGCGCAGTTTCTCCAAAAGCATAGCAACAGCAACAGCAACATAGAAAAAATATTTTCTTTAAATCTGCAGGGTTTTTTTTAACGTTTTGGTCAGAGTGAAATGTCCTGTGATCTCTCCTGTTTCTAAATACATCTGAACCATTGGGTTTGAACAAGTAAAACTATTTTTATAACCATTTTGCGAAATGTCTATGGGGAAATAAATGGCGGATGAAAATCTCTGGTACAGTGCTGACGCAGGAAGTGACGTTCACTTTGGCTCTCTATTGTGTTCTTTCCTTGTGTGCATTTGATGATTCAGCGTACAGAAGAATTCCATTGGAGCGGATGGGGCCAAAAGGATTGCTGAGGCACTGAAGACAAACCGGACTCTCACAGAACTGATGTAAATAAACAATATATCAATTCACCCTATTGATATTGACAGTGTTGTTAATGGAAAACACACACACACACATAGCCGAGCTCGTAAAATAATGCAAACTTTTGTGTATGAAATGTGCTATTACAAATAAACTCAAAACTCGCCTTGCCTTGAAAAACAAACCTGAGCACGTATCCGATTGAGCATTTCAAATACTTGCTGAGGGTTGTTAGTCAGCTTCCTTCCTCCAGACATAGCCAGATGCAGGCCGGCCCGGCAGCTAGCTGCCTGGCAAAAATCGAGGATTTCGTATATTGCTACATCAGAGTCACTTTGTAAATATTTTTGCAAAAAGTATCTTATTATTGCCTATGAATGCTTGGAGTTTACTCAATATAATTATTTGTAGTCTAAAATAAAATTTCAAACATTTCACAAACTACTTTGGCAAAAATTGGCGGACCCGCTGCAGTACCTCTGCGGACCCCCTGGGGGCCCCGGACCCCCCTATTGAAGACCACTGGTTTAAGGAACCTATCAAATTCTTGCAATTTCTTGGTGCAATCTGTGTACTCCAAAGGCTCCATCTTAAAAACATCTCAATAAATGTCCTTGGTCTTGGTAAAAAATCTGTAATTGACAACCATGTGCCGTTTTACCAAACTAATGAGCTTATATTGTCTTCTTTTCTCGTCTGCAGCCTTTGTAGTAATCAGCTCGGGGACAAAGGAACAGTCGCTTTGGCCGAGGCTCTGACTGTCAACCACACTCTCCTCTCTCTGCAGTCAGTATCTTGACCACACACTCCTCTCTCTGCAGTCACTATCTTGACCACACTCTCCTCTCTCTGCAGTCAGTATCTTGACCACACTCTCCTCTCTCTGCAGTCACTATCTTGACCACACTCTCCTCTCTCTGCAGTCAGTATCTTGACCACACTCTCCTCTCTCTGCAGTCAGTATCTTGACCACACACTCCTCTCTCTGCAGTCAGTATCTTGACCACACTCTCCTCTCTCTGCAGTCAGTATCTTGACCACACTCTCCTCTCTCTGCAGTCAGTATCTTGACCACACTCTCCTCTCTCTGCAGTCACTATCTTGACCACACTCTCCTCTCTGCAGTCAGTATCTTGACCACACTCTCCTCTCTCTGCAGTCAGTATCTTGACCACACTCTCCTCTCTCTGCAGTCAGTATATTGACCACACTCTCCTCTCTCTGCAGTCACTATCTTGACCACTCTCCTCTCTCTGCAGTCACTATCTTGACCACTCTCCTCTCTCTGCAGTCAGTATCTTGACCACACTCTCCTCTCTCTGCAGTCACTATATTGACCATTCTCCTCTGCAGTCACTATCCTGACCACACTCTCCTCTCTCTGCAGTCAGTATCTTGACCACACTCTCTTCTCTCTGCAGTCACTATCTTGACCACTCTCCTCTCTCTGCAGTCAGTATCTTGACCACACTCTCCTCTCTCTGCAGTCAATAGTATCTTGACCACACTCTCCTCTCTCTGCAGTCACTATCTTGACCACACTCTCCTCTCTCTGCAGTCACTATCCTGACCACTCTCCTCTCTCTGCAGTCAGTATCTTGACCACACTCTCCTCTCTCTGCAGTCAGTATCTTGACCACACTCTCCTCTCTGCAGTCACTATCTTGACCACACTCTCCTCTCTCTGCAGTCAGTATCTTGACCACACTCTCCTCTCTCTGCAGTCAGTATCTTGACCACACTCTCCTCTCTCTGCAGTCAGTATCTTGACCACACTCTCCTCTCTCTGCAGTCAGTATCTTGACCACACTCTCCTCTCTCTGCAGTCAGTATCTTGACCACACTCTCTTCTCTCTGCAGTCACTATCTTGACCACTCTCCTCTCTCTGCAGTCAGTATCTTGACCACACTCTCCTCTCTCTGCAGTCAGTAGTATCTTGACCACACTCTCCTCTCTCTGCAGTCACTATATTGACCACTCTCCTCTGCAGTCACTATCCTGACCACACTCTCCTCTCTCTGCAGTCAGTATCTTGACCACACTCTCCTCTCTCTGCAGTCAGTATCTTGACCACACTCTCCTCTCTCTGCAGTCACTATCTTGACCACACTCTCCTCTCTCTGCAGTCAGTAGTATCTTGACCACACTCTCCTCTCTCTGCAGTCACTATCTTGTCAATAGAAGTGCATTGTAGCTTCTTCTTCTTTGTAGTTCCACATGAGCACAACAGCCAGCTGAAACATGTATTTAATTGCTTAAACTTTCTAAATGTTTTTGTAAGCAGACTTCAGAATAATTCAATCAGCAACAGGGGAATGACGGCGTTGACCAAAGCACTGAGGCAGAACCGCGGCATTGTCTCCTTGAAGTGAGTATGACACCTAAATGCTCCTTTCAGCTTTAGAACGTTCCTCTAATTTCAGGATGATCTCCTATTAGCCAACGCAAATATTTATGAAAATATAATATAAAGTGATATTTGGGCCTCTCAGCATGCACCTTAGCTGGAAGTCTCCTTGAAGCTGTTGGAAAGGTAATTGCTGTTCTCTTTTTCTCCACATGCTGTCTTTGTCCTCCGATCAGTCTAAGAGAGAACTCAATTGGGGTGGAGGGGGCAAAGGACATGGCCCGTGCCCTCCATGAAAACAGCTCTCTCCAGGATCTGGAGTGAGTTACCTCGTTAATAAGGAGGCAGAGTGAACGTCACTTCCTGCTTCAGCACTGTACCAGAGATTTTCTTCCGCAATTTATTTTCCCATAGACATTTCGTAAAATCCTTATAATTTTTTTTTTACTTGGTCAAACCAAACGGTTCAGCTATATTTAGAATCGGGAGAGACCATAGAACATCTCACTTGGACCAAAACTAAAAAAAACATCGAACAAATATTTTCTTTAAACCCGCATATTTTTTTTTAATGTTTTGGTCTGAGTGAAATGTAATGTGATCTCTCCCGTTTCTAAATACATCTGTACCGTTTGGTTTGAACACGTAAAACTCTTGGCTAACTTCCCTGCTAAATTCAAGCCATTGTATGTTGCTCTTCTCAAGAATGATAAAAGCATCAACACACATTGAAATACATTTATCTTATCTGATACACAACACACTGTGTGTTTGGTAAACGTTCTGTGTGTGTGTGTGTGTGTGTGTGTGTGTGTGTGTGTGTGTGTGTCTTCCAGTCTCACCGCCAACCTGCTGCATGATGAAGGGGTTCAAGCTATAGCTGCTGCAATCAAGGTTAATCAAGGTCTCACCTCTCTACGGTAAGTCAGTCTTTCAATCAGTGATCATCTCTGTCCATTCTTTTTTTTAATAGCAGTGGAAAACACTCTTACAGTTTTGAATCTCAAATTAATATTTAATCTTGTTATTGAGAAGACCTGATTGGTTAGTTGGTCTTGTTTTCCTGGAAGGCACCGCTCCCATCAAGAAATTACTGCATCATGTTAAGGTCATCATCACACTGCCAGAAAGCCAATCCTGAAAAGCAATTTTGTATAGAACTAGGCATCTACGTGCGCTCGATTCCTAGGCTCGCCCACTGCGCGGCCTCACCTGCCCTGCAGCTCGCTGAGCTGGCCCTGCAGCTCGCATACGCAACTCGGCCCCGCAGCTCGGCTGTGTGTGCCCCTTAAAGTTTACGTCAATGCCTATGACATCATCAGTGATGTCATAATATGATTTTGCTCTTCAGTGATGTCACAATGCCACCTATGACATCATCAGTGAGACAAAAATTTAAACAGAGAACAAAAACATTTCTCCCTTTTATTATGTAAAATCATATTTCTTTAATTTTCTCAAGTGAGATAATTTCACGTGTTTCCAATGTAGTTTCACTTGTTTCAAAAAGGTGAAGTGTGTTTACATGCACACAGTAATCCAATAATAATCAGGTAATGGCAATAATCTGATTTACACTTACACGTTTACATGTACTTTACTAAGTAGTGGGAACTCACTCAAACTCTGTGAGTGGACATTGAGATTGGACCATCCACTGATCAAAACTGATGACTAGAGCACTGCGCTCCCAGAATGCAGGGCTACTTGTCGTTCCTAGAATTTCAAAAAGTAGAACGTAGAAGCAGAACCTTCAGCTACCAGGCTCTTCGATCTTCCCAGGTCGATCCGGGAGGCAGACACCCTCTCATTTAAGAGTAGGCTTAAGACTTTCCTCTTTGATTCTTTGATCAAGCTTATTGTTAGGGCTAGCTCACCTAGCCTGGGTAAACCCATCCCCCATGTGACCTGCTCTCAGACCTGCTCTCAGTCACTATGCTAGTGACTGGGAACTGAGAGAGCAGGTCACGTGGGGGCTGGGTTTACCTAGGCTATAGCTCACCAGCCCCTAATTATGCTGCTGCTATAGGCTTAACCGTGGGGCTTTCTATGGTACCTGTTAAAGGGGAGTCCAAACTTTTTTCTGGGAAACCAGCCATTTTGAAGATATACTGTATACTGTAGGGTAAATCATAATTTTGTTTTATGCATGTTATTGAAAACATACACGTACACAAATGAGACCAAATAAATGCATTTATGGAGTTAACAGGCTGTTTTCATTGTTTTTATTTCCTCTTGGTAAAACACTATACACATTTTAAATAAAAGACTGGAAGAAATTCAGCAAATTTATTTGGCGACCCCAATATAATCCCCTGCGAGCCACCTCTGGTTCCCGACCCAGTCTTTGGGAAACACTGGGTTAGAGGTCACAACATGGAGTTAAAAAAGCGGCTGAAGCTTCCTGGAGATGACGTGCAGCATGAAGACAGAGGCCATGAAGAGCACACTTATCACCATCACTGCTACCGGCCCAACTTTGGGCGCTTGCAAGTCCTCTGTGTAGAAGCGCCACATGCCTCTGCTGGGTGCTTTCTTCTGTCTGACTGCTTTCTTGCTTGGTCTGGCGGGCATGTTGGTTTAATGTTGCGATGTAGGTTGAGTATGAAAACCTCAGCACCTCTTCAAGCTGATGTCCATGTCAAACTTGCAACTCCCACCACTTATCTAGCCTCAGCCAGGAAGGATTTATGACATCACTGATGACATCACAATTGCTAGAGTGATGACATCACAATTGTTCGAGTGACATCACTGATGACATCACAATTGTTCGAGTGACATCACTGATAGCATCACAATTGCTCAAGTGACATCACTGATGACATCGGAATTGCTCGAGTGACATCACTGATGACATCACCATTTGCTCGAGTGATACACACAGCCCTTCACAATAAAAGCCTTTCAATAAAACGCCATTCGCAATAAAATTCCAACACACACTTCACACACAGCCCTTCACAATAAAAGCCCAACACACATTTCACACATCCCTTCACAATAAAAGTAAATACATTACATACATACATAATATACATACATCATCAGAACTGCCGTCTAGAACTGTTTGACATCATCAGTGACTTATGTGAAGTGTGTGTTGGACTTTTATTGTGAAGGCGTAAAATACGTAAAATATTGATGTCTTATTCTGATTCTACATGGTGGGGTTGAAATGCAGTCACTATCTTGAAATAAGGCAGATGTCTGAAAACAAGCTGCTTTTCATAAGAGAAGTGAATTGATCTCACCGCATTCTCTTTTTTCCCCACATTTGAAGAAAAGTAGGTTTTAAGATGAAGACTCAATACCATGACTTGTCAACATAATTGTTTTTTTTGCAATGAAGGACGACATATCCATATCTATATAACACCTACCCTTATGGAGATGATTAGATTCATCCTCCAGTAAATAGACTACACCATTACAGGACATGACACTTTCACTGCCAGTGTTTCCCTGCATTTACCGCTCATGCTTGTGACAAGTTTTTTTTAAATCAGCATACAGCATATAAATAGAGATTTGCTCTCTAACTTGATGTACATCTCTTCTGTTTTTCCACCAGTCTCCAGTGGAATTTTATCAAGTCTTCTGCCACCAAAGCTTTGGCCCACGCGTTACTCTCCAATTCCACAATGCAGCTGTTGGAGTGAGTAACGTCTCCCATTGTTTCATGACACCATGCATTTCCCCCTTAACTTCTCTGCCTTTCTCTCACCTTTGACCCCCACCACAACTCCCCTGCTCTCTCACCTTTGACCCCACCACACCTCCCCTGCTCTCTCACCTTTGACCCCACCACACCTCCCCTGCTCTCTCACCTTTGACCCCACCACACCTCCCCTGCTCTCTCACCTTTGACCCCACCACACCTCCCCTGCTCTCTCACCTTTGTGAAATTGCAATCAGGCAGACATTTTGTTGTTTAGTGTGGTCATTGTGTGTGTGCGTGTGTGTGTGTGTGTGTGTGTGTGTGTGTGTGTGTGTGTGTGTGTGTGTGTGTGTGTGTGTGTGTGTGTGTGTGTGTCTCCACTCCTCACTGCAGTCTACAGGAGAATACGATCGGGAACGAAGGTGTCATTGTTCTCGCTGAAGCCCTGAAAACCAATGCATCGCTACGTACTTTATGGTTAGTATCTAATTTGTATACGCAAATGACTAGATTGACCAAAAATGCGTCGATATGAATTCATGTCATGTTTTCATATGTGTTCTATGGTTTGTGTGCTCTCTCTCTCTCCAGTCTGCAGGGAGTCTCAGCGGGCAGCAGCGGAGCCGTTGCAATGGCAGATGCACTAATGGTCAACCAAACCCTCCAGACACTAGAGTGAGTTCAAGATCTCTTCTGCCAGACCGTCCCTTTGTTCAAGATCTCTTCTGCCAGACCATCCCTTTGTTCAAGATCTCTTCTGCCAGACCATCCCTTTGTTCAAGATCTCTCTTCTGCCAGACCATCCCTTTGTTCAAGATCTCTTCTGCCAGACCATCCCTTTGTTCAAGATCTCTTCTGCCAGACCATCCCTTTGTTCAAGATCTCTTCTGCCAGACCATCCCTTTGTTCAAGATCTCTTCTGCCAGACCATCCCTTTGTTCAAGATCTCTTCTGCCAGACCATCCCTTTGTTCAAGATCTCTCTTCTGCCAGACCATCCCTTTGTTCAAGATCTCTTCTGCCAGACCATCCCTTTGTTCAAAATCTCTTCTGCCAGACCATCCTTTTGTTCAAGATCTCTTCTGCCAGACCATCCCTTTGTTCAAGATCTCTCTTCTGCCAGACCATCCCTTTGTTCAAGATCTCTTCTGCCAGACCATCCCTTTGTTCAAGATCTCTTCTGCCAGACCATCCCTTTGTTCAAGATCTATTCTGCCAGACCATCCCTTTGTTCAAGATCTCTTCTGCCAGACCATCCCTTTGTTCAAGATCTCTCTTCTGCCAGACCATCCCTTTGTTCAAGATCTCTTCTGCCAGACCATCCCTTTGTTCAAGATCTCTTCTGCCAGACCATCCCTTTGTTCAAGATCTCTTCTGCCAGACCATCCCTTTGTTCAAGATCTCTCTTCTGCCAGACCATCCCTTTGTTCAAGATCTCTTCTGCCAGACCATCCCTTTGTTCAAAATCTCTTCTGCCAGACCATCCTTTTGTTCAAGATCTCTTCTGCCAGACCATCCCTTTGTTCAAGATCTTTTCTGCCAGACCATCCCTTTCTCATTTGACACTGGTCCACATAAAACAACCAAAACCTGGTTAACTCCACCCTGCCCTACCTTAAACCAGTGGTCCTCAATCCTGCCGGTCCTCAGCTCACAAAGAGCTGGTGGTTTTCTAGCCTAATATACAGTAGGCGGATAATCTTTGCAAAATAGCCCCTAATTAGATGGCTACAGTGAAAACCATCAGGCTGTGTATCAAGGTCCACTCTCATTTGTCTTGTAGATGTGTGGATTATTATTTGATTTAATTTGTTTGTATTCATTCATTCATTCATTCATTCATTTGAATGAATGTAGAATGTAGAACTTGGTTGGTCGGTTGGTCCACAAAAAGTTCACCACCCTTTAGCGGGTACATTTTTCGCCCTAGGTGTGTGTGTGTGTGTGTGTGTGTGTGTGTGTGTGTGTGTGTGTGTGTGTGTGTCCTTGTTAGCACACTTTTTCCACTGTGTTTTTCAGCCTACGTGGAAACACTGTCGGGATGGAGGGAGCCAAGGCTTTGGCCAATGCCTTGAAAAACAACAGAAGCCTCAAATCTTTGAAGTGAGTCCCACAGCTATCTTACTATGATCTGTGTCCTACAGTCGGAGTCACCAGGGGTGGACTGGGATCATAATTCAGGCCGGGCATTAGATACCAAGCAGGCCAGGCCGATACGGGCCGACATGCGTGCCGGCGTCCGAAGGGCGGCGGCGGAAAATTTGGGCCGTTTGAAGCTCAATTTGGGCCGTTTGAAGCCAGATTTGGGTCGTTTAAAGCCAGATTTGGGCTGTTTGAAGCCCGATTTGGGCCGTTTGAAGCCCAATTTGGGCCGTTTGAAGCCCAATTTGGGCCAAGTCCAATTTTACAATGAGATGCACCCACTTTAAACCTGAATAAAGTAATAAAACCACTAGTAAACCAGTAGGCGGCGCCTGGCCTGCTGTTCAGTGGGTGGCCTGGCCTGCAAAAAAAAAAAAAAAAAAATTTTTTTTTTTTTTTTTTTGGCAGGCCAGGCCAGGCCAGGCCACCGGGCATTTGCCCGACGTGCCCGATTATGCAGTCCGCCACTGGTAGTCACCATGTCTGTTCCCAGTCCAAAAGTCAAAACTGCTGCAACTGAGCATGCTCAGAACATGGGTTTGCGCCAGGGTCAAAATTGGCGCAACTGAGCATGCTCAGACATTCCGGGACTTCTGTCATAGACATTGTGACGGATGTAGAACTGTACATCTAGTGATTTCTGACCGACCTGGATGAGGGCAAGGGAAGGGTAGATGGAGAATGTAGACTCCGGCTGTGGAGCAGCGAGGGAGGTCAGCGTGCTGGCACGAGGGAGGTCAGTGTGCTGGCACGAGGGCAGAGAGGGCAATAGCGCCTCCTCTGGTTGGTTGGGGCGCCTGTTTGGGGCGGAAGGGACCTACGTCCTGCCGGTGAAGCTCCCTGCTGTCAGGTGAAAAGAAGCGGCTGGCAACTCTGCATGTGTCGGAGGAAGCATGGTGCTAGTCTACGGCTCTCCCCAGCTGGGCAGAGGGTGGAGCAGCGACCGGTCCAGCAGGGGGGGAATTGGCCAAGTACAATTGGGGGGAAATGGGGGGGAGGAGGGATCTGGGGGGCAGGAGGGATCTCTGGGGGGGGAATCTGAAAAACCAAAACCAAAAAAAACATCAAGGTCCATGAAGTCACATTATGTTTCGTTCTACGATTCCATCTGGACACCAAGCTGTGCACGCTCATTTCAGTGGAAGTATCCAGTCCTTCAGCCAATCAGCATCAGATCCAGTCAAATCCAAATCCACTCGCAAGAACAGCGAAAACGTCTCTTCCTCCTGTTCTTGTTTAATTGTTATTGAGTCTATTTCTGCAATAACTGCACTTATGGCTGTGTAAACTCAACGTTACTGCCCGAGCCATGCAGGCAGCCATTACTGCTTTGCCAGCGGCGGTTCCTGATTGGCTGGTTACGACGTCAACTATGAGGCAGGTCCCTGATTGCCCCCGTACACTTTCTGAGAACGGCCGCCCCCTGCTGGAGGCCAGACAGGATCGCAGAACGAACCAGAATGCGAGTTGATGGATCCGGATGGTTGTAACCACCAGGCTAAGTAGGACCGGTAGAGAGTTAGTGTAACCAGGCTAAGTAGGACCGGTAGAGAGTTAGTGTAACCAGGCTAAGTAGGACCGGTAGAGAGTTAGTGTAACCTCACTCAGTGGATGGTTGTAACCAGGGTAAGTAGGACCGGTAGAGAGTTAGTGTAACCAGGCTAAGTAGGACCGGTAAAGAGTTAGTGTAACCAGGCTAAGTAGGACCGGTAGAGAGTTAGTGTAACCAGGCTAAGTAGGACCGGTAGAGAGTTAGTGTAACCGCACTCAGTGAGTGAAAGTCCAACACAGTGAGAACACAGTGAGTGAGTAAACAGGCAATGCACTCAATGACCGACTATAATTAAAAGAATTATGTGACATTCTGAAATTTAAAAAAATCCTGCGTGTCATTCTACTCTACTCAACCCTGGAAAACACAATTTACAGTTTTCGAGAATTAAAGGTCTGTTGAATCCTAATGTCCGATTTGTGTGTGTGTGTGTGTGTGTGTGTGTGTGTGTGTGTGTGTGTGTGTGTGTGTGTGTGTGTGTGTGTGCGTGCGCGTGCGTGCGTGCACAGTCTGCAGGAGAATTCTCTAGGTATGGATGGAGCCATATTCATTGCAACGGCCTTGAAAGGCAACCATCAACTGACTTACATGAAGTGAGTTCTCTGTCCCTCGTCGGGATCTTCTCATACCTAACTAACACTTTATTGTATCAAAGTTCATGATGATGACTGTGTGTGTGTGTGTGTGCGTACATGCGCGCGCGTGTGTGTGTATGTGCGTGTGTGTTTGTGTGTGTTAATGAGCAGGATGTAGGCTAGTGTCAGTGTGTAGATGTGTGATTTTGTTCATGTAACCTGCTCTGTAGTTTGCAGGGAAATGGCATTGGAGAGTCTGGGGCGAAGGTCATATCGGACGCCATCAGGGCCAACTCTCCAGGCTGCGTGGTGGACATCTGACTCAGGCAAACACAGCTGATCTTGTACTGAGAGGATCATAGCACAGAAAGAACCGTATTGTATTTGTATGAAATTATGTAATTTATTTAAAGTGCAATGCTATCGGCAGACATACTATGGCTCTGAAATTACTCCACTGTAAAAAATTATTATTACTCTACATTAATTATTCAACATTTTATAATAAATAATTCCATTTGTGTCAAAGCATCAGTTGCATGACTCTCTGACATGTTTTAACTGTTTTCTTTTTAGTCTAGAAGAGGGTCTGTACAGTTGGCAGTAAGTTACTGGGTAAATTTACAAGGTCACAATCAAGGACATCCAACACAAGAAACGTTAAAACCCTGTTGGGAAAAGGAGAGGAAAGAGGGAAAAATCTTTGGGTGGACAGTGGAACAGAGGGCAATAGAACTGGAAGTAGATCAATTAAACATGCGTCCAACAGTACCATTGCCAGCAATAGCACCCTGGATACTTCCAAGATTCAAGATTCAAGATTTTTATTGTCACTCCATGGTACAAGTATCACGTGTGAAATTCTTGTGCTGAGGACTCCGTTTACAACATAGTACAAATGTGACAGGGCATATGAGTGCAAAAACAACAAGAGACACAGCAAGCAATAAGGCAGTATAGTGATAAGACAAGTCAGAGACAGTGGCATATTCACTGCACAGAATGCTACAGTAGATTTTGCAATCTTGGAAAAGAAGAATAAGGACAGGGAATATATTTGTGATGCACACACAATACAGACATATAGATAATTATTATGGGTACATTCAGATATATACAGATGCGTCAAAGAGTTTAGGTAATAAGGTAGGGATAGGAGTTTTTGTTCCAGAATTGAGGGTTAGAATAGGGAAAAGGGTCAGTGAGGGCGTATCAGTTTACGCAGCAGAAATGTTAGCAATATTGTTGGCAGTACAGTGGGTGGAGGAAACAAGACCGTTAAGAGCGATTATATGTTCAGATTCAAGCTCATCCTTAGCTAGTTTACAGAGCAGTCATTCAGTAGACCAGACATTTTGATTGAGGTACAGCAGTCATTATATAGAATTGGGATGATGGGACTGACAGTTATTTTGGTATGGATTCCGGCGCATGTTGGGGTCAGAGGGAACGAGATTGTAGACATGATTGCAAAGGAGGCTACAAAAAATCAAAACATTGACTTGGCAGTGACCATCAGCAAGACAGAAGTCAAGGCCATTGTCAAGCAGAGGTTGAGGGGCAGGTGGCAAAAGCAATGGGAGGAAGAGAGGAAGGGACGGTGGTTTTATAAGATTCCAATGAAAGTGGGGGAGATGAGAAGCGCAGGAAGGAACAGGAGAGAGGAGACAATTATATCAAGACTCAAGTTTGGACACACTGGATTAAACAGTTCATTAGTCATTATAGGAAAGCATAATACAGGTAGATGTGAATGCGGGCAAGGAGAAACAATTGAACATGTAATGATACACTGTCAGAAATATGAGTCAGAAAGAAGGCAGCTGGTACAGGACCTCAGGGAGGCAAAAGTAAACTTTGAATTGGTGGATATTTTGCAAAAGAGCTCAGGGGATAACTGTTATCGACTCATATTTCAGTATCTTAGAACAACACATTTGATTGAGAGGATATGAGGATATTATTGTAGGTGTGTATATATGTATCTATATGTAGGCTATTTGTTTCTTTCTTTAATTTTCTTTTTTATAAATACTAAATAGAGTAATAGATTCTGATCCACACTCCATACCAGTTGGTGGCGGTACTTGTAGTCCAGCCGTTGGCAGCTGTTTCCTGTCTGTGCAGGCATAGAAGAGAAATACCATGAGAAATAGCCTACAGCTCGTTTTACTTTAAAAAAAAAACTAACTACTGTGGACAAGTCAACAGTAGTTTGCACCTTGTGTAAAACGGAATTAAAATATCACCGAAGTACATCGAGTTTGAGCTATCACCTAAACGCTACGCATACCGGAGCAGCTAGCGGCCAGCTAGCTAGCGCGAGACTCATCAGTCATTCTTCCTTCAGAGTCTCTGATGCGCGGGTCCTCTAACCACTGGGAGGTCGGCTCCAATGGCTTCACGCGTGTCCTCTAGAGTGGCGTCAGTGGAGGGCCAAAATGCGAGACTCATTAGCCAATTAACAGCCAGGAATGGGTCTCGCGCTACTTTTGCATGCTAAAATAAAGCTGATAATGTACAATTTGATTCAAGGGGGGGAAACCCTTTCAGAGTACAACACAAACTGTCTATTTTTCTGCAACTCGACAGTGCTGCTTAATCCAGGACCTTACTTCCTGGAACTCTTGAGAGTAAAAAAAACTGGTCCATTGGATTGAATGGAGATGCACGCGATATACAAACAACACAAACGGAAGAATCATGGTATGTGTGCATGTGGTTTGATTTGACACGTGCTAACTGTTCTCTGTGATTGTTTTGTTGTATTCAATTTCTCAGTCTTCTGCGCCCCCCGACTGCTCGGCTTTCTTCGATGCCGCAAGGCATTCTGGGTATTGTCTTGGTGACGTGGGTTGAAGCAAAAGATCTACGCTTGAAGGAAGCTTCTTCTTCTTCTTCTTCTTTAGTGTTTTATGGCGGTTGGCAGCCAACTTAAAGGTGCATTACCGCCACCAACTGGATGAAGTTTGATGTCTTCTTCATATTGGAATCTATTTACATTGTTCATCATATATCCATCCATAGTACTCCCATTCACGATATATATGTCCATTCTACGACTCAGTCGGCGGGAACTCATCCCTCAGCGCCTTCTCGATCTCCTCTCCAGAAATGTCAACAACATTCAAGAACCTTCTAGCTGTATCCATCATCATCTTAATCTTTTCCTTTTTTCCCTTGACCTGTTCCGCACAATTAATTACCATGGCCATGAATGTCAAAAATCCTTTCTTGTCCACACAAATATTTCGTTCAATTCCACCATTTCCACTCTTCTGCTCCGATTCATTTTGCTCTACCACTTTTTCCTTTCTCTCAATCTCCCTGCACTTAACAGCCTCAGCATACGACACTCCTTTCTTCTCTCTGATCCTGCTCACTTCAATCTCCTTAACTCTACGTGGACACTGCGCTGATCCTGTGTTGTGACTCCCCTCACAGTGCAGACATTTTGCCTCATCTTTACATGTCTGCCTCCTGCACTCCTTTCCACCACACCTTCCACATCTCCTTTGTCCTCTGCACACTGCAGCAACATGACCATACTCCTGACACGAATAGCACCTGAGAGGAGCCCTCTCATACTCCCTCACCCTATAGCTGACACAATCCAAAAATACTCGATCCGGGATTTCACCTTCAAAACTCAAACACACTGAGGTACTCTCCTCGCTTACACCATCTCTAAACCGATTCATTCTCTTCGCCTTAAATACACCTTCCACTTCTTCAAATAAATCACAGTCAACACGTAGGGGAGAGTGGGGTGAGTTGTGCCACTTTTTACTTGAGGTGTCTTTAAAGTGAGGGCATGACAGTAATGCCTCCAACTACAATATGTAAATATATTTCAGGATGTTGTGCACCACTGGGAACACTCCCTTTGGATCTTAAATAAACTGTTAAAAAAATATGGCTATTCTTAAAAAAGTGGTCTCTTGGCACAACTTGCCCCCGGTGCGGGGTAAGTTGTGCCTTTGGAGAGAATACGTTGGGGTAAATTGTGCCATTGATTACTGAAGTAAAACAGAACATTTTCATCTCATATACTGTAATGCTATATCAAAGCAAGACAAAATAAAGATAACACTAAAGTCCAGTGTACTATAACAGGGTTAAACAAGGCTAAACGGTAGCAGCAGTTGACCTACATATTTAACATTTTCAGAAATAAAAATGATGTTCAAAATGAACAAAATCAAATATCACAGAGCCAGGCTACACTTGCCAATACTGCAATATTCTTCAACAAGGTCTATTTAAACATTTAAGAACAAAATGAAATAAAATTTCACTAAATCAACTGCAACTGCACTGGCACAACTTAACCCAGGCCTTTTGGCACAAATCACCCCATCCCCACCATTTTAACAAACTTGTATCATAGCTGGTTTGGAGCTAACATCATGCTAAGAATATAGCCTCATATTGTAGCTTACTAAAACACTAACACATGCGTGAAATGTTTTCAAGCTTGTCTATAATTAGGGCTGCCAACATTCCATCCCAGCAATACGGGACGGTCGGACCAACGGGGTGGGGGGGGGACAGACAGACAGGTCGCAATATATATGCCTCTTCCCTTAAAAACGGGACAAGTGGCGTCTCTTTTGACCCAAATACGGGATGTCCCGGCTAATACGGGACTGTTGGCAACCCTATCTATAATTGTTCAGACACAACAATCAATAAACCTTGATCATAAAAAAATTACTTTGAGAGGCAAAAAACAGTTTTTTTAACTTAAATGTGCTTAGCTCTTGTGCCATCTGCCTCCCTTCTTTGCAGAGTGAGTAAAATGGATGTCTCTTCAAAAATGTGTGGTCACATGACCAATTTCTTCTATGGTTTTCTAGATACAAGGGGTGGCACAACTTCCCCACTGGCACAACTCACCCCACTCTCCCCTACTGGCACTCCACTGATCACTCCTTTCTTCACTGGACCCGTCGTTCCAAGTCGGAAAGTAAACACATTACTAGATTTGAACATACATAAATCTAGAATTTCCACCAACTGATCCTTCGACACACAATCAATAATAACTATCCCACCTCTCGTTATCTTGACAGACTTCACTGCTCCAAACTTTCCTTTCAGAAACTTTCCCACCTCATGTGGATTACTAAACACTCCATCAATCCCTGAACACGCTTTCATTCCAACCACCCAAGGCCCCGACCCGTCTTTTTTCACTTTCTTAATATTCTGAGCAGACCCGCTCGATACACTCGATACACTCTTTCTCTTGTTTTCCAGACACCTCGAATCTTCATTGTTTGATTCTCCCTCCAAATCACTCTCAGACGGCATTTCCGCCATTGTGCTCCGACGCCTTCCCTTGCGCGTCATCCCACGGCCAAACCTGAACTGATTGTTCAGGCACCCCCTTGAAGGAAGCTCCCATGCACGAGAGGAACGTTAGCAGTAGCCTAGCGTATTATTTCCACGTTATACTGTCAGAACAGAAGTGTAATTTACAAACAGAAGACTCGTATGTGCGGGTGATATTATCGCGAGTATATAAAGTGGAAGCGGGGCGGGGCTCCGTTAACTGAGAGGAAGAAGAAGACTTAATTGACTCAGATGAATGGTTTAGCTGTGAAGCTAACGTTAGCTGTGAAGCTATTTATTGGAGCTTAGAAAGGTAAAGTTGGTCACAGTTCAGGAGGAAAAGTTCCAGTCTGTCACTGTGTGAACATTAAAATGTCTAAAGTCCAGAAGCTGAGAGCTGTGGTGAAGCTGTGTCGGGTGCAGTGGCCGTTACACAGAGAAGCCTTGCCTCCAGACCTCCAGCAGCTGTTGGTTAAAGAAGAGGTTCCCGCTGAGCAGCAGGAGTGGAGCCCCAGTCTGCACCAGGAGGACCCAGAGCCCCCACATTATATTAAAGAGGAACAGGAGGACCTAGAGCCTCCACACATTAAAGAGGAACAGGAGGACCCAGAGCCCCCAAACATTAAAGAGGAACAGGAGGACCCAGAGCCCCCAAACATTAAAGAGGAACAGGAGGACCCAGAGCCCCCAAACATTAAAGAGGAACAGGAGGACCCAGAGCCCCCAAACATTAAAGAGGAACAGGAGGACCCAGAGCCCCCAAACATTAAAGAGGAACAGGAGGACCCAGAGCCCCCAAACATTAAAGAGGAACAGGAGGACCCAGAGCCCCCAAACATTAAAGAGGAACAGGAGGACCCAGAGCCTCCACACATTAAAGAGGAACAGGAGGAACTCTGGATCAGCCAGGGGGGAGAGCAGCTTCAACGGCCGGAGGAGGCTGATGATATCACCAAGTTCCCATTTTCTGTTGTCCCTGTTAAGAGTGAATATGAGGAAGAGAAACCTCAGTCCTTCCAGCTTCATCAAAGCCAAACTGAGGAGAAGAGAGAGGCAGAGCCTCTAGCCAGCAGCTCAACTGAACAGATGAAAACAGAAGTTGATGGAGAGGACTGTGGAGTATCAGAACCAGCTAGTGATGACAACACTTCAGACTCTTCTGAGACTGAAGACAATGATGATGAATGCATGGAAACTAGTGAACCTCAGTCAGGTTTAGACTCACAGAAAAAGAGTGAAGTTCCAAGGAAGAAACACTTCAGCTGCTCAGTTTGCGGTAAAAGATTTGGTAATGAAGCACACTTGAAGAGACACATGATAGTCCACACAGGAGATAAACAATTTATTTGCTCAGTCTGTGGTAAAGGTTTTGGTCGTAAGAAACAGTTGGGGACACACATGCTAGTCCACACAGCAGATAAACAATTTAATTGCTCTCTCTGTGGTAAAGGTTTTGGTCGTAAAGGAACCTTGAAGACACACATGATAGTCCACACAGGAGATAAACAATTTAATTGCTCTCTCTGTGGTAAAGGTTTTGGTCATAAAGGAACCTTGAAAAGACACATGATAGTCCACACAGGAGATAAACAATTGATTTGCTCAGTCTGTGGTAAAGGTTTTGGTCATGAAGGAAACTTGAAGACACACATGATAATCCACACAGGAGATAAACAATTTAATTGCTCAGTCTGTGGTAAAGGTTTTGGTCATAAAAGAACCTTGAAGTTACACATGCTAGTCCACACAGCAGATAAACAATTTAATTGCTCTCTTTGTGGTAAAGGTTTTGGTCGTAAAGGAACCTTGAAGACACACATGATAGTCCACACAGGAGATAAACAATTTATTTGCTCAGTCTGTGGTAAAGGTTTTGGTCAAGAAGGAAACTTGAAGACACACATGATAATCCACACAGGAGATAAACAATTTAATTGCTCAGTCTGTGGTAAAGGTTTTGGTCATAAAATAACCTTGAAGTTACACATGCTAGTCCACACAGCAGATAAACAATTGAATTGCTCTCTTTGTGGTAAAGGTTTTGGTCATGAAGGAAACTTGAAGACACACATGATAATCCACACAGGAGATAAACAATTTAATTGCTCAGTCTGTGGTAAAGGTTTTGGTTATAAAGGAACCTTGGGGAGACACATGATAGTCCACACAGGAGATAAACAATTTAATTGCTCAGTCTGTGGTAAAGGTTTTGCTTATAAAGGAACCTTGAAGTTACACATGCTAGTCCACACAGCAGATAAACAATTTAATTGCTCAGTCTGTGGTAAAGGTTTTGGTCGTAAAGACTGCTTGAAGAGACACATGATAATCCACACAGGAGATAAACAATTTAATTGCTCAGTCTGTGGTAAAGGTTTTGGTCAGAAACAACACTTGAAGAGACACATGATAATCCACACAGGAGATAAACAATTTAATTGCTCAGTCTCTGGTAAAGGTTTTGGTCAGAAAGGAGACTTGAAGAAACACATGATAATCCACACAGATGGGTAAAGTCCTTGAACGTTTAGGAAAAGTCATAACATGTGTGTAATGGAATTGTTGCAGTAATCTTCCTGTGGATAACCTTCCATGGAATTTAACATAACGGCAAATGTTTTCTCTGTAGCATTTGACATAATGCAGCTCTAATATGTATTTTATTTCTTTGAAATTCTTGTATTTTATATTAGTATTTTTATGGAAAATTCCTCTTTTAGTTCAATAGCTTCCATGATGCAGTGACACTAAAATACTAAAAAACCAATATAAAGAGCAGCTGTGTCGATTTGTCCATACTACCCAGCTAGCAATCTGCCGCTGCCGCTGGTGGCCCGTGGTCGCATTTTGAGCGGCCGAGCGGCGGTGGCATTCCTTCAGCGGCCATCCGGCGGCCCACTGGAGGAACGCCGCTACCTTCACTCTGGCGGAATGCCGCTGGAGGGCTAGCAGCGGCAGGCCGTCGGCAAGCCGCCAAGAATTTTCCCTCTCTAAGTACCACATCAGCGCTGGAGGGGCGTCTGGCCGTGGGCAGATAGGCCAAGATACTCCATCCATTAAACTGCATTCATAAGCATTATGAAACTATAGCTCTAATTTGAAACGATGGGCTAAGTTCTGTTCTCTTTTGTTTGAAAGAGACTATTTAATGGATTTCTGTTTTTATTAGGCTACACAAAGGCAAAAATACCTTCACAGCATTCGAAAATGAACTTAGCAAGATTTTCCAAAGCTCTATAGGCCTATGGATGAAAAACACAAATGCCCAAAAATTATACATTGTATTTGAGAAGTTTATTGTAGCCTATTTAATTTCTGTAGTAATTGTTTTGTCCGTTCAGCATTTACTTTTTATTTATGTTCTCTCAAATTTTTGGGTTAGTCTTTGAATTAAAAAACATAGTGGACAAACATTTCTAATCACCTGTGTTGGAATGTTCTTTGAATACCAGAAATCAAAATCAATAGCTTATAAATTCACCTTGTTGAATAGTTCACGCCTGAGTCGTAAACCAGAGCAAATTAAAATACAACCGGATGGATGTTGGACTTTGAATGGTTTTGAATGACCAAGCAAAGTGGTCTATAGCTTATGTGCTTGATAGTGCATCCATGGCCTAGCCACTTGACTTGATGTCTAGTGCAGTGGTTCTCAAACTTTAAACTGACACAAATTAGACAACGAAGCCTCATTTGATAATATTTTGTCCCAACTGATATGATTTTTAGCTTTTGTGACTACCCTCCCATGTGTGGTCGTCACAATGTTTTATAATATAAAGTGTATGAAACCCATGACCAAAATACTCATGCATTCTGTCATTGTGTTACTTATCTTTGGAATTCTTCTGAAAATGAATTACTTTTTTTGCTGGGTACCCCCTGGAAGCCCCTCAAGGACCCCTGGGGGTACCTGGACCCCACTTTGAGAACCTCTGTAGATTTTTTTTTTATCCAAAAGCTCATTTCTGGCAGTTTGTAAGTAAATAAATAAATAAATAAAATGACTGTAATTTAAAAAAAAAATCCATTGTTCTCAGGTGGGACAAGGCCCAAAATGATCACTGTAAGCGGAGTATTGATCACTATAAGCAAATTATTCATAACAGCATGGAATAATTCAGGACCAAGGTTTTTGATCAATATAAGCAGTTGATCACTATAAGTATGTATATATATATATATATATATATATATACACACAGATCCTTTCCCAAAAATTTGAATATCATGGAAAGTTTTCTTCCATAATTCCTTTCAAAAAGTGAAACTTTCATAGATTATAGATTCATTACACACAAAGTGAAATATTTCTAGCCTTTATTTGTTTCATTTTTCATAATTTTGGCCTACAGCTCCAGAAGACCCCCAATACAGTATTTCAAGAAAGTATTATAGTGTGAAGAAAATCAGCATTTATTTCTGGTATTTATTTAGAGTCACCGCCTCACATAACATTACATGGAAATTCTATTAATTATAATCTATGAACTATTAAAAGTCAATGAAAAGTTTAGAAATTGTATCCATGAAAATGTGTGGGAGCTCTGTTAACTGATCTGTGGTGGAGGGGGGATTAGAGTGTTATGTATGTATGTAGATGTTTTTGTGCTTTGTTGGGGAGCGTACCTATGTTCCCCGGGTCCTATGTTCCCCGTTTTTGTGGGACCGGGGAACATAGAACCCTTCCTAACCTCCCCCAGACCCTAACCCAAAACCTAACCTCTCCCACCCCTCCTTAAAGGCCTCTCGTGGATTGTTGGGCTTCTTCCTCACGGAAGACGCAGGCTGGGGAGCTAACCCATACTGCGACCCGGGTGCCGTCCCTGTTCCGGCTGTCAACTGACTCTCCAGTAGTCACTAGTCTTTCCTGGTTGTCACGTAGTCTATTCCTATGAGTCACTGGCTAAGCCAGGCTAACTAATAAAGAAAAAAACATCGCATGGATGCAACTGGGACGTATCCTGTGATTTTAGTCCAAATGGAAACAATGGCCCTGTTTGAAACCGTTCCCTACTGCACAAATAGTGGACTATACATCAGACCCGGCAACATGTCCCCGCCCCCTTTTCTGGGAAAAAGCAAAAGACACTCGTCAAAGACTTGAATGTAAAATAGCAGAACAAAACAACACCAAAAGAAAAGCACCTGTCTAACTACACCTAAACCCAGATGTTTGGTGGTGAAGCCTGACACCTATAGGGTCCTGAACAGGCCTTCTCTTATTGGCTGGTCTCTTTACCCTGTGATGTCACCCTCTTGTCACAGTGTAATGGACAAGAGTGATTGATGAATGGTTCATTATGCAGACTCAGAGGAAACCCAGCTTCCCAGTTTGAGTTCTATGATTGTTTTACTCATCTTAAAATGTAGACTATTAATTATTATATTAATAGAGAGAAGAAGAAAAAAAACTCAAATTGTGCATTTCTGGAAATCCGGAACAAGGAGAAGCACTTTTGATGTTCATGTTGGAGCTATGTCATTAGCATATAGCAGTTCATATAAATATCTTGGATTTACTTTTGATGAACATTTTTATGTTTGAAGAGGGCATGTGTGTTGGCCGACACTGCTGCTAGAGCCCTGGGTTCAGTAATAAGTCATGTGAAAACTTGTCAAAACCTTGGTTATGCCACATTTTCAAAGCTTTATGATGCATGTGTGTCACCAGTTTTGTTTTATGCAGCTGGAGTTTGGGGAAGGAAGGAATTTTCCAAGGTGAATGCTATCCAAAACCATGCAATCTGCTCCTTTTTGGCATGCATACATTTGCACCTGTGTTGGCTTTTCAAGGGGACGTGTGTTGGGAGCCAATTGTTTGATCAAACAAAAAGATGAAATGTTTGTGGAACCGTCTATCTAATATGCCAGAGAGTAGAGTAGCAAAACAAGTGTTTAACGGGGATAAAGCACATAACTATCCAAGGTGTAATGATATTCATGTGGTTTTCAGGGAAGCTGACCAGCAATTTATTTTCAGAAACACTTTACGTTCTAGTGATCACTATATTAAACATAGGTTATTTCTTGACAATCAAGAAAAATTGACTAATCACAACTCACAAGTGGCGCAAACCAAAACTCAGAACATATATCCAAATTAAAAATACGTATAGTCCAGAACCTTTACGTTCCATTACAACTGGATACATCCAGAAGATCTCTATGTGCCCAGTTGACAACTGGTATCCTCCCTCTGGCACCCCCATCACAAATAATAGATAAGGAATAATAAATAATTGCATTTTAGAGTGTGAGACGTTTGAGTGGCCAATGGGTTCCTAGATTGGAGTGGCTGTGACTCCATGACCTATACAGTGTTGTCATGTGAAACAAGCCAAGAGTTTTGTTGATAATTAAACTTCAAACCCACATTTTCAGACTTGTCTGGTTCACTGCAGCCACAAACAAACAAATCTCCTCCAGGTGATCCAATCAATGACAATAGGTGGAACATTTAACATAAAAGCAGTAACCAATAATAGTGGCAGGATTAAGGCCATGAAAACATTTGACAGAGAATGATGTAGCAGCCAGATTCAGTTGAATAGTCTTTCAATAGTCTCCCTGCTGCCATCTACTGGATCCTGCTAACACAGTAATACGAGAGCACACACGCACGCAAACACACACACACACACACACACACACACACACCATTTCTTCCGGGAGGGGGGGGGGGGGGGGGGGGTTGCCCCTGGGGCCCCACTAGGGGGTCTGCGGACCCCCTGCCAAATGTCCCCACCACTTTCCAAATTAAACCTACGCTCTTGACTGTGACAATCAACGGCCTTGATTGTCACATTTTTGTAACAAAAGTTAATAGGAAAAAATTTAATCAAGGGTAGTGAGAGTGAGAAGGACAGAAAGCTAAGACAGACAGACAGACAGACAGACAGACAAACAATCGACAAACAAACAGCAGACAGACAGACAGACAGGAAGGTAGGAAGGTCTGTGTTGAGCCCAAGCCAGCAGTGCAAAGGTATTACCTCATTAATTAACTCATGTCATGACTGTGAAAACAAATAGGTTTTGAGTCTAGATTAAAAAAAATTCAACTGAAGTAGCTTCCCTGACTCAGCAGCTTGTTCCAGAGATAGGGAGCTCAGGAGAAGGCTAATGGATTTTTTCTTGATTCTAGGAACATCTAGAATCTGCATCTTGAGAACGGAGGGCACGAGGGGGAATATAAGGGATGATGTCAGAAAGATATGATGGTGCAAGCCCATGTAAGAATTAAAATGCTATACAGGAGCACCTTAAAGTCAGATCTGGCTTGAATTGGGAGCCAGGCTGACTGGGCAGTGGCAGTGGGAGTAGGATTGGATTAATGTGATCAAAATAAATGTTCTAGTTGTAGTTCTCATTTAGGCCTAAGTAAAATGAGTACAAACACACGTTATCAATAGACCAAATCACCGTGACGTCACCATGTTATCAATACACAGTTTCCAATACCGAGCCATTATCCACATGGAAGTGCCAAAGTTTTTAGCTCAGACAGACACAGCCTTCTTCGGCTGTTTCATTTTGGGTTTCGACTGCTCCACAGGGCCGCCGCCGGAAATATCGGTTCTGGAGCGTATACTGCACTGTTTACAATTGTGCATTTATTTTCTATTCAAGATACATTTTGTAGACAGACATTGTTACCTCCTGTCTACATTGCACTTCTATTGAATTGAAAATAAATCTAAAATTCAAGATCACAAAGTACATTTATTTGCATTCATTTGATTCCCAATCACGACACACTGTTAAGAATGATTAATATCTAATTAAAAATGCTTTGAAATGCAAAATAATGGCATTTTAAACATGCGATAGAAAGATGTGATTAATCGCGATTAACTATAGTGAATCGCAAGATTAATCGCGATTAAGAAAATTAATCGTTTGACAGCCCTAATATATATACCGGTATATATATATATATATATATATATATATATATATATATATATAAACACATAACATTCACCTGGCAGTGACCCAGCAGGTGGGGCAGGCTGTACTGTATGTCCGGCAGTAGCCTATCTAGGTTTCTGCCCCGTCACCAGCGACAGCGAGTTCCCGATGTTTTTCTGATCCATCACTGCGGCGACAGCGAGTTCCTGGTGTTGTTCGGCTCCGTCATCGCGGCGGCAGTGAGTTTCCAGTGTTGTTGCAGGGCTCCGACGCCAATGTTGCCATCATCGTTGTGGGTGACAACGCCTCGCAGTCGCAGGGCTGGCAGCGGTGACCAGGGCCGATTTTACACTTCATGGGCCCTGGGGCTATTCATCTCTGCAGGGCCCCCCCCTCAAGCGGAAGGGAGTGTCGGCGGCGCCCAATGAAAAAAATTTGAGTGTTTTTTTTTAACCTTTTTTAGCCGTATTTAAAGGAATATCTCATTTTAAATCAACATTAGGATTATACTGTTGTGATGTCATTATTCAGTATCTTCTCCTTTTCTCACTAACTTTCATGTCACCACCTGCTCTCCTGTCAGCATTCTAACTTACAAACACAAACTGTAGGTTTAGCCATCATGTTCTTTCATAAACAGCCTGATTGGAAAGAAAACATTGCCACTGAGATGTCACAACAAGCACTTTTATTATTATTATTTAGTATTTATTATTGCTGTTATTATTACAGTGCACACAAAAATTACAGTGCACACCTTGATGTCCCGGGCCCCGGGGCTTCAGCCCCGGTAAGCCCGTTGGTAAAATCGGCCCTGGCGGTGACAGCCAGCGACGAGATGACGGCGGTGGTGGTGGTGGAGGGGCTGATCATGGGGTCATGCAGCTTCCAGCCAGAGGGGGTCCTGGGCATCTGGAGGCTCCAGGCCAAGCCACGAAGGAGGCCCCTACCGGTGGCGCCCCGAAGGGGCGCCGCCGGCGGGGTCCCTTCCGGTGGCGCCCCGAAGGGGCGCCGCCGGAAAATTTTTTTACCTTTTTTGGACGTATTTTTGCCATATTTAGAGGCTGTTTGAAGTTACATCCCCCCTCAGATTCAATGGGCATAATCATGCTTCATAATGCATAATGATTATGCTTCATTGACCAGACTTGACCAGAATAGTCACCAGAATAACCAGTCAGTTAGAAGAAGACAATGTGGCAATAGTAATATAAGTATATAGCCTTTAATTAATAAAACATGCTCAGATCACACCAGTGACACCACACACTCAGATGATCACCACATCACAGCCACAGGCAGTCAGGTCATCATGTATGATGTTGGGATGTTGGAACAACCTGGAGAGAGACATTGGAAGAGAGAAGAAGAGAAGGGGACAAGTAAATAACTTAAGGAGGAGAGAGATGACTTCCACTGAAAAATATCTCATTGAATAACTAGAAACATTTGCAATGTAAACCCTTGTGTTGTCTATAAGATGAAAAGATTAGTGTACAACTGTATCCTTAACTTACTGTGTGTGTGTGTGTGTGTGTGTGTGCTGGAGTTTAGCTGTTAATCACAGCCAGGCAGCAGGTCAGTAGATCACAGGGAGAGCAGGTCACATCCTCACAGGCAGTAGGAGATCTGAGCAGGTTACAGCTTCACAGCCAGGCAGGAGGTCAGTAGATCACAGGGAGAGCAGGTCACAGCTTCACAGGCAGTAGGAGATCATAATGTGAGAGCAGGTCACAGCCAGGCAGCAGGTGAGTGAGCATGCACATGGTCATGGAGGTCTGGTCTGGATGCTGACATAATTCTATGTTGAAAGAGAGAGAGAAAAAGGCATGGGCAGGTTTAACACAATGAGAGATGACTTCCACTGAAAAATATATCATTGAATAACTAGAAACATTTGAAATTCAAAACTATTACTTACTGTAGGAGATCTGAGCAGGTTACAGCTTCACAGCCAGGCAGGAGGTCAGTAGATCACAGGGAGAGCAGGTCACAGCTTCACAGGCAGTAGGAGATCTGAGCAGGTTACAGCTTCACAGCCAGGCAGGAGGTCAGTAGATCACAGGGAGAGCAGTGTCTGATTTGTGGTGGGCTCACTGGGTTGCTGCTGCTCTGTGTCACTGACACCACTGTCATCATCATCCGTGGCTGAGGCTCTGACACTTTCATCCTCCTCCTCGTCCAAGTCCGACACCGACTCCCACGTTAACGTAGTAACATCAGCCGCCTGCTGCGCGTCCTCTCTGCCTCTGTCATCATCATCATCATCATCGGTATTATCGGTGGTGGTCACCGTGGGTGACTCGGCTCTGTCACTGTCACTTTTATCCTCCGAGGCGTGGCAGGCGTTCTCCCCGCGCGTTGTGACATTAGCTATGGAGGGTGGATCGTGCCTAAATCAAATACAATACACACAACTAAATACAATACACACATTGAAATACAATACACATATTGGAAATACAATACATATATTGAAAATACAATACATGTGTAACAATAAATACAATAGCAAAATGCTTAAATACAATACACATATTGAAAATACAATACACATCTCGAAAATCCAACAACTGTATTGTATTTTCGAGATGTGTATTGTATTTTCAATATGTGTATTGCCTTTTCAATATGTGTATTGTATTTCAATGTGTGTATTGTATTGAATTTTAGGATGGGTGATTCGTGCCATAATCAAATACAATACACACATTGAAATACAATACACATATCGAAATACAATACACATATCGAAAATACAATACAGTTGTTGGATTTTCGAGATGTGTATTGTATTTCCAATATGTGTATTGTATTTTCAATATATGTATTGTATTTTCAATATGTGTATTGTATTTTCAATATGTGTATTGCATTTTCAATATGTGTATTGCATTTTCAATATGTGTATTGCATTTTCAATATGTGTATTGCATTTTCAATATGTGTATTGCATTTTCAATGTGTGTATTGCATTTTCAATATGTGTATTGCATTTTCAATGTGTGTATTGCATTTTCAATATGTGTATTGCATTTTCAATATGTGTATTGCATTTTCAATATGTGTATTGCATTTTCAATGTCAGTCAGGAATGTTTCCCGTTTTTTTAGTTGTGACGTAATCACTCCGTTCCCGCTCCACTCAGCTGGCTCGAGTGCGCCACCCAGACACTTCTTTCTGCGACCATGTATCGAGAGACATTTTCTAAAGAGTATAAATTAAGCTTAAGTTGGCTACCTTGGCTACCTTGCTGGCAAAATGTCGACGAAGACGGTGGCCGATCTGCTGCGGGAGGCAGCTAATGCCATGGATCGAATTCCTCCCCCCAGTACCCCTCCTCCATCAGCTCATCCTGTGCCCCCAATGTCTGTAACGTTACCCTCACATGGATCAACTTCCATGGAATCAAGAGTTCGTGGTGCTGTGCAAGGTAAGGTTAACGTCAAAACCACTGGAAAATATCTAGTTAGCTAGCTCAGATCGCTAGCTAGCATCGCGCTGCTCGCTGCTGCCAAGACGCCAGCATGCATTGAGAATGAATGGCAGCCGGTCGGCTGCTCTCGCTGCTCGTGACGGTCCCTTTGTGAATCCACAGTAAACGCTAGCTGTTGGAATGAAAGGATAGTGCTAGCTAGCTAACAACATTAGCTAGCTAGGCTATGATAAGGTGACCAGATGTCCCCGATTTTCAGGGACAGTCCCCGTTTTTGGTGACCTGTCCCCGGCTGGAGCTGTCCCCGAAAATGTCCCCGATTTTCTACTCCTCATCCGTGGCTGACATGACTGTTTTTCAGAGGCTGTAGCGGGCTCATTGTTAAAGCTAGAGTGAATATACTGATATCATATGAAACTAGAGGACCCAAGTCATCCCCTGGCCACAACCACGTCATTCTAGCTTGTCAGTAAGGGGGCTAAATAACGCTCCAAACAGGCTAGATTTGGGATTGTCCATTTTTTGTATTTCATAGATTATAGCATTGGATATTTTAATGATATATTGATTGCTGAACTGGAAATGTCCCCGATTTTCATTTCAGAAATCTGGTCACCTTATAAGAGAAACCCAAAATACAGATTTGAGCTTGGTTACCGACCGTGCACTTTATTAATGTCCTCTACTGCTGCTGAATAAAAAACAAGTAATTCTTGCCGAAATGACACAACAGAGATTGTATTTTAATCACCATAATGTTTATTTGATTCAATATTGATGTAGGTGAGGTGTCCAGGCTGTTTCAGCCTTACAGCCACCGTCGATCAACGCCATTCAGGAGCCCTGCTGTCCCAGCAAAGAAAACCAAACTGCTGCCCTACACACACAACTTCTGCTGCCTGGGCGGTAGGAAGGACAACAGTGTCCCTTCGATCTACGAGAAGGAGGTGTTATTGGTAGCTGGTCTGGGCCACAAAAGGATAACGTTCCCAGGTAATTGATAGTCATTCATGAAACTGAATGACACTATTTGAAGGGGTGTACATAAGACTAACATGACACTGTCATGAACCTGTCATATAACCGTGACATGAATGAATGAATGACTTTTATTTTTAAAGCAGGGACAATGTACAATAGACAGGCCCAGTTCTATGGGGGGGGGGGGGGGGGTGTGCAAAAGCAGCATTGCACCCTTATTTTAATTGTCTGCATGCTCAGTTGAAAAGTAAAAAAAAATAAAAAAAAATGCTGCACACTTACTGTTTAAATTTGAATTATAATTGTTGTTTTTCTTTGTTCTTTGATGGGAATTTATGGCTTTTTGGCACCTATATGTAACCTTTTAAGGTTGAGATAATTGTATTATCATTATATGGTCCAAATATTTCAGTAAAGCACTTGAAACACTTGAAATATTCTTGCTTGGGTGGTATCATTCTACTTGAAATGATGGTAAAATGTATTATTTTTAGTAAAATAACATGTCAAATTTCGGCCGGGCATCTGCACCCCTTCCTATCTAGGATGCATCCCTAGTCATCTTGTTCTAGAACCGGCCCTGAATAGACAGCTCTGCCTATTTCGTGCGGGCAATACGCTGGATTAATACAACACTCGTGACCCCCTCCCAGCCAATCAGAATCAAGCATTTAGAAATTAAGTTGAATAATGACACTTAATGACAGTCAAACACATTCATAAAGCTGCATCGTGTGCCATATTATCGTTATGGACAGGTTCATGACAGTGTCATGTAATTCATTCTTACTGTATGTACACCCCATTCAAATAAAGCATTGCCAAAAACTAGTAGCTTGTCTTAAGGGGGCTATTTCATAACTTGTTTTTTGGACTCATCCTAAACGTAACTTTCATACTTTTCAGACAAATCTTGCAGTGCCCAGGAGTTCATTGCACACTTAAAGGTGAACTATCCGAAGCTTGAAGGCGGTGGAGGAATTCAGCTCCTCAGGACACTAGGCCAAACAAGATCAAAACAATTGGATGCCATCCCATGTCCTACTACGGGATACACACCACTCTTCCTTTATGGAGCAGAGGCGGCAATAGGAGTCTCCACTATTTATATAAGACCGCTGCAACGAGATCTAGATCTGGATCCTGTAAGTGAAGCGAAGCACAGCTTTCTTAACACATATTCCTGTTATGGAATTTTTCCTTTCTGATTATTATTATTATTATTACTACATATAACATATTTACTTAGCTGACGCTTTTGTCCAAAGCGATTTATAAAAATAATAATGATTCCCATGCATTTGTGCTTGACATGAGAGCCGGACACTTATTATTATCACATACTGTTTATTATTTAAATGAGTGAGATACATATTATTTCAGACATGTACAGTAGTACCTGCAGTAGTATTGGGACAAATTGAAATGTATGGATACAACAATTCACTGTATTGTCTGTTATTGTTGCATGTATCTGATTTGATCTGTGTTGTGTTTGTCTAATTCCAGATGCCTAAGGAAAACATTACAGTTGGACCCCAGGTGGAGTGTCTCTACTGTGGTCAGCCGTTTGCACACTCCACCATTCAAAACCATGTCGACAGTTGTGTGTAAGTTTGACATTCTTGTTATTTCATATTATACAACAGGTAGTTCCGACCGTGCATTGTGATTGGTCGAGAGCATTCTAAACCGTTCATATATTCAGTCTAACCGTACGGTTTGGAATGGTCAAATCACATCAATGCGCAGCTGGCTTTAGAATGTAGAAACAATGGCTTTAGAATGTAACTTTTACAATAGCAACATTCATTAATACACACGACAAGATGTTACTATCCCTTGTGCCAAAATCCAAGGTAAAACACATTAGAAGCCAATCCAGATTAAAACAAACAAGTGATATCAGATGCAACACCATAGGAGACATCAGGCTACACCGTCATAGATCTACAGAGTCATTCCTCAGATGGACAAATCACCAGTTATCTACACTAGCCAACAGCAGTATGCAGCATGTCATTGGGGTTCTCAAGTGGGCACCTTCCTTCACCAATGTTTCGTTAGAGTTAGGCCCACGACAACAATCTAACTCCATAGTAACAAGGCATGTTTGGGAACTATTTCTCTACACAAAGTTCACTAAAATCAATATAAAAGACACTAGAATTGTATTTTTTCCGGACGGTGTAACCTGTTGTATAAAAGCAATAACACACTCGAAGCCAGTGCTATATCATGAATATTGGCACGGCTGTGTTGCCTACGGCTCTCGAGCTTCGCTTTCGTGCCTGCGGGGGCATCACAGCCGTGCCAATATTCATGATATAGCACTGCTTCTTGTGTGTTATTGCTTAATTATGCAATAATTTTGTAACCCGTTACATTTCTACCACAATTTATTTTGTAACCAAATGTATAAACATTTTTTAGGGAAAAGCCAGTACCTCCCGGTGCTTCTGCCACTGGGGACCCCACCATGCGCACCTCTACTACAGGGGATCCCGCCAGACACAACTCCACTACAGGGGACCTGACCATGCATACCTCTACCTCTGGAGACCCGACCCTGCGCCCCTCCGCCTCAGGGAATGACAACATGCGCCCCTCCGCCTCAGGGAATGACACCATGCGCCCCTCCGCCTCAGGGGATGCCACCATGCGCCCGTCCGCCTCAGGGGATGCCACCATGCGCCCCTCCGCCTCAGGGGATGCCACCATGCGCCCCTCTGCCTCAGGGGATGCCACCATGCGCCGCTCCACCTCAGGGAATGACACCATGCGCCCCTCCATCTCAGGGGATGCCAGTGCCACCATGCACCCCTCCGCCTCAGGGGATGCCACAAGCACTTCATTTGGTCAGCCTGGTGCAGTTGGTGCATTCTTTGCTATATTAATCAGTAATACATTTGGTAATACTAGATGAATTGAATTCCTATTGTTACTCTATTTTTATTGGTTGTGTCTTGCTTTAGACTATGATTGCTTTAAAGGCCCTGGCAAGTCAAATCCACTAAATCTCTCTAACTATGTGATATTCTATACACTGAAGTTTGTTTCAGGAGATAGTTTTGTGTGAGTGTTCCAAACGCATTTCTCTGTTGCTTGGGAATAGATTCTTAAACGTTTTTACTTGGCTGTTGAAGTTTGTTGCTTAGAAAACTTTTGTTGTTGGTAAGTTAACCATGTTATAAGAGGGATAACGTATGGGTACTTGGTCATTATCGCTGCGTTACAAATTTTACGATAATGACCGCGTACCCAATACATTATCCCTTACAAAGATGGTTGAGGATGCTTAAAAAAACACTTGGATAAACTTGGATATTATATGCATTTTCCTGTTTCATTTTGACTTGCCATAGCCTTTAACATTACTGTTGCAAAGCATGACTTTTTACCTTTGAATAGCTGTGTGGTTTTGAATGTCATTTTCTTTTCTTCACAGAATGGAAAACGGAGCCGAATATTCAGCGGGCAGCACTGTTGTACACAAGGCACCTAGTCCAAAGTGCTGAAGACAGCCCGGACGTCAGGGTCAGACTGGACCTGCAGGACAGTCCTGCAGACCAAGAGAGAACTATTTTGGGCTTTTACAAGCAGCAAAATGTGAAGTGGGCAAGTCACCTGTCGGTTCACCTGATGGGTAATTTATAGCTATATTTGTTTATAGTTTAGTAAATATCTAATTTACTAGTTTGCGATATGTCTTGTTTCAGTTACAATAAGTGTGTCAATTTGTAGGTGATGTCGCTGTTGGGATTGGAGTCTCGAGATTCTTCTTTGACCTCACGATCTCCAAACTCCAATTTGGATTTAACATCGGCCTTGGTACCTCTTTCACTTACATAATAAATAAAAATCACATTGTATTCTTAGGCCTGGACTACACGTATATAGATATTTATTTTTATTACATGGCACTCTGAAATACTTGATTGTGATTGGTCAATTGCGCGTTCTACAGGTCCGTTATTTCTCGATAACCTGACCGCTGAAAACAATATCAATATCGGACCGCTGTCAAGGGCAACCCATTCATTTTCAATGTGAGACGAACATTCTAAACACTGAAGGTTTGTTTCAGGCCAGCACTAC
Source organism: Poromitra crassiceps (assembly GCF_964638095.1). Classification (NCBI taxonomy): domain Eukaryota; kingdom Metazoa; phylum Chordata; class Actinopteri; order Beryciformes; family Melamphaidae; genus Poromitra; species Poromitra crassiceps. Next base: position 30,209,533 of record NC_139626.1, on the reverse strand, counting down.
TAGTGAGCGTTCCAAACACATTTCTCTGTTGCTTGGAAATAGATTCCTAAACGTTTTTTCTTGGCTCTTGAAGTTTGTTGCTTAGAAAACCTTTGTTGTTGGTAAGTTAGCCATGTAAAAGCGGGATAACGTATGGGTACTTGGTCATTATCGCAAAATAATTGACCTTCACTGCGTTACAAAACCCAGTCCTTGTAATCTTAGTTCAAACCGACTGTTTTGTTAATGCACACGTGCGAACAGCGCTTTCACGTCATCGGATTCACTCCATCACCATGTAACAGCCGTATAACCATAACCACACCAATCCACTCAATCGGATATTTTCCAATTTCTTCACTTTTTTATCTGGGTTAAGATTTATCCGTTTATGTGGGTAAAACTCATGTTAGTGTGGTTGGGAGGCCCAATTGAACAGGAATATGTGCGTTTAGAATTATATCCATACTCGTGTAGTTGGGGCCTTAGTCATGAAAATATTTGTATATATTGTGTGGATAATAAAACTTTTTCTTATTTCACTCCACTTTCTAGATGGATCAGGGAAGACCCTATTGTTTGAAGGGCAAGAGGATCATTTGGTCCCATCCACTTCAAAAGTTTTTCTGGATAGTGGGCTTTTCGTGGTTGCGGGCAAAATGATGGGGCACTCCTTCATTCATGGGGGTCCCAGGCTGACTGGATTGAGTCTGGCTCTTTTTGATGATAGTCTCCTGTCCTGTCTGGACTGCCCCGATATGGACCTGCGAGAAATGGTCGAGACTGTGAGTTACATGTTTATTAAAAGCTCCCCCATCCGCATATTCTTGCTCATCATTTGACTACAATACTGTAATGGTGGCCAAATTAATTTAGTTTGGGATAAATGCCTGCTGGTAATTGAAATAAAAGATTAACTGATTTTGTAACATGTAACCTTCTAACATGATTTATGCCGCTTTGTTTGTTTTGAAATTTACAGCTTGATAGTCAAAGAAGCCTCACTGATGAGGAGCGACAAACACTCCATGACCTGTGCCTGAACTGGGACCTGCCCCAACTAACTTCAGAAAACCGCAAATGGCTGGCTGAGAAGATTCTCATACACGCAGTAGGTTTCAGCAATAGTGTTGACTCTATTGCCCTTGGTTTTGAGGATTTCTGTTGTTAATCGGAGGGGACACCTGCCTTGACCAAGGTAGGCCTATTGGCCATTGAAATTGATTCTTCTAATGACTATTGTCATAGGTCCTTGGCCGGAGAAGAGAGCAGATTAAACACTTGAGGAAGGGGCTGAAGGAGAGTGGAGTTCTTCAGCTTCTGAAGGAGAGACCAGATACGGTGGAGGTCCTTTTCCCAAGAGCAACAAGCATAAATGTGGTCCCAGAGGTATTAACTTGCAATACAGTGCATACTGGCAATTCACAATGAGCATGTGATGTCTCACGCCAGTCAATAGCCTGGCCTTGTCACTACTTACATGTATATGTCCAAGAGTACACGCACTGTACATGTCCCATGTTACCCATGTTTTGGAAGTAAACATGAGTTTTATTTTGATTAACTTCCTCTTATTTTCTTAGATGCTTCTAGAGCGAATTGTCTGGCCATCTGGTGGCCCAGACAGTGATGACAGCGATGGGGAAGACATTGAAAGCCAATGTCGCATGGCTGGTTACATCCGCGAGTACATTCAGAATGGTAATTAATGTGTACTGCTATTTATTCTTGACTGTTGTGCATACATAAAAAATAGAGATGCCCTCACAAACATTAAAAACATACAATTGCATACACATTGGAAGCTACATACAATACAAAACATTCTACAATGGCAAGTGGTGCTTCTTGATTCTGATTGGCTGAAACCCGTCACGTGGCCATTGTCTCTCTAAATCCTACACCACAGATTTTTGCACACAGGACTTCTGTGACCGCATTTTCGATAGTTTGAGAGCGAATTAGCCCACATTATGTGTGTTTATTTCATTCCAATAGCGTTGGCCATTGTAGAAAAGCAATAGAGCATGAGATGTCTGTGTGTGAGACGATTTAGATCATGCCTAGTGGTCTAACGCTCCGCTGCACGTCGGGGCTAACAACCCCTAGGCATGATCTAAATCATCTCACACGCGACATCTCGTGCTCTATTGCTTAAATACAATACAGTTATTTAGCTGATGCTTTCGTCCAAAGCGACTTACAAAAATAGGTAGATATCCATGTGCCCCCTTGGCCTCAAGTTTATTGTAGGTAAGTTTTAGAGCCGGTTTCACAGTGCCATCTAGTGTTGGCCACTGGGATTCTATAGGGGTGCAAACAGTTCTTTCCTAAGACACGCTCCATCATGAGCAATGACTCGCACCCACTCCACGGCGTGCTAGTCAAACACAGGAGTACATTCAGGCACAGGAAATCATTCCTGCCTGTGGCCATTGGTCTATTTAATGCCTCTCTTAAAGAGCACCTCGGAGACGCTCAGTCTCCCTGAGACTGAGCCAGCCGATAGGTTAACTGTGCCTGGCTGAGCCACGTGTAACGTATAGGGCAAGCCAACTTAATATAAGTCCAGGGTGCAATAATGATAATTGGCACGGAATGTATACTTACTCTACGTATTTTGCTTACTTAGACATTCTACTTATTTTTTGCTTCTATCGCATTTACTACTGTTATTCTATGCTATGTTGTGTTCTTCTGCTTATTTTGCTTAATATCGCATTTACTACTGTTTATTTTATGCTATGTGTGTTCTGTGAGCGAGCTACTGTAACTTGTCCCAATTTCCCCCCGGGGATCATTAAAGTCTTTCTGATTCTGATTCTGATTCTGATGTGTCTTTTTCCCTGCAGCGACATCTGAACAACTCACCAAACTGGTCAGGTTCTGGGTAGGGTGGTGTGTCCTGCCTGAAGCCCTCAACATCAAAATTTGCTCCTGGGTCAAGATGCCGACTTCAGCCACCTGCACCGAACTCCTGAAAGTCCCTGGCCACTACACATCCTTCAAGGATTTTTCTGATGATCTTACAGCTGCTGTGAACACCTGTGACACAGGGTTCGGAATCTTATAGCTGTATGCCTGTTGCCTCTTTTTTTTTTTTTTTTAACAAAAGAATGTGCACACTTGAACAGTATACGCAAGAGTTTTTTTTTATTATAACTTGTTTTTCAAAATGGATTGTTGGGGAATTGTTTGTCTCTTAACTGTTATGAATCGATTCAGCAATGTTATAACAATCTAGTCAAGACATCCACTGTGCGCAAATACAAGCGCACCCCATAATCATTCTCTGTGTTGTCAGGATGAGGAAGCTGTTCTAGCTCTGCCTGAGTAAGTTGGCGTGACAGTTGAATCTCATGCACTTGAATAACAGAAGCATGTCCCGGGTCACTGGGTCCAATCCAGTCGATGCCGTAGTTCTCATCCACCTGAATATCAGGTTAAACAGAAAGAATAGGGTTATTGGTTTTGAGAGGTATCTATATGACAGGGGAGGAGGTGAGGAGAGGGGAGGAGAAAGATCTGATGGTGTATCTCGAGCATCCGCACCAGCATCTGTCCCCCAGAGATAAGAGCCTTTAGTGGGAGGAGCTCTTGTTAGATGTCCCACGTGAGAGACATGTTAGTTAGTTCATACCATGTTCATTTTCAATTATCCCTTGTTAGACACATTATTGTTGCAGCTTGTCATAATATCAGCTTTGCTGTGTATGCACACATTACAATCTCATGAGAATAATATAGGAATGTCAACATATTTCAGCAAGACTTAAGTTGAAAGGTCTTGCATTTGTTACCTAGTGTGTCCAATAAAATCCAATGACAACAACAACAACAACTGTATTTTGGTATATGATTGTAAAAGTATAGAAACCTGTTGTAGATCTGGAAATTCTGGGCTGTTTCGGAACCTGTGCCAGAGCTGGATGGGTGACTGGTTGCGGGCAGTCCGGATTCCATGGTGGTTCCACCCCTGGACAAAGAAGTCCAGATGCATCTGAATCCTGGGCAGGAACACCCAATGAAGAGCAAAGAGGTGTGTCTCATCGTCTGGACGGAAGAGTCCTTCACACTCCAAGTGCCAAAAGAGAGAGTGGAAGAGCTCTGTCACACAGGTGAAGACATCCCTCCAGAGTCTCTCTATTCTGTTGGGGGGTAAAATATACATATGATGTAAATCACAAGGAGGCATGCTAGTAATATTACATGACATTGCATTACAGTCATTAACCAGATGCTTTTATACAAAGCGACTGACACCTGACTAATCACTTCATCCAACAGTATGGCACAGGAAATAAAGATGCATTGCCCACCAAAACTTCAGGAAGTGGTGGAACTGGTGCAAGTAGCCTATTCTAATTGGTGTAAGGTGTTGTAGAATATTGTAACAGAAATACGACTACTTGTGAAAGAAATACCTCTGGTTATGAACACTTCTCCCGGCAATGTGAGAGTGTCTGTCGGTACCTCTGTTGGCCACCATGTAGCTTGCTATGTCCCTGTTCTCGCCCCCTTTATCGCTGCGAACCCTGGATGGCAAGCCGTGTGCATGGACAGCCTCAAGAAAATGGGAACAGACCGTCTCAGCACGGTTGTTGTTGGATGCTCTGAGAAACACAACCATTCTGCTGAAACCATCTATGCCTCCATGGATGATGATGCGCCACCTTCAGAAAACATGGACATTTTCTTAAGACAAATCTTTGATGAATGTTTTTTTCTCAACTTATAATGATTCATAGCAATAATGCATATTTATGTAGTGCTTTTCATTCTTGCGTGCAACTTGGATACCTGATGAGCTTATGATTCCCATCAATGTGCCACAGGCAGTTTGGCGCGGGGACACTGTAGACTCTTCTTCTTATTGTGTTCAGCTGTAGTGTACGCTCCAATACGCCCTCTGGGTCAATGCGTCTCATTGATTGTTGGACTCGGACACCTATGATCATAACATAAAATAACAGCGATCATTACTTAAGCAATTTACCACAAGAGGCAATGGGTTATTACAATGTAACCCACCCCATCACCCAGTTCACAAATATTCATGCATGAAATGGATGTTGTGGTGGAATAGTTACTTTATTCAGGCTACTCTAATGGCCAAATAACCAAATTGCAGAATGTTGTTTTTACATCAGTGGTGGTAAATGAGTAGGTAGGCTATACTGGATGTCCATAGCTAAACTGAATCCGACTGCATACTCTGAACTCTGATGCCTCTCCCTTGAAGATGTCCTCTCATCATCTTGTATCCACAGTTTGGAAACATTTGCTGGATATCAGCGATGATGGTGTCCAGGTGCTCATCTTCCACATCAGAGAAGAAATCAGATACCCTAATTGTGGGAGGGGGGGGGGGGGGGTATTATCTTACATTCATACGTTCATCGTGAAACATTCATAAATGTGCCCCTTTGTGTTTTCCTGTCATCTTACATCCTGTGAGTGAGCCAGACTGACACAGGTGTAGCCTACATCACTGGTTCTCAACTGGTGTAGCCTCAGGACCCACTATTTTCCTTGTCATGAAGTCGCGACCCAAATTTCAGATTTTTTTTTAAACCACTCAAATTTATTGCACAAAAAATAGTGCATTAATTTAATACACAATGCCTTCATGCACTGTTATAAACCTCAAATGAACAAAAAAGTGCAACTAGGCCTAAAAACCAATTGAAATAAGGCAGACTTGAATTACAGGCCTATATGTTTTTAAATTTAAACAAGTCAAACTGGTCATGCTCAGAAAGTCTTATTTGAACTGTATGAAATATGAAATAAAAGGCAGACTTATCTTGAATTACATGCCTATATGTTTTTAAACAAGTTAATAATAATAATAATAATAATAATAATAATAATAATAATAATAATAAAACAAGTTAATCTGGTCATGCTAATCCAGTTTCAATAATCTGAATTTAACTAATATGAAATAAAAAGTAATCACAGGCAGGCTATATGCTTTTTAGTTAAACTGGTCATAACTTTTAATTAAACTGGGGCCATGCTAATCCAGTTTCAATCATCTGAATTGAACTAAAATTAAATATGAAATGAAAGGGCAGACTTCTCTTGAATTACAGGCAGAGCATATGCTTCAGCTTGTTAAACAAGTAAAACTGGTCAGGCTAATCCAGTTTCAATAATCTTAACTCAAATGAAATATGATTTTTTTTTTTTTTTTTTTTTTGGCCAATGTCCGCGACCCAATCAAAACGGCCCCGCGACCCGACCCACCAGTTGAGAAACGCTGGCCTACATTATGGTTCTGCTCCATTGTAACAGCCTCAGTTACAGGGTCAGGTTATTGTTATCAAATGACACCTGGGGTGCGTTCAGAGCTACTGTTGCTAAGTGTAAGACGTCAGTAACTTTGGAACTAACTGAAGCAAACGGGATGGAGAGTGTGTGCCACGAACATAGTTTGCTCCTGTTGGCTGAATCTGAACGCACCCTGGTAAGAGGACATGCCCTTTAATGCTAGCTAGCCAGTTAGGGAAGTCTGACTGACCTTATATCGTTTTGCTCCATTCTTCTCCTGATAGTCCTCAACGAAACATATAGTGCACCTGCAACCGCTGTTGCTGATATGCCCAACTCGAGGTAGCGTTCAATCACACTCACCGGGATGTCCATTTTGGGACGGCCTGGTTGGCCAGTTGCAGTGATCGCTGTTTCATGTGCTGATGCGTTTGGCGTAAAAGTTTGCTGTCTAATGGTCTCCAATGCAGTCACCGTTGCTTGAGGAAATTCCTCTCCGGTAGCAGCAGAGATTTGCCCCATTCGACCCAACAGCCACTCTACCCGGTACAACACAAAATCATCTGAAACAGTGTTTTGCTCCACTTGAAGTAGGAGACCACGGATACCTTCGCGGACGATCTCGAGTGGGTCCATTTTAAAAGATGAAAAACCCCAGGTGCTTTTAGTCCCAAGCTTCAATGCTCCTGGCCAATCCCGGCGCCACAGGGCGTGGTTATTGCTTATCCTATGTGCGAATAGAAATCACGCACTCGAGCCTCCATAGCTGAGTGGAGGAACGGAGTGATTACGTCACAACTAAAAAAAACGGGAAACATTCCTGACTGACATTGAAAATGCAATACACATATTGAAAATGCAATACACATATTGAAAATGCAATACACATATTGAAAATGCAATACACATATTGAAAATACAATACACATATTGAAAATACAATACATATATTGAAAATACAATACACATATTGGAAATACAATACACATATTGGAAATACAATACACATCTCGAAAATCCAACAACTGTATTGTATTTTCGATATGTGTATTGTATTTCGATATGTGTATTGTATTTCAATGTGTGTATTGTATTTGATTATGGCATGAATCACCCATGCCAAAATTCAATACAATACACACATTGAAATACAATACACATATTGAAAAGGCAATACACATATTGAAAATACAATACACATCTCGAAAATACAATACAGTTGTTGGATTTTCGAGATGTGTATTGTATTTTCAATATGTGTATTGTATTTAAGCATTTTGCTATTGTATTTATTGTTACACATGTATTGTATTTTCAATATATGTATTGTATTTCCAATATATGTATTGTATTTCAATGTGTGTATTGTATTTAGTTGTGTGTATTGTATTTGATTTAGGCACGATCCACCCTCCATAATTAGCTGCCGCCACAGCACCAGCAGACGCAGGCAGAGGCAGCCTAGAGCTAGCATGGCTGCTAGTGCTAGCGTTGTTGTTAGCTAACTCACGCTCACCTGGTGCTGCTTCAATTAACGTTGCAGCTGCTCGCTGCTCCTCGTCCTCCGTCAAGTCAGCGTTTTTTTTTTAAGAATTTTGTCATCTTGGTCAAACTTTCATTAAACTTCCCCTGTTCCAACTTCCTCTTTTTCTTCTGTGCTCCACTCTGAAAACGCTTCATTGTGTTCTACAACTTCTACTGCGGCTAGCTAGATGCTGCTGATATAAAGCCTCTCTGCCTCTGATACTGACTGACAAGTAAACACACTGAACGTGATAATGCAAGTGGTGGTGTTACAGTGTCACAGTACCGACTGCTCATCACGCAAATGACAACGCTAACTCGATCGATCCCAAGTGGTGGAAATCAAATGAAATAGATCGTCCATATTACTTTGTGAGTGAGAGTGTGAAATGTGGGTGATACAACATGAATGATGATAGTCAGGTTTATTTTTTATATTCGTTTGGATTGACCAGTCCAGAAGAAACGGGGAAGTGTTTGTGGGGGCGGGGGGAGGGGGAGGCCGGTGGTAGGGACGGACTCGGGAGATACTAAAAACGAAATGCTCTGGTCTGCGAGGCCCTCTAGTGGACGAGGCTCCAGGCGGCTGCCTGATCGGCCTGGTGAAAGGACCGCCTCTGCTTCCAGCAGGGCTGGATGTCCCTTCTTCTTCTTCTTCTTCTTCTTCTTCGGCTTCTGCTGCACCTGCAGGTTACGAGCCTTATCGTAGTTGAGGACCTTCCATCTCTGGTTGACCACCTGCCACCGGTGGAAGATACAGAATGACAGACCCCCATAGAGGAACAACAAGACTACTAACCAACAGTAGGTGACGTGGTGTAGGGGGATGTTGTAGATGTTGATGTTGACTATCAGTAAGAGTTTGAGGAGCAGAATGAGCACCACACCCTTGTCTCTCAGGGTCAGAGAGATGGACTGCCACTGCAGGGGGTTCTTGATACCGCTGCTAATAACTTGGTATTTATAGTTGCAGAGTTCACAGCTCCAAGCTCCTCTCATGCTGATCCATTTCATGAGGCAGGACTCATGGCTGCAACGTATCGAGCCGCTGCAGCGGCACGGACATCCTCTCATCCAGCTTCTCCTTAGAGTAGGCTGAGTAGGCTCCTCTGAGGAGCTGTGGTCCAGGGAGCCGGCCTGTCCTTTGTAAGCAACCAACTAGTCCTGCACTGCTTTGAGTGTCATGTTGTGACATCATCAGTGATGTCACTGATGACATCATCACTGATGACATCAGAACTGTTTGAGTGACATCAGAGGTGTTGATGTCACAGGTGATATAGGCACTAAAAAAAGAGTATCTGTCCAGTGTAGGGAGGAGGGATGACGTATTTTTGTCGGCTTAACCAGAAATAGCCACCATGTTCGTTCAGGGGGAAAAGGATATGGGATTTTAGAATGGAAATTTCGCTTAAATGCATGTAGTAAGGTCTGTGGTTAACAAGTTTATGGGAGTGGTAATTTTGTGTCTCTTCACAAACGAGAATCACTTTTATGACTTTAAACGTTTTCTGAAAATCCTGTTAAAAAAATGCAATTACGCTACAAAAGTCATAAAAGTGCATGCATTTAACAGAAATCCCCATTCTCAAAGCGCTACTTCCCGACTCATTCCTGCACTGCACTACTGCTACTAAGTATTTGGAGTACCTGGGTCACATGACATGGAAGCTATTTAATAAAAACCATGCTTTTTCCATAGAAATATGCATTTTTCCATATAGATATTAATATAAAATAGAAGAGGCACCAAAATACAATGAAGAAGTGCCTCCCCGGGGGTATCAATAATAGCTGCTATTTGGAGTCACTGGGTAACATGACATTGGAGCTTTTGATGAAACATCTTTCCATAAAAATATTAATATTTTCATATAAATATTAATATAAAATATAAGGCACGGAGATCAAATAAAAAGAGGTGTGTCTCATTCTGTCCAGTGTAGCAATATCATCTATGTATTTGGAGACTCTGGGTCACATGACATGGAGCTATAAAATATGAGGCACTAAAATCAAATAAAGAGATTATTTGTCCAGTGTAGCAATAATACCTGGTGTATTCCCTGGGTAAGTCCCTGGGTCACATGAAATAGAAGAGGCACTAAAATCCAATAAAAAATAGGTGGAGTCACTGGGTCACATGACATGGAACTATTGAAGAAAAGTATTTTTTCCATAAAAAATGAAAAATAAAAAATAAAAAATAAATATATAAATATCAATATAAAATGTGAGAGGCACTAAAATCTAATAAGATTTGTGTCTTATTTGTCCAGTGTAGAGTGTAGCAATAATACCTGGTATGTACATGTATTTTGAGTAGTATTTGTATTTTGAGCTATTGAAGAAAAATCATGATTTTTCCATAAATGTTTTTTTTCTCCAAGGGACCAAAATCCAATAAAAAGAGGTGTGTCTCATTTGTGCAATGTAGTAGGGTCACCTACATTAAAGGAACACTCCGCCCATTTTCAACCAGCTTTGTATCATTAGAACATCAGTAGTATATCAGAAAACTGTAAATGGTTTTGAACTCTGTCATTTAATTTGACAGTTATTGAGTGTTAAAGTGTGGACCAGTGACATCACTGGTCCACACTAACTCAAATTAATAACTCATTAACTCAAATAAACTCTCAATAACTGTCAAACTATTCATCATTCATCTAGTTTGACAGTTATTGAGAGTTGATTTGAGTTAATGAGTTATTAATTTGAGTTAGTGTGGACCAGTGATGTCACTGGTCCACATTTTAACACTCAATAACTGTAAAATTAAATGACAGACTTCAAAACCGTTTACAGTTTTCTGATATACTACTGATGTTCTAATGATACAAAGCTGGTTGAAAATGGGCGGAGTGTTCCTTTAACATTAGCAATCAAAACATGTGACATAATTACATATGAGACCAATTTAGTTTTTTTTTATATAATTTTCACTAATATGGGCAAGTTTTTTTTAAAGTCAGCACAAAGGTATTGGAAATCACATTGTTTTGTGTCATTCAAACGGTAATTTATCTTCATCCATTCCCTGTAGGCTATCATTTGTTCTATAGACCAGAACTGCACATCCAAAGCGTCAAGGCCGCGCCCCTTTTTGGGGGATAGAAAGAATGAATAGCGTTGTTGTGATGGTATTTTTGCCGTGTTTTTAGCTAGCATAGACAAAATACCAATTCATTAATTTCGGGTTCAAGTGTTTTTTTGGTTTGATAAACATGTCTACTAATTATTTTGCGACCTTGCCCGAACCTGAACGGTCGAGATATATGAATAAATTAAGGTTGACTGGACTGTCGTCATGTCCGTTCAGCCTGAGTCAAAGAGGATTTCAGCATTCCCCCAAAAAGGGGCGCGGTGCAGTGCGATGACGCGTTGCAGTTCTGGTCTATGAACTTCATTACCCAGAGGTACGTACTGACGTCAAGAGCGACGGCGACGTATTGTCGGGAGGGGGGGAAACGGCGGTGGCTAGAGCGGGAGTTGTGAGGATACAAGCAGCAGCAGAAGTCAGTGCAAGGCGGTTGTTTACTTGGTATCCGAGAGGAAATACCCTGGCATTTGACAGGATGTGAAACAAAGTATGTTTACTATTTTAATCACTGAGAAACGGAGAAGGAGCTTTCCCATTTCCATAGCGATCAGAGTAAGCTAACGTTATCTCTTAGCTTTCTTTTGTAGTAACATTAGAACACGAGCTGCTGGCGTTGTGAGTGCACGAGTGAGACATCAACAGGTGGATTTACTGTATGCAACATTCGTCATCAATGCAATGGCCTCCAGAGGTAACATTTAACGTAAAGTTGTTTGGTTAATGACGCATCATTATACAGCAAAGACGTTAGACCTAGTTTAGAGCTAACGTAACGTTAGCTGTTTACCAACAGTGCAAATCCGTCGTTACTGACCCTGTATCTTCGCAGTTTGGCAGCATCCATATGTCAACATATTCAAACATGTGAGAGTTGAAGATTGGAAAAAGTCAAGAAAAGAGGGGGATGTGTCAACTTACACGGTAACGTGCAAATTGTGGCATTTAAACAATCAAAAAACAAAGAAAATTCATGGCAAAGAGCATCCGTTCGTTATCTCCACTCTCCGTGTATCCCACAGGACAAGACACTGAAGTGTTCAGTGTTCCGGGTCAGGGGGCCTGTTCCAGCCAACAACTACATCCTTATACCCAAAAGCAGTAATCATTCCCTGGGACTAACAGGGCGATATTTCTACCTCCTCTTCAGACCCACCCCAGGCAAATACTTTGTGGTCCACCTGGATGTTGCTGCAGAGGTACTGATGTGACTTGATTTGATAAACCCTGGCACATGTGTTTGTGTAATAAAACGCATGGTATCATTCCCCCCCCCTTTTTTTCTCAGCAGTGTTGGTTAAGTGGTCATTAATTGAGTTACTGCTTCTGCCATTGAGCCCAGTCCCTGACATGCCAAACATGTTTGAAATACAAAAACTGAATGGAAATCTTGAGGTTGTGATGATGATGATGAAGTGAGATGGGTTAACTCTCGCAATGCGTCAGTGATCCTGGCTGTGGCATTCAAATTTTAGAGGATATTAATCCAATCTCTCACAGTGGTTAAGAGTGTGGTACAGACATCCAGAAAATATCACTGAAAAACATGCTGTAACTGAAGTGGTTAGAAAGGCAGCCAAACCATTTCCATTCTAAAAAGGGATTCTCAAACGGGCAACTGGTTGCTAATGCTAAAGCCTTTCAGTGTCAGCGGTTAGTAATGGGGCTCAAATGACAGCTCTTTAAGATGATTAGCATTTAAGCATTGCTCTGAGATATCCTGCTCAAATTGGACTTTCCCGCATGCTTCCCTCTGTGGTCCAAACTATTTGATAGTTCCTGTGCTGCAATCTCAACTGATGTCAAAAACTTGACTTTATGCAGCAGTCACTGGGAAGAAATGTCATTGTTTTTATTTTAAGGAAGTTAATCTCATCCTCTTAGTCATGACTTCATTAGTAGGGATGCACAATATATCGGCAATTGGTCACCGATATGACAATTTTGGCCGATATACCGATAATAACCGATATAGAGCCCCGCAGGAATGAGTCCGGAAGTAGCACTTGTGTTTGTCAGGGAAAAAGTCTATGGGGTTTAACATGCGGATTTCACTTAAATGCATATAAAGAAAAAAACATCGCATGGATGCATAACTGGGACGTATCCTCAGTGATGTACCCTGGGGTCATAGGATGTTTCGGGTCTCGCAACATCATACACCCTCGCCCAGGTGACCTAGCCGGGGCTGGCCAAGCCCCAACTTACGTCCTAGTAGCTACCCACGGTCAGCCCTATAGAGAGGGTCGAAGGTGGTCACGTGGTCAGGGCCACTCAATCCGCTGCTCCGGAACTACTCTGCTGGGACCGGGGGAGGGGGAGGGCTCTGGTACGTAGAGGGACCGGGCTCTGTGGGTTGCCACCCGGCCGGGTTCCTCCCTCGTCTCACCAGGTCTACGACCTGTGCGCTGCACCAGACTCCCCCGCTCCAAACATCTCATTCCGAGGTGATGGTATCTTAGTGGACACCATGCAGTACCAGTACTTGGTGGCACTGCAGTCTCCACTTGCGGCTTGAATGGCCCTCCTAAAAGGCCTCTCGTGGGTTGTTGGGCTTCTTCCTCACGGAAGACGCAGGCTGGGGAGCTAACCGATACTGCTACCCGGGTGCCGTCCCTGTTCCGGCTGTCAACTGACTCTCCAGTAGTCACTAGTCTTTCCTGGTTGTCACATAGTCTATTCCTATGAGTCACTGGCTAGGCCAGGCTAACTAATAAAGAAAAAAACATCGCATGGATGCATAACTGGGACGTATCCTCAGTGATGTACCCTGGGGTCATAGGATGTTTCGGGTCTCGCAACATCATACACCCTCGCCCAGGTGACCCAGCCGGGGCTGGCCAAGCCCCAACTTACGTCCCAGTAGCTACCCACGGTCAGCCCTATAGGGAGGGTCGAAGGTGGTCACGTGGTCAGGGCCACTCAATCCGCTGCTCCGGAACTACTCTGCTGGGACCGGGGGAGGGGGAGGGCTCTGGTACGTAGAGGGACCGGGCTCTGTGGGTTGCCACCCGGCCGGGTTCCTCCCTCGTCTCACCAGGTCTACGACCTGTGCGCTGCACCAGACTCCCCCGCTCATACAATAAGGTCTGTGGTTAACAAAAGTTTATGTGAGTGCGAATTTGGGTTAATCAGGATAAGCTTCAGAAACGTGAATAACTTTTATGACTTTTGGAACGTAAATGTGTTTTTTTATGCGATTTTCAGAAAACGCTTCAAAAGGCATAAAAGTGATTAACGTTTGTGAAGATTATCCTGCTGAACCCAAATTCGCACTCCCATAAGCTTTTATTAACCACAGTCCTCATTTGATAACCTGACGCTGCCAGATCGACGGTATAGCTCCACATAGGTTTCACTAAACCAGTCGATCTGGGTTTGAAGTAACCAGACCCGCTGACGGAGGCGGGCACTTTGTCCAAGCTACTTGGCAGGTGATTGGATGACCCATCTGTCTATCACCGCTGGTGGGTGTTAACTTCAACCAATCAGATCGCGGAAGGTGCCTGTGGATGATCTCCGTGGTATTCATTGATTGAGTCCTCGCGGTCGTAAAGTCACCTTCGAAGCATTTAGTTAGATTATAACGAACTAGTTGTGTGGCTTAGCCTTCCCAAATGTTGAGGGTCGTTTTTTAGAATTTAATACATAGAATTGGGAACGTTACATTCAATTTCATTCAGACTGCCTGTCACTTCCGCGGCGGCAGCCATGCTGATGAGTGAAAAGAACTACAAAGACCATGTACCCACTACTTGCCCAGACGAGCCAGAGCCCGCCTACGGCCGCCGCTGATTCGTCGAGCCGGCATGGCTCGACCAATCATCTTAACTGCCTGTGCGGGTCCAGACCGTCACGGAGAACCAAATGAAATGTGAGTTCACGTGACGGGCGGTTTACCAGGCTACTCATTTGATGCATTTAAGTGAAATCCCCATTCTAAAACCCCATAGACTTTTTCCTCGACGAACCAACGTGGCGACGATTTCTGGTTAAGCCTACAAAAATACATTACGTCATCCCTGTGGTACTCTTAACATTGCTGCTATGGCCATTAACCGATATTTATTGGTGTCGATGTGATCTGTATTTAAAACACAGTTCTATGATGATCAAATTTTGTACATACTGAAAAACACATGTAAACAGTGAATTTGAAAAATGTATGCTTTTCTTTATTTCTAAAACATTTGGAAAATCCCATAAATCATAGATTTATCGCATTATTGTTTCCTCTCAATGTGAAAATTTTGGCTGATACCGATATATTATATCATATATAATATATATATTATATAACCAATATTAACATTGCAACATCGGACCGATGCTGATGTTAAAATAGGCTTAGTCAGGGAATGACTTTAACGGTTCAATTTATTATAATTACGAATGCCATAATAGCTAGAAAAAATATCTTATTTTCTTTTTAAATAAGACATTTTCTAGATTGTAGGCTACATTTTAACCTTCTCTTTCTGTGTTGTGCTGTGCAGGAGGGTCAAGTGGTCCGTGTCTCCTTTTCCAACATGTTCAAGGAGTTCAAGTCCACGGCTACGTGGCTGCAGTTTCCTTTCCTGTGTGGAGCTGCAAAGGATTCCGTCTATGAAAGCACAGCCAAGTCAGCCAGACATGGTAAAACATACAGTACACCTCCAAGTCACCAGACATGGTAAAACATCCAGTACACCTCCAAGTCAGCCAGACATGGTAAAACATACAGTACACCTCCAAGTCACCAGACATGGTAAAACATCCAGTACACCTCCAAGTCAGCCAGACATGGTAAAACACAGTACACCTCCAAGTCACCAGACATGGTAAAACATACATTTCACCTCCAAGTCAGCCAGACATAGTCAAACATACAGTACACCTCCAAGTCAGCCAGACATGGTAAAACATACAGTACACCTCCAAGTCAGCCAGACATGGTAAAACTTACACAGTGTTTCCCCCTACCATTCTACAGGCCTGGCGGGCCAGCCAGGCCAACGGCGCCCCCGCCATTTTTTAAAAACTTTTCTCCCCAAAATTTCAGTAAACCTTTATGGCATACTATTACTACTAGTGTTGACAGTAATAGAAGATGCCAAATCATACAAAACAATAAGCATTTTGCTTTTAGGAGCATTGTGCCAGTGTGCAGCGCTGTTCCAAAACGTGTCAACGTGTGTCATTGCCTGGGAAACGCACATCCCATAATACAAGTATTCGCATCGCATCCCATAATAGTATGATGATACTTGGGATGCCATTGCGAACATAGATGCAAACTGGTTAGCTAAAAGTTTAGCGTAGCCACTGCCAGCGACGGCCCCCACCGTTGCGGTCGGGGTATGTTTCGACATCCCTCCGGGCCTGACAATTTTTCTAGGGGAAACACTGTTACAGTACACCTCCAAGTCAGCCAGACATGCTAAAACGTACAGTACACCTCCTTGTTATTCATGAGCCTAAGTTATTTTATGAGTATAGGATTGTTGTAAAGATAGTCAATGAGAATTTATATCAAAGTAATCATGCATTTCTTAGTACTGTTCTGATACTATGCTTGTGGGAGCAGATCTGGTGGGGCCAGCCCCCTCTATGGTGCGTTGGACCTGTCTGATGATAGACCTGCAGTACATCCTCTCTGTCTACGTCAACCGCTGCTACGGTCACCTGAAGAGCGTCAAGCTCTGTGCCAACATGGTGGTGAAGAACATGTTCACCAGTGACCTGCTGCTAGATCCTGGTGAGACTCGCTCCAACCAAACTGTGAACAAGGCCATAGTGTGTGTGTGTGTGTGTGTGTGTGTGTGTCACAAGACGGGGCTTTTCAATGTCATGATGAAATTGCATAATAATATATAGTGCCATTATTGGAACTCTAAGGAGCGCCTGTCAATCATACCCCTCCTGTTTATTCAAACCGTTCAATAAGTGAAGGACCAATCGACTGCTTTTCTTTGGAAAACATTTCAACTTCATGAACAAAAACGATTTGTTTCACAGAAGGTATCATCTCAGTTAGAAAAGGGCGAACCTTTTATTTTTTTCCACCTATGTCATTTGACAGCACTCAATATCTTTCAATAGAAAATAATTATGCAACGAGCCATTCAGGATGTCCATTCCCACTCGGGAAATTTAGCATATGGATCAATTAGTCTACAATTGGCCAAATTCTAATTAGTACGGCAAAGAGATAATTGTATGCACAATAAGAAAGATGTTGACATGTTAACAGATGATCAAAAAACAAACAATTGAATCTCATGTACTAAAATGATCATGTTTCACAGAATGTTTATTCTCAGTAGTTAGAAAAGGCCTCACCCCCCCTTTTACAGTACCGTATATTAATTTTTTCATGTAATTTGAGACCGCTCAATAACTATAAATAACAAAGACATTCAGGATGTTCATTTCCATTCATGAAATTCACATCAAGGAGCAATTAGTCTATAATTAGTCAAATTAAATGGTATGTTCCCATATTCAGGATGTCAGTACCATGAGGGCACTCAGTTCATATTCAGGATGTCAGTACCATGAGGGCACTCAGTTCATATTCAGGATGTCAGTACCATGAGGGCACTCAGTTCATATTCAGGATGTCAGTACCATGAGGGCACTCTCAGTTCATATTCAGGATGTCAGTACCATGAGGGCACTCAGTTCACACACTTGTCCTCACATTTTTGAATATACGATCCTCTTTGTGCATGCTCCTTATTAGGCTAAGATTGGCTCTTTTTGAATTGATTTTTTCCCCTCTTTCCCTCTGGAAAGTTATTTTCATCTCCTGCTCCTGTCCTCTCTCTCTCTCTCTCTCTCTCTCTCTCTCTCAATAGGAGTGTCCTTCAGTGAAGCCAAGCAGAGGGGCCTGGACTCCTCTCAGGGTACAGGTCCCATGCCCCGGGACATGTCCTTCCCCATAGCCAAGGGAACCTCCTGGCATGACCTCTATGATTATATCAGGTGTGGTGACCTTACCTGGGAACAGAATCAGCATGGTGCTGAATGAAAAATCCTTCCGAAAACACTGTGATGTACTTTGCATTTTTGGCCTCGCCTGCCCTATTGGCATGTGCAGCGCACAATTGCTCAACTTCGCACCACTGATGCTATCACTCACTGATGACATCACAATTGCTCGAGTGACCAGATATTGTGACATCATCAGTGACATCACAATTCCTCTCCCTTTATAAAAAAAAAATCACAATGGCTCGTGTGACATCACTGATGATGTCATAGACATTGTGATCATCACTGACATCATAGACATTGTGACATCATCAGTGATGTCACAATTGCTTGAGTGACATCACTGATGATGTCATAGATGATTATGTCACTGATGATGTCATAGACGATGATGTCAAAATGTCTATGACATCATCAGTGATGATGCCACAATGTCTATGACATCATCAGTGATGATGCCACAATGTCTATGACATCATCAGTGATGATGCCACAATGTCTATGACATCATCAGTGACATCACAATTGTCCCAGTGTAACCAAAAACGTGACAAAAAAAAAAGACCAAAATCGCATGAACCCACTCACTCCCTTTTTAATAAAGGATTGGCCTGTTGCCACGCCCCCTTTTTGCCAGTGGGTGTCGAAAGTTAATCAGTTCTAAGTTGGCCTAATAGGCAACTTGTGACATCAAGCTTCTTTCTAGACTCACCGATGTTCAACAGTCATACAGGCAGATATCCATTATAAAAGAGGCAGATACCAATTAGAATTATTATTGTTATTATTATTATTGTTATTGTTATGTTATCATTATTGTCTCTTTCCAACAGGTTTCCCTCAGAAGGAGGAAAGCTACCATTTGACTCCATTCAGAAAGACTATCCTAACCCTGTGTCTGGTACGTGAAGTAACACACTACTGACCCAACCTCAGCATGTCCTACTATAAACTGTGCACATTCTTGTGGGACATGTGCTATCATTTGCTAAGGGTGCTATCCTTTCCTGTACAAGTAAGATAGATGTTGACATTTAGTTAACAGTTAATCTAAACAAAACCCCAGAAATAGGCTGAGCACTTCATATAATAATGAGTTAATCCTGATTGTATCCTATTTCTTTCCCAGGGTGTGTCCCCCCAACCCAAACAATCCCCATGAGAGAGGAGCCTCGCTGTGTCAACATCAGCAAACCAGTGAAGGACCGCGTGTCCCTCATCCAGCAGATCACCACCCCAAAATCAGTAAGTCTAATGTTACCCGAGAACTAAAATCAGTAAGTCTAATGTTTACCCTAGAACTAAAATCAGTAAGTCTAATGTTTACTCTAGAACTAAAATCAGTAAGTCTAATGTTTACCCTAGAACTAAAATCAGTAAGTCTAATGTTACCCTAGAACTAAAATCACTAAGTCTAATGTTTACCCTAGAACTAAAATCAGTAAGTCTCATGTTTACCCTAGAACTAAAATCAGTAAGTCTAATGTTACCCTAGAACTAAAATCAGTATGAATGAATGAATGAATGACTTTATTCTGGATAAGGCATAACAAACATCCAAGGGATGACATGAAAAGTGTGAACACTTGTTTCCATCATGGTCCCTGGTCTTAGAAAAACATGACATACAATAACATAATAACATCAGGTAAACAATAACATAATAACATCAGGTAAACAATAACATAATGACATCAGGTAAACAATAACATAATAACATCAGGTAAACAATACAGAACAATCAAGTCAGTAAGTCTAATGTTTACGCTAGAACCAACTAAAATCAGTAAAGGTGCGTTCACACCGACCTATTAAAGTTTTTCGCTGGCATCGAGTTTACATACAAAGTCAATGCAAACGAGCGATTGAGCGTATATACACCCGGGAGAAATTTCGCTGGCATCAGTCGCTTGCTGTTCAACGCTGATTAGCTGCCGTGTGAGAGTGAGTCAAGGATCACACTGGCTTGAAACAAACCGCTGCTTTATTGTGTGGCAACAAACCGCATTGACAGCTGATTGACAGGCTGACAGCTGACATGAAGTGAAGTCTGTACTACCGGTATAGAGCTTGCGTTAGGAGCACGCTGATAGGCTTAGCTTGTAAACAACTACGGTGGCTCGTAGTGGACAAACATCATGACGTTGCGTAACGTTATAGCCCCCAGATGTCCGTTAATTCTTGTGCCTGTTGACGAGCGATTTAAACACAGTGACAGAGTGATTCCAAAGGGTTGAATCGAGCGACAGAGAGAAAAATAAATATCTCGGTGTGAACACAGCTTTAGTCTAATCTTTACCAGAGAACTAAAATCACTAAGTCTAATGTTTACCCTAGATCTAAAATCAGTAAGTCTAATGTATACCCTAGAACTAAAATCAGTAAGTCTAATGTTTACCCTAGAACTGCTAACTAATTTGTACATTTCACATCTTTTATGGAGCCTCTGCCATTTCATTCAGCACGATTTTGTCTGTGATGACAGAGTTTTCTGTTGCATGCTGCTCTGCTTCTGTCAGTTTCACCCCACCTGCCGTTCTGTGCCCTCAGCTGCCGAGGACTCGAACCCCGCTGACGACCACCATACCCGCGCTGGGTGTAGTCTCCACTGTCCAGAATGGAAACGCCTCCAAAGAGGAGTGGCCTTGCCACAGTGATGATGACCAACACCCATGGCAGTCAGGAGGCTCCGCTTCACACCCACTGACAGCCAGGCCGCCTTGCGGTGCTGATGAGGGAGGCGTGCACGTGTACGTGCACCCGGAGGATGACCTCAGCAGCTACCAGGAGGGAAGTGAGGATGACGAGGTGACGTATGGTCCTCCTGACTGGATTTGACACTACTTGCATTTCAATGCCAGATACTGTAAGACACACTCGGTCTCAACCACACTTAAGCTCAATATTTACTTGCAACATGAGTGCTGAGTTGGGACGTTGTCGACGGGAGCTAGACAGTCATACTCCAACAACAGCTCAGCTGAGGGGGTCCCTCGAACACCACTATCAGCCCGGGGTGGGCTCTCTGTCTCCCAGAGCAGCGAGCGGGGAGGGAGAGCCCCTGGCTGCAAATAGCGTAGTTTTTTTCTGAAATGCTGTAACGAGCCAATTCCACAGTCCTTTACATCTACATTAAACAAAGATAATATATATATATATTTTTGTAATTTTGCATGCTTATTTGCGAAGATAATTAACATTTATGGGCATCCGCTTCCCAGCTGGGAACGGTAAAGCTCTGAGCCGGCCAGCCAGCGTTCCAAAGCCGGCCAAATAGCTGTTCATGTCACGTCGACCCCACGCTCCATCACATTTTTGGGGGAGCTGCGCGAAAACAGATGTAATTTTCTAATTTAGCAACTGTGCTAATTCTGCCACATTTACATTGAGGTGTATTGCTGATATGTTGATTGATGTGCAGTGTGCACTGTCCCAATTAAATAAACAAATTAATAAATGAAATTAAACCTCGCTGGGTGGTGCTACCTATGATGAGGCACGGCGAGGGCTTTCACGTTAGCTTACAAATTATGCTTTAATAGCATAACGGCAATCCATTCTACACTACTTTACACTCTTTTTTTGCATACCATGTTCAGTATTGCTCTTCAGTGTCAATGTTGTACTCGCTGCTCAAGTATCTCCTTGAGTCAATGCAGATTTTTTACAATGTACAATCTTGTGGAGGCTTTGTGCAGACTGTTGTTCTTTTTAATGTTTCTAGATTGTGCGCACTGCAGTTTCACACCCTATCCATCTGTCGTCAACCAAGGAAACCAAACAGCAGGTAAGAGGACATCAGAACATGTCTGTTTTGTTTTGTTTTGTTTTGTTTTGTTTGTGTTCTATAGAAAAATGAAAATAAAATATTGAAGAGGATATCAGAACAGAGGTAGATAGAACAGTTTTCGAAACATAATTTGTACAAGTGCTTATGTCACAGCATTTTTGCATTTACTTTTTTGCCTTCACAGAAGCTGCTTCCAGACCCCATTCTCAGGCTCAACCGAATCATCGGCTTTGGAGGAGCCACCACCAAATGTGTATGTTCGACTGGAGA
The DNA here is from genome assembly GCF_964638095.1 of Poromitra crassiceps. Lineage (NCBI taxonomy): Eukaryota > Metazoa > Chordata > Actinopteri > Beryciformes > Melamphaidae > Poromitra > Poromitra crassiceps. The sequence continues at coordinate 30,187,619 of NC_139626.1, read as the reverse complement.
TGCAGTTACAGCTGTAACCTAACAAAATAGCAGGGAGACTGATCGAAGTCTAACAGTTGAATCTTCTTCACTTTAGGCCTTGTGGACCAAATCTGGTGACGCAGTGGTGTATCCTTGTCACGCTATCATCATCTCTATGAAGATATCCTCCAGCCAGCAGAGATTCTTCATCGGACACACTGACAAGGTATACAGTAAAGGTGGTGTGTTGTGTTGTGCTTACCCCACAGCAAAATGCCTTCAAATTTGTAGGATGGCACAATTTATCATAAAATTGCACCCAGGTGCTTATTTTTAATTTTCTTCTCAGATTCTGGCCGCCTCCTAAACAAGATATTGTGGCGATGCACAGAAGAATTCCTTGCCTTCAAATGAAGCTGCCCATCTTGATTATTGGCAGTAACCTAGTTTTTTGTCAATACTTTATTGACAACAACAAGTAAAGAAGCATCATAGTACAACAATGTCTAAAGTGCTGGTCAAATGGATAAAAACACAATAAAGCCATAGGCTTGTTTCCATTGTGGCCATTTAGATAAAACATAAAACGGCACGAGAAAACATGCATGGTCGGGCACAAAGACAGGACATCCTAAATAAAGTGCAAATATACCTCACCTAGACCTGGGCACAAAGACAGGACATCCTAAATAAAGTGCAAATATACCTCACCTAAAAACTCATAAAACCAACAAATATTAAAATAACTTAAAACGGCAAAAACAATTAAAAACAACTCATAAGAAAGAGGACCGGGAAAGAGGACCGGGATCTTGCTTTTCCTGTCTTTTTTTTGTCTGAGCATGCTCTATGTGTCTGTGACAAAACCAAATATCTGGGCCACTTCATCACTGACCATATGGGTGGTGATGATGATATGTATAGACAGCGGCGTGTGTTATACATTCAGGCTAACATGTTGGTCAAATTCCACTCCTGTTCTGATGATGTAAAGATCACACTCTTTAGGGCTTACTGTACCCCTATCTATACTGCCCCCTTGTGGGCAAAGTTTAAGAAGGCAAGCATGCATAAACTTCAGGTTGCCTATAATGATTGCATGCGCATCTTGCTGAAAAAGCCCAGGTGGAACAGTGCTAGTGACCTGTTCTGTAAGGCGGGGGTGGCCACTTTCCAGGCGTGTGGCCGTTTCACACCGGTCCGGATTTTCGCGCGAATATTCGGCACGGAGATTTGCAACAAAATGTTTTAATGAGTTGCAATTGAACCTTGCACACCGAGGCGGAACATTCGTGCGGGGGTTTATTTTTCCGCACGGACTTTGACTTCGGCGGATTTTCGGATGCGGCAAGATACGTTTGACCAATGAAATCCTTTATTTACAACTGACGTCACATTGTAGTATGGAGCTGCGCTGCTGTTTGGCATGGTGATGATTAAATTTGTGTTCATAGCCTACTGTAACGTTACAGGCTATCTGCCTTCCTAGCGTGAACGTCCCCCCCAGTTTCGTCGTTTGTTTACAAACACTGATCCCTCGTATATCGTGATTTTTTTTTAAAGCAAAATACGGTAAACAAAATAAATTACATGAAAATGCTCACCTCAAACACACTGCAAGAGTCGATAGGTTTGCGGTAGTCTGTGTGTTTCCTCATTATGTGAGGGGCTATCATCCCCAACAGAGCCTCAAATTGCTCAACTCCCATTCTGAAATACTGCCTGAAGCGACTGTGATACCGGCGCAGCTCCTGGACCAGCTGATGAAACTCGCCATGTTCTGTGCGCCTCTCTAAAATTGGGTGAACCCAGAACCTTCTTTTCCTCTTTCTCGTTTGTTTTCTCAGCAAAATGAGGAGCAGGTCATCATCACTGCTACTACTACTGCTTGACTCCATCGTGGTCTCTGCTCACTGTTTTTCCGCAGACGGAAAATTAACGTGGGAATGCGAATAATTCGCACCCGCACCTGTGTGTATAGTTTGCAATGTGGAAAATCCGCACAAAATATCGCATCGCATTTCGCAACGCATTCCGCACCGCACCAGTGAGAAACGGCCTTAAATGAGTCCTAGGGTGAAGGTTGTGCAGGAGTCGCACAAGTTTATTTTGGGAGGTCTGGAGCTTTGTCTTCGTTGGTTTGGTTATGTTACTGTACCAAGAAGTGCAAGCGTAGTCAAAGTGGCACTGGATGAGGGCTCGAGCTAGCGTTTTTATTAATAAAAGAAGAAATCCTAAATAGAAATTGGATTTTTTTGATTAACCTTAGTAATCACTTTTAGTGCCATCTTTCAGTTGGAAAGTTTGTTATTTAAAATACAGCCCAAATAGGTATGTCTGGTATTTCAGCAAATTGACTATCATGTGTGTTTTCACTGTACATGTAGGTGTCTGCACTAGCATTCAATGGCAACACCACTGTGCTAGCCTCGGCACAAACTGGCAACCACAGTGTAGTTCGAGTGTGGAACTACCATAAAGGAACCTGCCTGGCCATGTTCAGGACTCACGCTCATTCATTGTCTTCTCTGAGGTGATCAACTACACACACACACGTGCACACGCACGCACGTACATACATGCACACACACACACACACACACACACACACACACACACACACACACACACACACACACACACACACACACACACCAAACACACACAGTTCATTTTGTTTTGACCTTGCTGGCTTGCACCTCTTCAGTGATTTGGTCTTTTTTTTGGTCTTTCTTCTCTGCCTCTCACAGCTTCTCACACAGCGGCGGTGTTCTCTGTGGTGTGGGCAAAGACAGGCACAGTAAAACGGTAAGGACTGCAAATACACATTTTCATAGTGGAAATTTGAGTTATTATTTTCCTAACATTGTGTGTGGATTAAAGCAGTCGACTCTAACCACATTGAAAATGTGTCGAGAAATCAGAGAGCCGTGGGTATTGATTTATTTTATTGATTTATTTATGGTATTGATGGAACCAAATGAAAGATGCTGTTAACAATACAATCTGTCATCTCTTTGGCTGATCTACTTATTCAACATTTTGCTACTTATGGTATAGTTGTTTTAGCTGCTGATTGCGTTCTGCAGGTTCATCTCTGTCATTTGTAGCGTGTGACTCAGTGAGCAGACTCTGTCTCTCTGCTCGTCCCAACTCTACATTTCACAGATGGTGGTGGTGTGGAGCACTTTGAATGTCAGTAAAGGAGGAGAGGTGACCGTCTTAGCCAAAGCACACACAGATGTGGACATCCACACCCTGAAGGTTGCCTTCTTTGATGATACAAGGTACAGTACCATCCCCTTGCTCTTTATCTGTATGTTTTGTGTACATATGATTTTTGTGTAGATATGATAACCTGAATAGCTAATATTGCATGTTTACGTACATGCACGTCTGGACACATGTCTTCATATATTCTTCCATCCGTTGATCTGATGTATGAATGTATCTAATATAATTGGCAAATGTTGATGGTTCTTGTACATCTGCTCTATGTATTTAATAATGTGCAGAGCCAACAATGCACATTTTGCTCACACTGCATATATGCTGTATATTTGAAGGTCTTTAAACTGCAAAAATCTGTCAACGGTCAATATAGGAAGAACTCCCTTCAAGCCAGTAGCAGGTCTGTATTAGCATGACAGGCACTATCGTTATCGTCAGCTTCCCAGCAGGGATTATAGGCCCTTTTCAGAGCAACCGTTTTGAGGCAGTAAAGCAGGTATAACCACCAACGTTAATGAGGGCCCTGGCACTGGAACACCTAAACCTAAATGGAATGGAACCATCATTAATGGTATTGGTTACACCTGCTGTACTTCCTGCTTTACCACCTCAAAACGGTTGCTGTGAAAAGGCTCTATTGACCCCATCTGATCTTATATTGATAATATCACATCATTGCTCCAATTATAACGAGAATATATACACTATGATGGTATTCCTCTCACTACTATAATGAGGATGCTGGCGGCGTGGCGCACACTCGCCCAACTGCCAGTTGAGCGGGCGAACACACGTGCGAGCTACGGGCGAGGGCACGCACGCTACGGGCGAGGGCACGCACGCTACGGGCGACGGGGCGAGCGCGCGATATTTCCAGTATATTATTACAACTTGTGTGTTTGTGCGTGTTTGTCGTATCTTATCGTATCTATCTAACTTCAGGATGGTGTCGTGCGGTCGCGACAATGTCCGTCTGTGGCGAGTGAGGCACGGAGGCCTGCGCTCCTGTCCGGTCGACCTGGGCGAGTATCACTCTCTGGACTTCACCGATGTGGCCTTCGAAGAGGACACCTCTGCCGAGCAGCAGCTTGACGATCGCACTCTGTGAGTCAACAAATCCACCCGATTGCAGGGTGCATCCTGGCCCATCCTGAAGCCCTCAGGCTTGACTTTGTTGGAAGAAACGTGAGTCTATTCCTCTGCCCCCATAGCTTTGCCAGCAGTCGTAGTGGCCATATCCTGGAGATTGACTACAGCAGAGTGGCTATCAAAAATGTCAGGAGGCTGCTGCCTGCACAGCAACAACACACACACCGCAGGGAGAAGTGGACTTTTAACACAGGTGCGTCTGAAATGGGTTGAGCTAAAGAAGGTCTTGGTTAGTGGTCTAGTGGAGAGATGGAGTAGACTGGACCTAAACCCAAGAAAAGTAGCAAGCTAGAAATGTGGTTGTAAAGATGCTATGGAGAGTTCTGGATGTGTGTGTGTGTGTTTGTGTGTGTGTCTCAGGTCCAGGCATATGAAGAATTCTGGATGTGTGTGTGTGTTTGTGTGTGTCTCAGGTCCAGGCATATGAAGAGTTCTGGATGTGTGTGTGTGTGTGTGTGTGTGTCTGAGGTCCAGGCATATGAAGAGTTCTGTGTGTGTGTGTGTGTGTGTGTGTGTGTGTGTGTGTGTGTGTGTGTGTGTGTGTGTGTGTCTCAGGTCCAGGCATATGAAGAGTTCTGGATGTGTGTGTGTCTCAGGTCCAGGCATATGAAGAGTTCTGGATGTGTGTGTGTGTGTCTGAGGTCCAGGCATATGAAGAGTTCTGTGTGTGTGTGTGTGTGTGTGTTTGTCTCAGGTCCAGGCATATGAAGAGTTCTGGATGTGTGTGTGTCTCAGGTCCAGGCATATGAAGAGTTCTGGATGTGTGTGTGTGTGTGTGTCTCAGGTCCAGGCATATGAAGAGTTCTGGATGTGTGTGTGTCTCAGGTCCAGGCATATGAAGAGTTCTGGATGTGTGTGTGTGTGTGTCTGAGGTCCAGGCATATGAAGAGTTCTGTGTGTGTGTGTGTGTGTGTGTGTGTGTGTGTGTGTGTGTGTGTGTGTGTGTGTGTGTGTGTTTGTCTCAGGTCCAGGCATATGAAGAGTTCTGGATGTGTGTGTGTCTCAGGTCCAGGCATATGAAGAGTTCTGTATGTGTGTTTGTGTGTGTCTCAGGTCCAGGCATTGCCATCAACAGCATCAGTGTGTCACCATCATTCTGTGCCACGGGCTCTGAGGACGGCTTCCTGCGCCTCTGGCCCCTGGATTTCTCTGCCGTCTTCCTGGAGGCTGGTAGGGACAACAGAGCTAACGCTGTCTGTCACTTCCTCACTACAAGCAGGGATCAGATCAAGACTTGGTGCATGAATGGTATCTTTCTAGGTTTTCAGGAGATCACTTTTTACAATGCCTTTTTTTAAAAAGAAAAGAGAATCACATCACTATGATCACATCACAATTTGACTATCTATTCTAGCAATTCCTCTAAGATTGCAAAAAAGATGTGATGTCATGTCCATCTTTAAATATTTAACCACCAAATGGTTCTGTAAGAAGAAAAAAAGACGCCACACAATTTAGCATGAAGTAACATTCAGAATAGAACCTTATAATTCCAAGCTCACTATGTGCACGTTAAAGGATTATGCCACCATAGAAACTGCAAATCCGTAACATATTGCTCCGGGTTTTATAGACCTCCATCTACTGTATGGATTACTCAAGATGCAATGTGAATGTTTTCCAGAACACGAGGGCCCAGTGAGCCTGGTGTCGGTGTCGGCAGACAGCCTGCAGGTTCTGGCAGCCACCTCCTCTGGTAACCTGGGTTACCTGGACGTGAGCAGCCGGGCCTACAGCACGCTGATGCGCTCGCACACAGACAGCGTACTCGGCTTCAGCGTGGACGGCATTCGGCGGCATCTCACCACAGCTTCCTGCGATGGCACCGTTCGCATCTGGAATATGGATTCCTTGCATCAGGTTAACCAATAACTGTTATTGTCCTCTTATTATGTCTCAATCCTATCATTTTAACTTTTGGGATAGTTTTCAATGCAGCAAGATGTTATTTTTTCGTTATTTTACTTTGTGTGTGTTGTCTCTTTACCACTGAAATCGCCACACTTCACTTCTCTATATGTAGTGCTGTGCAGTGAGCAAACCTCACTCTCAGAGACCTCAAGAGATGCTCTAGAGACAGATACTACAGCCCACAGGCTTTAGCATCTGTCGCTACTCTAACACACATGTCACGTGTCTTGGTCACAGTATACCCTCTGAAAAAAGGTAGACTACACCACTGGAGTAAACTATTCTCCTCAGTGCTACAGGCATATGCACTGATTTGACCATCTCAAGTATCTATCTTCAAATTGAAGAAACTGCCATTATCTCTATTTTATTTTCTCACAATTGTCAGGTATACAGTATAACTGACCTGAGACCTGTTGTCTGTCTCTGTGCACAGTTGTATGTCTTCATGTCGGAGGACATTATACACAGTATAACTGACCTTAGTCTCTCCCCAGACTCAAATATTACATTGAATCGCTGTGCTCCGCATACTACATAAGTGAGTCTGTGCCAGTTAACAGCCACTGCTGGTTTTGAAGGCGTGTTGAAATTGAATGAGTGACAGGTCATAGCACCGATGAGAGAGTGGTTCGAAAAATGGGCTGCGCCTCCCGTATTGTCTGATCGCAAAGTCGTTACTGATTGGAGAGGCCTGAAGCCATCACTGGCATATGACTGGCCAAGTGAACGGTTCCCTCCCATAACCAGCCCTCTGAGGGAAAGTGTCCCAGACCCAGAGAGAGCTCTGCAGCATGCAGTAACGTAGTGTATCAGCGTAAGAACTCTCATGGGTCTGCCGTTGAGACTAAACTGACCTAGACCTGTTGTCTGTCTCTGTGCACAGTTGTATGACTTCATGTCAGAGGACAGCCCCTGTTCTGTGGCCTTCCACCCCAGCCAGCAGGTCTTCTCCTGCGGCTTCAGCTCCGGCATCGTCAGGGTCTTCGACATCTCCAGTGCCAAGCTGCTGGCTGAACACAAGTACGTCCAGTAACACCTGGAAGGTGTATGGCACGGAGAGGGGGCTGGCATCTGGGTCTGATGTATACCTTATTGAATTTGCTTTGATGACTTAATTTAACATAAAAAAAAATGTTCCATTTTCCTGAATAATACATAATGACCCAATTTCGATTCATGCAATTCGATTTTGGAGAACTGGCTACATAACCTGTATGTTTATAGGAGAAGAGTAGACATTAGGGCATGCGATTTTAATTTGCATATTCAAAGTGAACAAATAAAAACATTTTGGGGTTAATCAGACTGAATTGTCAACTTGTTACATTCCATTTCAAGAGCAGCCAAAACGCAACTCTGTGGAGACCAGTGGGCGGATTTGAAGGTCTGGACCCAGGCTTTTAGAGTGGCTTCACCTTATGACAAAAAAGTCCTTTCGACTTTAGTCGATGCGGAGGTGTTTGTTTTTTGAACCCAGAACTGTCAGTTTTCCAGCTCCAGATGGTAGTAATGACTGTTTTTCCCCCTGTGTGTCTGTGTATTTATCTCTATCTAAAGGCAGCACAGAGGAGAAGTGGTGGGCCTTGCTTTCTCTCCAGATGGGGAGTTAATGTACAGCGCTGGTTCCCTGGGCTCTCTCACACTCTACAACTCCTCTGAGGACGATCACCATGTGATCAGAGTACTGTGTATGTACGCACACGCACACACACTCACACACACACACACAGACGCACAAACCCACTTTCACTTGCTAACTGGCTACGGCTAGCCCATGTTAAAGTCGAACTGAACCCGTTCATCACGTGCATATGAGTCCGTTTCAGACTGAAAAACATACATTTGACAATTCTGGGGACTGGATTGGGCTTTGGCCAATCCTGGCGTGTTCCGCCTCCAAATCGAGTGGGATTCAGTGTGTTGTGGCGCTCCCCTCAGGAAGAGCCTTTTGACGGGAGGATTGGAGCTCAGTGAGCCGCAGGCAGCCAGCTGCCTTCGTGTTGCCGAGCGGAGAGTGCAGCACGTCGGCCTGGAATCTCCGAAGTGCGACCCCTGACAACCAAGCTCTCGGATGCGCGCGCCATCATCGCTGCTATAAATACGATATCCCTGGAATGCGCGTTTTAATGAGCCAGTTACATTTCTTTGCATTCTTAGAGATTATAGTTTTTGTTTTTTGTTCATGTTTCTAACAATTGGCCAAGTTAGTAGTTAGTTTATGGGATAGGAATTCTGCCAGATGACAGGCACTAGGCGCCATTTTCTACTTCATTTGGAAGAGAAAATTATCCAGAAATGAAGATTTGATTGACAGCTGCATGTCGTGATATGATTGGTTGAAATGGGGTAGAAATTTGATAGTACTAGGTGACGTCAGCAAACTGTACATTACTGTTATCAATGAAATCTTGAAAAATGAACTTTTGATGTGAAAAAGTGTGAAAAACTAAAGAAATTAGATTGTGATTTTGTTTGCATACATTATTAAATAGGTGCACTGCATAGTACCCAGGTATTTGAACTAAAAGAAAATAAAAGTCATTTTTGGGTTCAGCTCGACTTTAAGTGAGTGGACTTTAGCCAACTAGGCTTTCCACCACGACAGTATTACCGCAGCGTTGGTATTGCTGAACAATTCGAATTGCAGCCATACTGTAAGTTGGTATATCAGCGCCCGTTGAGCTGCCCTGCTGTTTGTTTGATTCTCTCTGTCCCCTGATTGGCTAGGTAATGTGGTGGCCCGCGGCACTGAGCGCGCTCCAGATGCTCTCACAGTGAGCAGTGACGGCCGCTGTCTGGCTTTTGTCGGGCCCTCGGAGTACATTGTCACCATCACTGACGCACGGTCTCTGGAAGAGGTATACCCACTGTCACCTTTCAGCATGGCGCCCTCTGGTGTGTATTAGTTGTAGTTACAAGATGAGGAGGTGGTGGTGACAGCTATCGCCCTTCACTGAAATGATTTTCCAGTCGCCTGAGCTTTACCATGTTGTTGTTCTTTTGTCATTGTGTCCCCGTTGCCTTGTCCCTCTCTAGTTACTCCGTGTGGATGTGAGTATCCTGGACGTGGAGAGCACCAGTCTGGACTCTGCCTTGAAGGTCTGCTTCTCTGCGGCCTCCGCTGGACACCTGCTGGTCGCCACGTCCGCTAACAAGATCCTCTGGGTTAGCACCAAGACAGGCCGTCTGCTCCGAGAGGTACCACCACCCAATATTACTACTACTACTGAAAACTCTTGAGTGCCTCTCTGTGAAAAAGCAGTCCTGTTTGGTGGATGTCTGTGGTTTGTCACCGATTCAAGAGGGAACAGTGCAGAAGTCAGCATTGGGAAAGTGGATTACTTGTAAATAAGTGAAAGAAGAATGTTTAGTTCACTCTAAAAGGTAATAATGCTACAGACATAGTTGTAACTGCTGTCTTTCTCCACCCGATGTGGAGAAATCGGGTGGGCATTTTGTTATTATTATATTATTGTTATTTTGTCTATAAACAGCTTTTTTTGTGAGTTCCACATTGGCAGTAACCTGACGCTGCCAGATGGGGGCGATATTGTTTTCACAACACCACCTCCATTTGGCAGCGTCAGGTTACGTTGGCAGTGCTTGTTGCTGAAGGCATATCTCCCCAACAGGTATGCAAGGTGCACAAACACCAGTGTTCATCTCTGGCAGTGAGTGAGGACAGTCGATTCCTGCTGACAGCTGGACACAATGCTGTCAAAGTGTGGGATTACAACATGCAGCTGGATGTCAACTCGCAGGTAGACAAACAATTCATTTGTATCTTTTGGAATTACACTTGTTTGAACTAGGGATGTTCATTTTGAACAATTTCCATAATTGAAATTCGGGAAAATTAACGATCAATTATCGATTATCGATAGCGTAATAATAATAATAATATATATATATATTTTTTTTACTCTGGTCTGGTAATAACGTTGCGCGTTCGGCCAGCTATAATGGAGATGCCGCTGTGTAGTAAGAATATCAGACACTAGCGCTGTGGCCAGGTAAACAAACATGTCAGGTTACATGATGTAAGGCAATCGGCGTCTTCCAGCTTAGCTGACAGCAGAGTCAAACCCGCGGTAACGTTGACAACCACAGTACATAGTCACACAGCCTTACACTAACTAGCTAGCTAGGCTACTGTACTCACATTTTGAAAGTAGGACTCAGCTCACCGGGGCCGCGGCTTCCAGGCTTATAAACTCGTGACAAAAACCTCATCTGTCCTGATGGTCGAGTTCCATCCAGCTGCTCTCAGTCCGACGCTTGGATATCATTAGCCACGACTCCCACGAGATGTGTGTGAATTGATTCAGGTGGGCGTTAGCAGCTAAAGGCTAGCTGAGTCCATGCTGACTGCTGCTACTAGGCTACTTCATAGTTCATAACGTTATAAACAAATAAAACGACTTGAATTCACTTAAACACGTGTACCGTTAGTCACACTTTGTTGAAAATTAGGAGAGAAGTGGACGAAGTGTCATAGTTATAACAGCCTCACTGAGGTCTGCAGACCGCTGGGTGCGTTTGTTTGTGTCCCCGGCGCATGCCTGTGTGAATTCCCCATGTTTAAAACAGTTTTGTTGGCACAAAGGCCCCCGCCCAGCCAGAAAACTAGAGACTATATGAAGCTCCACCTCACCCTTAGTCGGCTGTGCAATAGAGAGCCCCAGGGATGACGTATTTTTGTAGGCTGAATGCGGAAGTCCCGAACTTCCTGGTTCTTCACTGTTTCTGTCTATGGGATTTTTGAATGGGTTTTTGGCGCGATGCTTCAAATAATGTCTGTGGGCAACGCAAGTTTAATCAAACGCGAACCAAGGTTCAGCGGGATAATCTTCACACATGAGGACCACTTTCATGAGTTTTGTAGCGTAAATGCGAGCCCTAGAAGTAAAAAGCTAGAGCTAAGATATTCCAGAACTACACACTGTCGCATAGGCTTCCACGTCATGTCAGCACTCAACCTGGACTGTTGTTGATGTGTGCGCTGATTACCCCGGGCTGAACGGGGCTGAACCAGGTGAGGGAAAGATATTTCCGTGTTCGTCCTTTGAGTGGTGACGTTATTGACGTATATATCTCCATCGACTCAAAAGTGTAGTCTCATTTAGCCGTTTGCTAGCTAGCCACCCTTTTAACGGCACATAAAAGCTTCAAAACTCATAAAAGTGGTCCTCGTGTGTGAAGATGATATTACTAAACACTGGTTCGCGTTTGATTAAGCCAGCGTTGCCCAGAGAGATTATTAGAAGCATCGCGCCAAAAACCCATTCAAAACTCCCATAGGCGAAAACTGTGAAGAACCAGGGCTGTTAGCATCGATGATTTCCGGACTCGTTCCTGGGGCTCTCTATGGAGTGGGGCGAGGAGGAACGAATTCCACCCAAACCTAGTCCGCAAAAAGAAAAGAAAAACGATAATCGGGAAAAAATCCACGTGATCGAATTCATTCCTCAACGATCAATTATCGATTATCGATAATTGATGAACATCCCTAGTTTGACCATTGATTACAAATTCTCCACTGGTTGTATTCCATAAAGTCAATACCACTAGCTTGTGTATTTGCAAAGTATGCTCACGTGAGCATCTGGGCAATACTGTGATCGACCCCAATGCAAGATATTCTGAGACAGAACTTGTTTATTGTAACATACATAGAAAAATGTACATCTTGTGAAGTCAGCAATTTCACACTCTTTAATGTAAAGCAACATACAGTATGAGTCATGTTGCTTTTCTTTTCACATCACATAATGTGATGTGAAAAGAATTTTCTCACAGAAAGTGTGTCGTCTTGGGCAGTTTTAGTATTGGAATTCGTGTTCTGGCTGCAATGTTTTTTTTCTGGGACGGTGTCAGTAGAATTTTAATATGCTCTGTCTGTACCAGATGTTCATAGGCCACAGCGAGCCCATCCACCAGGTGAGCTTCACCCCTGACCAGTTGGGCATGGTCTCAGTGGGAGACGCCATATTCCTTTGGGACTTCCTGGCACAGCCTGCAGACTCTCACAGTGACAGCCGGTACTGATCCAGATTGTGTGTTTGATTCTTGTGATGTGATTTGTGTGTTACGCCTTGCAACACATGTTCGTTTTCAGTGCTTAATGTGTGCTCTGGTTTGTCTTCACTCACAGCTCACCACCCAAAGTGAGCTACGCCTCGCCTCCTAAATCAGGTAACTTTATTGATTTCATGCAATAATATCTGAATCAGGTAACTTCACTTTATTGATTTCATGCAGTAATGTCTGAATCAGGTAACTTCACTTACATGATTTCATGCAGTAATGTCTGAATCAGGTAACTTCACTTACATTGATTTCATGCAGTAATGTCTGAATCAGGTAACTTCACTTACATGATTTCATGCAGTAATGTCTGAATCAGGTAACTTCACTTAGATTGATTTCATGCAGTAATGTCTGAATCAGGTAACTTCACTTACATTGATTTCATGCAGTAATGTCTGAATCAGGTAACTTCACTTACATGATTTCATGCAGTAATGTCTGAATCAGGTAACTTCACTTACATGATTTCATGCAGTAATGTCTGAATCACGTAACTTCACTTACATGATTTCATGCAGTAATGTCCGTATCAGGTACAGTAACTTCACTTTAATGATTTCATGCAGTAATGTCTGAATCAGGTAACTTCACGTTAATGATTTCATGCAGTAATGTCTGAATCAAGTAACTTCACTTACGTGATTTCATGCAGTAATGTCTGAATCAGGTAACTTCACTTTATTGATTTCATGCAGTAATGTCTGAATCAGGTAACTTCACTTACGTGATTTCATGCAGTAATGTCTGTATCAGGTAACTTCACTTTATTGATTTCATGCAGTAATGTCTGTATCAGGTAACTTCACTTTATTGATTTCATGCAGTAATGTCTGAATCAGGTAACTTCACTTTATTGATTTCATGCAGTAATGTCTGTATCAGGTAACTTCACTTTATTGATTTCATGCAGTAATGTCTGTATCAGGTAACCTCACTTACATGATTTCATGCAGTAATGTCTGAATGACAAAAATGTTACCTGATACAATGATTACTAATAAATGATTTGCTGCTTCTTTTGTTTTCATGTGTGACTGACAGCTCACCCAGAGGCTGAAGTGAGTGGAGTGCTGCTGTCCAATGGGATGCCTCGAAAGACGGCGCCCCTGCCTTCCTCACCACCGCCACAGCTGGACATCAGCGCAATAGACCGGGTTGACCAAGACGGTGAGGATATCTATTCCACTTTTATTGAATCCACCAGCACACCTCGTCCATTGCTATCTATATGAAAATGCAAGGAAATGGAATAACTGCTTGACACAATTAACTCCTGGCGGTTGGGGAGTGTGTAGGCGATCATGTGTCTCTCTCTCTTTCTTTTCCTCTGTCGGCAAAAAGGAAATATTTCAACTCATAACAAGGCCAAGCCACAAACATGTTTTCAGTAGTTGCTTAGCAACAATAAGAGCCATGAGCAGCATTTCCAGCAGGAATGTGTTTAGTGCGACTTGCTGAAATTAGAAGTCTCCATTGGACACAGGGGCTTACTGATGAAGTTGTTTTCTTGCTCAGTTATATAGAGAGCCAAAGTGAACGTCACTTCCTGCTTCAGCACTGTACCAGAGATTTTCATCCGCCATTTATTTTCCCATAGACATTTCGTAAAATGCTTATAAAAAGTTTTACTTGTTCAAACCAAACTGTTCAGATATAAACAGGAGAGACCGCATAACCTTTCACTCTGACCAAAATGTAAAAAGAAAATGCAGATTTAAAGAAAATATTTTTTTGATTATGATGTTTTTTGTTTTGGTCCAAGTGAAATGTTCTATGGTCTCTCCCGATTCCAAATATAGCTGAACCGTTTCGTTTTACCAAGTAAAACTATTTTTATACGCATTTTACGAAATGTCTATGGGAAAATAAATGGCGGATGAAAATCTCTGGTACAGTGCTGAAGCAGGAGGAAGTGACGTTCACTTTGCCTCTCTATTTTGCTCTGTCCTGTCTCCCTCCTGCAGCTTTGGGCTCCCTCTCTCTTTGTGATGATGCCCAGTTGTCCCCGCCCATCCCGCTGCCAGCTGCTGGTTCTGGTTCTTCCCCTGACTCCAGAACTGCTATCTCCTTCCTGAAGGTCACAGAGCTGGCCAACTCCTCCCCACTAAACACCAGTCAAGTGGATGATGGTAAATACCCCATTCAGCACTAATAGAATGGATAATATCTCTATTTGTGAAGATTTTGTGATTCATCTGCACAATATTTCTGTTTCATTTCATTTTCATGGCACATTTAGTTGAGTTGAAAGGGAACAAGCCAATACGCCCAGACTGTTACAAGCACTTTAATCCACGTTTCAAGACCTCCACTCTTGATCAGGTAAAGAGCACGATATAGATTGATATATTTTATAGTTAATACATTATTTTTGTTGTGTGTTTTTAGAAAGATCACTCTTAATATTTCTCTGCGATCCAGGCTGCTGTGGCTTCCCAGCCAGGAGAGGAGGGCATGAGGCTGAAAGCAGTGATTGGCTACAATGGCAATGGGCGGAGCAACATGGTGTGGAGCCCAGACCAAGGTTATCATCATCAGAAACAAAACTAACTACAATTATATGACTAAAAAGTCAAACTAAACTAAAAATGTCAAACACTCAAACCTGAAACTATAATAACCTTCCAGACAGCGGTGAAACGGTGAAATCTCTGATCTCAGCTGTTCCTCAAAAGAGGCAGCATCTGTTTCTTTTGGCTTATCCAGACGTTCAATTCTGTTGCAGGATTCTATGCGTATTCCTGTGGCTGTGTGGTGGTGGTGGAGTATCTTCACACAGGACATCAGAGGCACTTGCTGGGCCACACTGAGGAGATCTCTACTCTGGCAGTCACAAACGATTCACAGGTACCTCTCTCAGCTCCAGATCCAAGAGTTTAGTGAGTGTAATGAAGGGATAAGATACACTACCTTAGTACAATCTTTTAAGAGCTTGGGTCCCTCTGGTGATTTTTCAAACCACTTTGGGTTGGGAGGCTTTCATCGAGAGACAGTCTACTGTGGTAAAAAGAAAAATGCCTATAATTTGTCGAATCAACACAAAGCACTGCTGATGTTTTCTAGCAAAAATGGTTTTATTTTACTTTTAAGTGAAATAAGCACGAAAGTTAGGAGATTAGTGCTTACCGTAAATTTCGGACTATAAGCCGCGGCTTTTTCCCCGTTTTTTGGCCCTGCGGCTTATATAACGGTGCGGCTTATCTATGGATTTTTTTGAAGAAAAAAAAAAAAAAAAAAAAAAATCTCTCTTTTTTAGCACTCTTTCTAACTATAAATCCACTTCTGTTTTAATTTCCTCTCTTGCCCTCTTTTCACCACACCGCGGACACTGTGTGCACTGTAAAAAAAAACACAGGTGGTGTTGTGTTATGTTGTTTTGTTGAAATGTTAATAAATGGGAGCTTCCTCAAACAGCCATCTCTTTCCCGACAATCCCCTCTGTGCATGAACCCTTACATATGGTAATTAAACATTAAAACACAATTAAAAAAAAAAAAAAAACATTAAAACACCTGCGGCTTATAGTCCGGTGCGGCTTATATATGTAACAAATAGGCAATTTTGCTGCTGCGGCTTATACTCCGGTGCGGCTTATAGTGCGGAATTTACGGTAATTACGGTACTTGTTTTTGCTGTCTCACTTTGGATTACCGGTAGATGTAACTGACTTCAAAAATCCTAACCGCTAAAATCTTAACTGCTACTACCATAGAGATTGATGACATGGTGTTATCTCCCCCCCAGACCGTGGCATCGGCAGCAGGCGGCACTACTGGCACCAGGAGCCTCATTTGCATATGGGATGTCCAGAATGGAACCTGCCGTAATACCATATCCTACCACAGGGGGGCGGTGCAGAGCATCGCCTTCTCCAGGGACGACCTCTTCTTCCTCTCTGTTGGTTAGTAAAGTAAAGCTGGAATAATTGTTCATGAGGATCTAACAATTGGCCTACGTTATGTTTATTCTCACAACCACTTTTCTTATACGTACCTCCGCACATTACACAGTCATGAGAATTCACTGGACTCCTCTAAAGTACAGCAAATGTCTTTAGAATACTGTTCCCCATTGAATGCCTCACACTGACCGCTGACGCCTCCCAACATCTTGTAGGAGACTATTCTGACCCCGAGGTGGCGCTGTGGAGCAGCAGGACCTTCCAGCTGCTGTCCAGCGTGAGTGTGTCCGGGCCAGTCCACGACGCAGCCTTCAGCCCCTCCGCGGCCAGTCAGCTGGCCTGTGTGGGCAGCCAAGGAGCTTTCTTCTGCCTCATCCACACCCATGGCCTGGATGTGGACCTCAAGGTACACAACCACTTCAAACTCACTGACTCACTGGACTTATCAGTCGTTTGAGGACTCACTTCGTAGTGAATTCGAGGTCAGTGGTAACAATGTAAGTAGAACTCAATAGTGTTGCATGGCGCACTGAAAAAACACTGGTTACACCATGTTTTTGCCTCCATTTATTGTGGCTCAATTGCCCCATTTAGCAGTCACTGAGGGAAACATATTTGAGGGTAGCAATGGTGTCAGTCGATGGAACTTTATCAATCTTTGCTACTAATTGTATTTGCATAGGTACATTATTTTAGGAGCCAAATTCCTCATTTCATAAACGGTGGTGAAAATTGTATCTTTATTGCCCCATTAGATATTTAGTTTGTTAACATCTTTGTGCTTTTAGTAAACTGGTTTCTTCTTATCATTATTATTACTCTTATTATTGTGGAAATCGAATATGGAGCCTTACCTGGTCTACGCCCTTTCCCCCCCTGGTTTGCCCTTTACATTTACGGTACCCTATATCATGGCAGGTAATCAACGCTCAGGTACCTTACAGTTTTTGGCTGCATTTTACTGTCGTATTTGTAAGGCTTATAGATCTTTTTTTTCTAGCTACAGCAAGCTATTGTTGTTCAGAATCTACTTTGCATACAAAATAAATATTGTTTATTTTTATCAATTACGTCAGATCTCTTAGTTCTTTGTTTGGATGGCAATTCTGAGCGTGTCTAACTGCAAACATCATTACCTGGAGCCTCAAGGCAAGTTTGGTTGGTAGGATTGCCTGAACAATTATCATGAACCAATCTGTCGCCATCTTAGGTCCAGAGGGTGAATACACCAGAGGAGCTTGGCGATGTTGAGCTGACGGCTCTATGCTACCACACCAACTCCATTCTGTTCACTGCCACCAATCGGGGGCATGTTTGTGCCTGGGACGTCAACACACAGCGCTGCTTCATGACCTGGGAAGCCGACGAGGGAGAGATTGGTACAAACGAGTCTATATTCTGGTCATTTTTCTGTTTGGTCAATTAAGTAAGGGATCATGTCGAGCGAGCCGGTCATTATCGTGAAATGAACCCCTTCAGGGTGATTCAAGACCTCTCTGCGAATCCCGCTTATTACACGGCTACTTAGTAAAGAATGCTGTTGTTTTTTTGCCGCCCGGTGTCACGAATGAGCTAAATGAACAGTTAAATTGAGCGGACATCTGTCTGCAGATTGAAGTAAGGGACTCCAGATGGAAACTAGCCTTCGGGCTATAATCTGGCATATTTACATGTACATCTGTACTGTTCATTCATATGCATTTTCCCTTCTAAATAAATAAATATGACTGGATGTGTTCCTCCAGTCTTTCAGAACGGCATGCATAGCAGCAGTCTGTTATACCTAGCAGTGGTCTGTTGTACAGAAACAACAGACCGTAGAATGCCATTATTAACCAATCAGAATTGAGTATTCAACAAAGCTGTGTAATATATATTTTATTTTGAATTATTTTGTTATTGGTCCACAAAGCTTTTAGTTCAGTTGGTAAAACGGCATAAAAGATCCTTTCCTTTTTGAGTGTATGTTTGGTTCATTTTGGTCTCGGATTTCTGTAAATCGAAAATGGATTGACGTGGTTTTTCTTGCTGCAGGAGTGCTGCTGTGTCAAGGGAACGGTTTGTTGACAGATGTGGTTTTTGTTGCTGCAAGAGTGGTGCTGTGTCGAGGGAACCGTTTGTTGACATGCGTGGTTTTTCTTGCTGCAGGAGTGCTGCTGTGTCGAGGGAACCGTTTGTTGACATGCGTGGTTTTTATTTTGCTGCAGGAGTGCTGCTGTGTCAAGGGAACCGTTTGTTGACATGCGTGGTTTTTCTTTTGCTGCAGGAGTGCTGCTGTGTCGAGGGAACCGTTTGTTGACATGCATGATTTTTCTTGCTGCAGGAGTGCTGCTGTGTCGAGGGAACCGTTTGTTGACATGCATGGTTTTTCTTTTGCTGCAGGAGTGCTACTGTGTCGAGGGAACCGTTTGTTGACATGCGTGGTTTTTCTTTTGCTGCAGGAGTGCTGCTGTGTCGAGGGAACCGTTTGTTGACTTGCGTGGTTTTTCTCGCTGCAGGAGTGCTGCTGTGTCAAGGGAACGGTTTGTTGACAGATGTGGTTTTTGTTGCTGCAGGAGTGCTGCTGTGTCGAGGGAACCGTTTGCTGACATGCGTGGTTTTTCTTGCCGCAGGAGTGCTGCTGTGTCAAGGGAACGGTTTGTTGACAGATGTGGTTTTTGTTGCTGCAGGAGTGTTGCTGTGTCGAGGGAACCGTTTGTTGACTTGCGTGGTTTTTCTCGCTGCAGGAGTGCTGCTGTGTCAAGGGAACGGTTTGTTGACAGATGTGGTTTTTGTTGCTGCAGGAGTGTTGCTGTGTCGAGGGAACCGTTTGTTGACAGGCGGCAACACCCGCTGGTTGCGGCTGTGGGGGATTGACGCTGTGCAGGGCGTGAAGCCTGGGGGAGAGGTCTCCAACACGGAGGACAGGTCTGCAGCTCATACTCTGTAAACATCTTTTCCCTGTGTCATATGTGCAATAGCTTCTTTTCTTCAGGTATCTCATCTGATGTGTCAGTGTTCATAGCAGTTATATTTAAAGACCAATGCTGAAGGTGGAGGATGTCAATGGCCACTCTAACGATAAGGGGCATGTCAAAACACAATTGTAGATGATTGGCAATCATCTACAATTGCATCCATGACTGCACACTCTGTGGTGCTTTTCCCTGCTGCGCCTGATTGGTGGTTTGGCAGACATGTGTAGTGATGTGCAAAAAATACCTCACTACACGTCAGAGAAAAAAATACCAGCAATCTACAAGAGGAATAACCGCATATGTTTTGGTGTGTTGAATATGGCATCCTCTCATCCTCATCAGGAATGTTGACCTGTTTGTATCATCTAGATTAAATTACAGTCGGTATTATCCTTATCCTGAGTCTCCATGTAATGACTACTAGTCTATTCTCTTTGGTCTCCTGTGTGTCCATCAGTGGGGCCCAGGTGGTGCTGCTGGAGCAGGAGATCATGCTGGACGGAACGACGGTCAGCGCAGCATTTGATGTCCCAATGGATATGGGCATCGTGGGCACCACAGCCGGCACACTGTGGTACATCAACTGGCTGGACAACAGCAGCATCCGCCTCGTCATCGGACATAAGACCAAGGTACTAATGTGCACTTTATCACATGGTCAAGTTTCATTTGAAAGCTCCTTTAATTAAAGGCCCTGGAAACCAAACATAAATATGTCTTTTGAGTTTGTCACTCCACAGAAAAATGTGTTATTAACCACCCAGCCAAATTTGAAAGCTTACAAAAACTTAAATGACATTGACAATATTTCGACTTTGGGTTGAAACTAATTTTTAATCGTTTTTGATGCTTACTATTATGTACATGAGCCCCTAAATTACTGGAGTTAATTAGAAGGTTATTGTGGAATTGGGTTTCCAGGGGCTTTAAAACAGCCATCATCGCCAAAGTGCTGTACAAAAATCCCTGCACAAATCGACACAGACACACACTTGAGTCAAAGGCTAAAGAATAGAAATGGGTTTTGAGATGAGTTTTGAAGGCGATTGAGGGGGCAGACCTCAATCGCCCTTAAGCTCCATCCTCAACCACAGAACATCCAAGAGCCCCTTAACCAATCACTGAAGCTTTCTAGAGGCCTAATGGGAACGTACAAGATCAATAATATAATTTGGCGCCGACCCATTTAGAGCTTTAAAAAAACAATCGGTTCTGAAGCACAGTGTGCGCTGTTGAAGAGAGGCCAGCATAGGAGTGATGTGGTCCCTCTTCTCAGAGCCAGTTAGAGGTCTGATGGCAGAGGGAGTCTATCTACAAGAGACATTCAGACAGAAGGCAGGAGTGACTTGATTTGGACATGGAAGAAGGAAAAAAGCTGGTACAGTAGTGGAGTACAGGCTAGTTAAGTGTTGGTAGTAGTCAGGATTTTGAATTCTAACAGGCTCACAGCATATGCTGTTGTGTTTCTAACTTGGATTCTGATTGTTTTGTTTCATCAAAACGTTCAAAATCCTTACTACTGTACTGTACAGTAATTAATGCCTGTCTAACTGGGACTGTAAATTCATGTAAATTCCCTGCACATTAATGCCTATTTAACTTAGCCTGTAAATTTCATGTACATTCAATGTAAACTCTTATTTAACTCTAACTGTAAATTCATGTAGATCCACTGCCTATTTAACGTCTATTTAACTCAGTCTGTAAATCTCATGTAAATCCAACGTAAATTCATATTTATCATCCACAGAACACTTCACCACTCATGTACATATTGTATATATTGACTCGATTTGATTCGATTTGATTGCACTTGCAACTTTGCGATTGTCTTTAGTTATCTTCCTACTTCTTATCTCTGTATATTGATGTGACCGCTACACTGCATACAGACACTAAGACAAATTCCTCGTATGTACCGTAAATTCCGGACTATAAGGCGCACCGGAGTATAAGCCGCAGCAGCAAAATTGCCTGTTTGTTACATATATAAGCCGCACCGGACTATAAGCCGCGGGTGTTTTAATGTTTTTTTTTTTTTTTTTTTTTAATTGTGTTTTAATGTTTAATTACCATATGTAAGGGTTCGTGCACAGAGGGGATTGTCGGGAAAGAGATGGCTGTTTGAGGAAGCTCCCATTTATTAACATTTCAACAAAACAACATAACACAACACCACCTGTGTTTTTTTTTACAGTGCACACAGTGTCCGCGGTGTGGTGAAAAGAGGGCAAGAGAGGAAATTAAAACAGAAGTGGATTTATAGTTAGAAAGAGTGCTAAAGAAGAGAGAATTCCGTTTTTTTTTTTTTTTTTTGCTGAAAAAATCCATAGATAAGCCGCACCGTTATATAAGCCGCAGGGGCCAAAAAACGGGGAAAAAGCCGCGGCTTATAGTCCGGAATTTACGGTAACTTGCATACTGTGGCAATAAAAGTGATTCTGATTCTGATTCTGTATGGTCAACCTAGTGACATCATCTACATCTAGCAGCGCCCTGGTTGGTGAAAAGCTGAAATGTTATACATCTTTCAAGCAAATCTAGCTAAATTTCAGACTTGAAAAAGCAGCGTCCTGACTGTTTTGTCTGAGGTAAAACGCAAATAAGCTCGAGTCATATGATCACATGTTTCATGTCCTCTTGAAATTGCATTGCTTTTTGGACCTTAGCAGGGGCTAAAGCTGGGTATGATCCACAAACAGTCATGATGTTGTTCTGCTCTGAGACACATGGCTTCACCTGTGGTCCTTGTCTGTTCCTCTGTGCTGTCCAGGTGAGTGACGTGGTGTTCAGCCCAGACGAGAGCCACTTCGCCACCTGCGCGGAGGACGGCAGTGTGAGGGTGTGGTCGGCCCCCAGCAACGAGCTGGTGGTGCAGTTCCAGGTGCTCAACCAGGTGAGGGAATACAGTCCGGTGAAGATGATGACACACCAGATCTGTCATTTTAGGGAAGTATTTGAAATGTCTTTAGTCCAATTTGAACAAGGGGAACTTTCATTTTTACATTTACATTCACATTCAGAAAGTCATCCAGAATGACAGCTAGTTCTTGTGTCTACAAGTGTTAGAGAAGGGAATTTAACCACTCCTCATCCGCAATAATATATATATATATAACAGCTTATATAAACCAAATAAATGAAACCAAGAGCCAGAAAGATGTCTTATAGAAGTATATTAAAAACCATACATTCTCCTATACACTGTGTTATAGAAGAGACTGAATCTCAATGTATACATCTGATATGTCATACAGAGTCCCAATATTCAGCGATGACTGACAGTTTGACATATGCTTTATACTCAGAGAGAGGAGGAAAGGCAGAGAGGAGGGGAGATGAACTTTGGAAATGTGTGTGCATCCGCTTGAGTCTGACAGGGAAACTGTTATCAGTTGTTATGGAACTCGAAGCACTGTCCAAGGCTTCAGCAAAAGAGAGAAGTCCTCAATGCCACGGGTGAATCTATATGTGTGAGATGTCATGTCATGGTAACTCATAGCATAATTATGCGTATGCAATTATTAGGCAACTATTAGCTTATTCATTAGGAAACGCCCATGGAACTTATATTTTCTCTAACAACAAGGATGATCGAATTGGTCACTTCTCGGTTATAGACAAGCCCCTCTAACGTCTTGTTTATCAAGTTTTTTTGGACGTTCCTACACACACAATTGGCCGTGTCTGCGGGTGGGAAGCCAGTGGGGTATGAGTCCTGGTCGCTGCACTAGTGCCTCTGGTCGGTCTGGGCGCCTGTTCAGGAGGGGAGCGGAACCTGGGGGGAATAGTGTGATCCTCCCACGTACTTGCTATGTCCTGCCGGTGAAACTCCTCGCTGTCGGGTGAAAAGAAGCGGCTGCTGCCGACTGCACATGTATCGGAGGAACTATGTGTTAGCTAGTCTACTCTCCCCAGATCCACAGAAGGGGTGGAGCAACAACCGGGAGAGCAGGGGACATTAGCCAAGTGCAAGTGGGGAGAAAATGTGATACAAATCTGGAAAAAGGGGGAAGGGAAGCTGCGCACCAGGACTTAATACATCCTCTTTCTGTGCTCTGTTGGTCAGGGCTGTGGCTGTGTGTGCTGGAGTCCTGTCGTCGGCTCCTCAGGGGCCAGTGCCTGTGTGGCAGCAGGCTACAGCGACGGGACGCTGAGGATCTTCTGCCTTGCCTCCTCAGAGATGGAGATGAAGCTGCACCCCCACACTGTGGCTGTCACCACCATCCAGTACTCTGCTAATGGTGAGAGAGGACTGCACTGTCACTCAAACTGCCCAGAGAACTCTCTATCGCTTTACAGTAATTGTACTAACTTGAACTTGTCATCACTTTGTGGTGTTCAGTGTAGGGCTGCTAATGATTATTTTCATTTTCAATTCATCTGTTTTCTCGATGAATCGATAAGTTGTTTGGTCTGTAAAATGTCAGAAAATGGTTAAAAAAAAATGACGATCAGTGTTTCCCAAAGCCCAAGATGATGCCCTCAAATGTCTTGTTTTGTCCACAACCCAAAGATATTCAGTTTACTGTCAGAGGAGTAAAACAAATAACAGAAAATCTGCACATTTAATCAGGGGATTATTTTTTTTAATACTCAAAACGATTTGATTATCAAAATAGTTGTCGATTAATTTTCTGTCGATTGACTAATCGATTAATCGTTGCAGCTCTAGTTCTGTGCATTCCAGGAGTTATTTTGTGATTAAGTGCTAAGTTAACTTTTTTGGTGTCCCCACTTTCCCTCAATATGCCTCTTCTACTTCAGTTAGTGATTTCCTACGTTACCCAGAATGCCTTTTGACAACCCCCAAAGAATGGGCATTAACTTGTTGGTTTCAATCAAAGGGTATGGGCATTTAAATATAGCCATCTAACCAGCAGATTTGTGAACATTGGGGCGTGTTTATGATCGCAGCGGAGCCCCTTACCCAAGATGGAACATGTCTTGTGGCTGCATTGCATTCTGGTATATTGAGGCTGCTGTCAGTGGAGAAGTTGGTCTTTACCTCTTCTATGATGGATTTCTCCCTGTATGACTGTTGAACATGGGGGGAATATTTTTGGGTCTAGATTAGAATCCAACACTCTTTGATTCTGAGGGACCAACACCAAAACCTGGTGTTTACTGTTGATGTTTCAGATCTCTGAAAAACATTTAATGTTCTGCTCAAACTCCCCAAAAAATACACGTCCAAACAACTAAATCGTCCCAGTAATGCAAGCTACATCGCTAGTGCTTTTTTTCCTTAAGTGTTTTAGGGCAGATTTTTTTCCCCTCAGAAAGTTCATATAATAATGGTTAAATGATCAAAGGGGCGGGGCAGCAGGGTTGCATAGGAGGGAGGATCGCCCTTCTACCGGACGACCCAGCTTCCAACTGCCTCTTTCGGGCGTCATTAAAGGAACATTTCACCCAAAAATGAAAATTCTGTCATTATCTGCTCACCCTCATGCCAGTTTAAAACACGGGTGAAGTTTGTCCATATAACACAGGGAGGTTGCCCGCACAACTGGAGAGAAAACAAGTCAGCATTGACTTGAGTACAGTATAGCTGAAGTCAATGGTGATGGGTGAGTGGATAAGGTTCATCTAGCTGTGGCCCCCTGCAGGTCGGTTGATCCTCTCAGGGGGGCAGAACGGCCTGGTGGCAGTCAGCAGCCCGGTGAACGGAGCGACTGTCCGCGTCATCCGGGACCACAAGGGGGCACCGATCACCAGCATCCAGTGTGTGAGCAAGCAGGTCAGAATGATCTTTTGTGCTAAGCCATCATTGCTGTTGTGTTCCTGCACCGCACCTCCCAGAGACGACCTGTCAATCAGACAGTGTGGGCAGGACTGCA
This sequence comes from Poromitra crassiceps, assembly GCF_964638095.1. Classification (NCBI taxonomy): domain Eukaryota; kingdom Metazoa; phylum Chordata; class Actinopteri; order Beryciformes; family Melamphaidae; genus Poromitra; species Poromitra crassiceps. The sequence continues at coordinate 30,162,573 of NC_139626.1, read as the reverse complement.
ACGTCTTTTTCTTTTTTTTCCTCTCATGCAGTTTGAGTCTATATATATATATATATATATATATATTATACATACATATATATATATACCGTATATATATACATATATATAGATAGATAGATACAGTAGATAGATAGATAGATAGATAGATAGATAGATAGATAGATAGATAGATAGATAGATAGATCGATAGATAGATCGAAATGTTTTGCTTTATATCTGCTATATTTTTAGAGATACTGAATAATGAACTTCAGGTAATGCCTTTCTTCCATAATGGATACATATGTTTTGGTAAATGTACTCTTTAAATGCATTTCCACTTTCCACGCAATGTACTTTTAATGGGGAATTGAAATACCAGTGCATGTGCTGCTGTCTTCTGCAAGCCCCAAATAGAAAAATAAACAAATGCTGACATTTACTTGCACACTGACTTGTTTAAACTATCACCTGGATGTTTGAAGATGAAAAATGAACTTACACAGGCAGCTTTCTCAAATTCTTCCATTGTTTCTCGTGACATTTCACGTTTTTTTGTTGTTGTTTTTTTTCTCATCTTCTGATGCTATTTTATATTCTTCTCCCTAGTATAAGGAATTTGGACTGGAAGGAAACGAGATGTGGTTGGCTGCCAGTGCAGACAGGCGTGTCAGCGTGTGGGCTGCTGATTGGTTGAAGGATAAGTGTGACCTCCTAGACTGGCTGACATTTCCTGCTCCCGCCTATTTTGGGGTACCATCTGTGTTTTAATTGGTAGTGCTTGGTAATGACTATAGATGGATTTTTGGAAATGTGCAATAGAAATCCAGTTTGTTATTATTGATTTGATTAAATGTTTGACCATCTGGTTGTTTGTGTTGCCGCATAAGGAGGATGACGGGCCGCCTCCCAGCCTGGCGGCCTTCTGCCCCGCTGACCCCGGCCTGGTGGTCTACACCGGCTATGGAGTGGAGAAAGAGCTGTCCTACTACAGCCTGGCTAAAAAACAGGTACCGTAGCTCAGAGCTTAGCAGCTCTGCTTTTTTTGTTTGCTTGTGAGCCATTAAAGCCCCCCTCCACTCAGTTTTTCCACGACCTGTTTCACCGTTGATGTTCCATGAAAACGTCCATGCGCGCGGCACGCACTGTATCAACGCACGTCACCATTGGTGCCAAAGAACTTAAGCGCAATAGTTTGTTCCACTGCAACATAATGAGTGCAGGCGCTGTTGTAACAGAAGCAGAATAGCGCCCTCTTGTCTTCAGTAAACTCTTTACATATCAAAGCAATATGGGCTTCATGGAAAGAGCATGACTCGAACTGGTTAAAAGTTATTATCGCTGCATTTTGAGCCTGGTGAACACTCGGTTAGCAAACATAGCTAAACGGCTAACAGCTAGCGAACGGCTAGTATCTACTGTAAATATTGTATTTACTGTCTATCATACGTCACTCATCAGACCATTCATTTACCAACAGCTTATTTTTAGGACTTTGAGCCCAAAATATGGTTATTTGTCAACAAAATAGACAGGCGAACACTGTGGCTATTCAGCAGACCCGGGGCCTGTCCCACGAAGCAAGATTAGTGGCTTAGCGAGGTAACTTCAGGTTTAACCCTGGGTTTGCCGTGCTACGACGCTACGAGTTCACTTCTTACTGAGATAGATCACCATCGCAACTTATGCTGCACGGCTAACCTGCTCCTGGGCAGGTTAAGTTCAGAGAATAAGATCAAAATCCATGAAAGACCCACCTTCTGACCAATCAGCTCTCTGGAAACAGCGTGTCACCATTCATATAGGGTCCCCATATGAAAAATAGATTGCATTCAAATGAAAAACATTATTGGCTCCTGTTGAATTAATTGAGGACTGAAGCCTTGCCCTTATACATAATTAAATTAAGCCTACTTACCACTTCGGAATATCATTATGTTTTTATACTTATTCATTTTTATTTGCTCCCAAGTAGCTGTGTTTGACCCTGCCAATTGCAGCGCAACGGTGCGTGAAGAAATATCACTAAATCACCGATGTAAAAATGTTGCATACACGATGTAATTCATATCTAGGCTACTCCTGCATTTTGTAGCTGTAACTGTGTTGCTTTTAGCTTGTATGATGTCATTGAAATCTTCATATATTCTCCAGCATTAGTCCTGTATGAAATATGCCACTCTGCTGCCAATATGTGACCACAAAATACATTATTTTTTATCAATGAAAAGTGAACTATGCCCGTACCAATTCAGTTCAGCAGCTTTTCTTTTTTTTATTCTTTTTTTTGTGTGTATTATAGGAATTATTCCATCAGTGCCACCAAACACATCATGAGTGATAGAGATAATTATTATTCATTGAGCCTAAATCTATGGTCTAAATAGGCCTATGGATTTTGGAAATTTAGACTGAAATAGATTGCACATTACTTCTAATCGTAAAAAGACATGCAGGTTTTATTGACTTTATGAGAGGGTGAATTGAAGCTGCTGTAAGCTCATACGTAGAGGCAGAAACCGCTGTTCAAAGAAATGACTAATGTCCTCAGTAACAGGCTAATATGCAAGGCAGATTTTTAATTCTGACATACAGTAAAGCTCTGCTAATTACACTTTTGATGTGCACTTTTAATGAATGAGGAAATAGGTGTACCTAGCGCTGTAAAATCTGGAGCTGTCCATATTGCATTGTGATTGGCTAGTTGTTACAAAGCACACCTTTTGTGGGCACGAGCTCACGTGCATGTGCATTTTCATGTGCACGAGCTCAGAGCTGGATAGGGAAATCCTAAATTGACAGACCCAGCTGATAACCACCTTCGTGGTATCGTTTAGCTCGATTTAAATTGTCTGTTCATTGTCTGTTCAAAATTGTCTGTTCATTGTCTGTTCATTCAAACCAGATCAAGGGGGCAGATCCTGGATTTGTTTATCTCCATTCGTGGTCCACAGGCTTGCCACATATGCTCAATGCCAAATCTGTTAAAGGGGCCATATTATGCATTTCTTAATTTGTTGTTTATAATTTATAATTTATAAAACAACAACTGATTTCTATTCCAGAATATTTCAATTGAAGATATTTTAGAAAATTACTGCTGCTACAAAACAACTTAAAGGGCCCATATTTTGTTGTTTTGTAGCAGCAGTAATTTTCTAAAATATCTTCAATTGAAATATTCTGGAATAGGAATCAGTTGTTGTTTTATAAATTGTTCTGAAAAATTGTTTCCAAGGTATCAAAGTATTAAATTCATTTTCCTGTAATCTGATTACTTACTGTGGCTATTAAAGTGAGTCTTGAATCTTGAAGATTCACACCTACACAGAGCAGCTGCTGTTGCGACAGCACACGTCCACATGCATTGTGTAATGGTATGCACTCTGCCCCCTACAGGTAATAAAGACGATTGCGCTTCCCCACTGGGCCACGTGCTTCAGCCTCTCCAACATGCATCTCATAGCTGTGGGATCAAAAGGTGCATTCTGCTATTCCTTGTTTACCATTACATCTAACAGTTATCTAAAGTATATGCTAACAGTATATGCTAACAGTTATCTAAAGTATATGCTAGCCAATAAATGAGTAACTTGAATGAGGTTTTAATGAGCTTGGAACATGTTTGTAGTTAGCTTCTCTAGAGACAGTCCAAATGAGATTGGTTCTCATCCGAGTGTTTGATGTGCGCCCGTTCTCTTCTTCAGAGCGAGTGCTGAAGCTGATCCAGTCCAGCAGCGGGCGGTTCCAGGACTTCCTGCACCACAGCGACTCCCTGCAGACGTGTCACTTCTCTCCGTCTGGCAAGCTCCTCTTCACCGTGGCTCACAACGAGATTTTGCTGTGGGAGGTGCAGGGTCTCTAGACAATCTTCCAAACCAAAAAGCACAGTTGGTTTGTGTTTGAAAAATGCTCGATATGGACTGAACAAAGTTGAAAATGCACTACAGTTCGTCCCCATGCTCACGTGCCTGATTTTCTATTAATAGAGCATTGATTAATACATTTATCTCATTTCATGGGTTCACAGACTCTTTTTTCCCCCCACTTTTTTTTGGGGGGTGGGGATATTTAATTTATGAAGAAGCTTCCTGTAACATTTGCTACACAGTTTATGCCGCAAGTGTTATTTTGTTTCTTGTGAGCAGTTTCAAAAGCTTTCAAATACACTTTATTTTTTATTTTTATTAAACTGACTACGGTATTTTGTTTTCTGTTAAAAAATAATTTCTAATGGTTTTGAATTTATTTTAGGTTTTCTTGCTGCAAGTTAACCACCATTGTGCAAGTTTTGGTGAGTGAATGCATCAGGTATCAATGGGTTAAGTCCACACACACTGTGTACCAAGCAATTTCCACTTTTGCCAAGGTGAGTAGCAGCCTGGCGCCCACCTGCTTCAGCATCTGATTCAGTGGCTCTGTCTGAATTTGGAGGTTTGGACTGTCAAAGCAGTTTATGGCAAAGGGTGGATCTGTTCTCTGAGTATCCCCAATCTTCATAACATTGGGTGGGAGAATGGCTCTGGGACAATCCAGGTAGAGCAGGCTGCTCCAACATCAAGCTGCCTCAAAATTAGTTAAACATTTCTTCTAATAGACAATGAGAAAAACCTACAGAAGCTTATTGCATTCACTTGAGAGAAAAAAAATCACCCTGTTTTTCTGAATTGAGATCAGTTTTAATTTAAAAAAAAAGTTTTCTGATCGGTTCTGTTTCTGATCTGGTTCATTCAGAAAAACAGCAACAACACAGATGATGTCATATAGGTCTAGACGGCTCGGCCTGGTGGCCAGGTCACAACTATACGAGGGATCAGCCAGCAGCTTTTTGGTAAACAAACCGCATCACTGGGGGGAAATGACAATGCGACCCTATGGAGCCAGCCTTGAGTGTCTCACTCTAGCCCCGGCTATGTTGTTTACATTTTAAAAGACCGCGACAGTTCACACAACTTTAACACAACATGCATATATTATACATCACACTCTTGAGATACTTCTGCTCTCACGTAAAAATATAAGCGATGTGCTGTATAGTTTTTGAGATATTAACGATTGTTTGGCACTGCTGCGGGCTTCCGTATTTCTGGGGGATTGTGATGTCATGTCCTAGTTCACGGATGACGTCATAAATCACTGATGAGGTCATAATTCACTGTTGGTGTCATACAGTTCACGGATGATGTCATAAATCAGTGAGATGTCAGACAGTGATGAGGTCACATATCACTGATGTCATACAGTCATACTCGAGTGAGGGATGTCATCAGTGAGTGAAGACGTGACCAACTAAAGACTGCACAGGGAGGCCACGCTGTTATTAGTCTGTCTTGTTTCATACTAGTACAATGGAGAGCCCAGAAGTCACGTTCATGTTGGCTTACATAGTGTTCACTCTCTGCCTCATGTTTACGCCGAGCGAGTTCCATTCGATTAACAATCCAGAATCTGTTTTCGTCCTGGCTGGGCAGTGAGGATATCGCCTTCATCCAGTACCACGTCAAGAGGACCAGCATTACCATGCTGCTCCACTCTGCACTGCCTCTGGCTTACTACATGGGGATGTGTATCACTGCTCCAGAAAACAAACTGGGCTATATCCAGCAGGTGAGTGGCAGCTGGCAAGCCTTTCTCCTCCTCTCCTTTTGCCTCCATTTGGCTAGCTGGTTGCTCATCATCTACTGGTCCCGCCTCCACTGGTCTAACCATCCAATCAGCCGGGCCCTGCAGAACCATTCCTTGCACGCCCAATCCGCCTGGGGCACTGTGGCAATGAGCATCAACACTGAGTTTAGACGGATAGATACATTTGCTAGCGGGCCTCCTGAAGCTAGGCTTATTATTACTGACACTTGGCCTCCTGAAGCTAGGCTTATTATTACTGACACTTGGCTGTTGAAGGTAACCACCTATCATGTGTATGTGGCATTACAGAGGCACAGTCGTGACAGTGACAAGAGTCGAGCCTCAGCCACACAGATACTGACTCAGAGTGGACCGCATCACCCCTTCTGTTAGACCCTTTGATATCAGGCTGAGGGACAAACTCCACGCTCCCATAAGAAATGCTGCCAACGTTGTGATCCACCAAACCATCAGTGATCTCTTCCTGGAAACATTCAAAGCTCAGGTGGAACTCAATCAGTCCTATACTCCCCCTAGAGGACAGGACTTGGAGACTTGTATGGGGCTGTATGCAGGCACCCGCAGGGACCAAGCTGATCAGACTGTGATGATGCCTCATGCCAGCAGTGTTTCTGCAGACCCATGTGGTGTCTCCTGTCTGGGTCGATGGTTCGCCAGCTGGCAGGACCAGCAAAGACCTGAGACCTGGCTGGCCAGCACAGTCCCCTGCCCCACCTGTAGAGCCACATTCTGTATACTGGATGTGTGTCTGGTTCACTGATAACACGCCGCACGCACGCAGATGGGGGGAGGAATTTGGAGAGAAATGTATTGGAATTTGGATTGCTTTACTGCAGAGGTTTTCAAAGTCTGAGACTGTAGGCCTCCCCCAGACAAAGCTTGGAAAAAGGTGCCCCCCTTGCGCAATTGCTGGATGCCTATGGTATCATGATTGTTATTTGATCCCATAGACACTCAACAATTGTGGCAAGATAGCCTGATATTGCTATTTGACATACTTCAGACTACACCCGATACATTAAAAAAAGTTCCTTCTCAAGGCATTTATTAGTTTCTGACTGGGGAAGTGGGATAATATAGATTCCACAAAACTACTGTATCTCTGAACTATCTTTAAACAAATCACACATATTTAGGTTAATCTATGTGATCTCCGTTTGATAATTTATGTAAAAATCCAGCCCCCCCCAATTCCATTCACTGAGCCTCCCCTGAAACTGATCTCCGTTTGACTGGGTGCTGCAAAGCTGGAAACATGCTACATCAGCATCGACTGGGAGCCTTGCCAGCAGCAGTCAGGATCCCAGTAATACACCCACAAAGTTTGAAGTCGATTTGACCTACAGTTCTCGAGTTATGCCCAGGACAAAATAGACACATACACACACAGTCTTGGAATTATGTTATAGCAACCTTTTTCAGGCCAAGTAGGACCCCTAGAAACAGCTGCATGGGACCCCCTACGATTTAAAATTAAATAAAAGTGTTGCATAATGCATTTCAAGCCTGGCCTATAATAACATTTATAATCCAGGATATCAGAATTTAAATGTATTTTTATTCATAGATAAAAAGCAAGAAGAAACAATGCATTAAACTCGATTTGTAAATCTTTTTTTTTTTTTTAATCAAAAGTAGCTTATTATTGCCTATTACTGTTTGGAGTTTACTTTTTTTTTCTCTAAAATAAAAAATTATAATTTGCACAAACTACTTTGACCCCTGGGGGCCCAAACTTTCCCTAATGAATGTTTTATTGAATGTGCTGTTTTGTCCAACAGAGGGCGAGTTTTCCCAGTCTGTGATGTGAACCGGAACGATATGGTTTCACCTTGGATGCTAGCGTTGTGGAGGGGCTCACACTTGGTGTTAGAAATTTGACTTTCAAATGAACGTTAAATCGTGTTTGAAGACCACAGCGTGTCTACCTGTTACGCAAAAAGAGAAGAAATATGAAACGAGACGTCAGGATACTGTTACTGGGGGAACGTAAGTCTTTCCTACTCGCATGCCAAAGAGGCGCAGCTAACTACAAGCTAACGTGCTAGCATTAGTTAGTGTGGGCGATATTTTTCCCCAGGAAGGCGAAGGCATGAAACTCCCTTCTCTGCCTCCGATTGGCCTAACGTCAAATGTTGTTCATCCAATCACATTCGCTTAGTTATCCTGCGTCTCTTTCTCAGCCAATCAGAGGCAGAGATGGGCGGGTCATGCCTTCGCCATCCTGGGAAAAATATCGCTTCCTGTAGCTAGCCGATGTAGCTACTATTAACGAGTCACTAGTTTGTAAATGTTCCCTCATCAGATTGACAGTTGACTATAAATACGCATGATCACTGACAGGTTTCTAACGGATGTCTCTTTTTTATCTTTAGAATAATTACAACGTCAAATCTCTAAGTATTTTTCAAGTACAATAATATTTAGATCAGCGGTGTATTTAGTTAGCAGCTGCAGTGTGTTGACATAAATGTCAGACTGTCAGCCTCAGATTGTCTTCAGTTTGCTCTGTGGTTGTGCACCTGCATTATGAGCTCAATTATGCTAACCATTCATGCTAACATGAATGAAACATCTTCAATTACGTTAGCTCATCTTGAGAGAGGATGGCACAGACCTGCTAGGTTAGTTCTCACTAACTCACTTGACTTAGCTAATTAGCTCTTTAATATAACGTTAGCCTAAGTAATGTAGTACTGTAATTACATTTATTCGTAATACAACTGAAATAACAAAACAGTGATGAAAATTGTGTTTGCTTCGTGCCATGTCAGCACCACCACATGACTCCATATCAGGGCGTGTGTGTGGGCATAATCAAATAAAGCCTAATCAACCAGTGCATGTAGTTTTGAGGTCAGGCAAAGTCAACACAGGCAAAATGTTCCCCTGCAATGGAATGAATCGCACTAACCTGACATCGCCAGACCCATTCACATTGCACTGCATTGCATTGTTGCCACAGCAAATGAAACATTAAGACTAGTGTCTCTCTTTCTTATTTTAAATATTCTGTAAAGAGCTGGATCAGGAGCAGTAGATCCTGGGTTTACTGACGGTTTCATTGCGCCAGTTGTACTGTTTCATCATTGTGTACTATTATTTTTACTCTCCCCTATGTTTCTCCTTCCCCCAGCGTGGTGGGCGCACCCACGCATCCCCCACAGTCTCTGACACGTGCACTTTAAACATGCACTTATATTCTTTCTTACACACTCACACGCACCCATACATTCATTCACCATTTCATGTTCCACACGGACACCTTTAAGGACCGCAATGGAAATAAGCTTCTAGCTTTATTGCGTTTATATCCTTTTGATAATGATGTGTATGTATGTATTGTATATATGTTTTCATTATCAATAAAGATGTCAATCAATCAATCAATCAATCAAAATCATGAGCTAGCTGGTAGCCCCATTTGTTCCTCGTTCGCATCGCCAAATTGCAATAGCGCCACATAACATTACTATCTGTGATATGAGATACCAAGTGGTTCAAACGGTTTCTTACTCGTTTCTAACGTCTTATCGCCAATTTGAAGATCTTCTATTCCTCTTGGATGTCAGAGTATTTTGTGTGGCAGTGTTACATGATATTCGGCGGTGAAACAACCGTTTAAAGGCAGTCTTTCGACAGCCTGTGCCGAATTTAGGAGCGGAGAGGCGCCCCAGTGCTGACAGGAAACCTTAGGAGTTTGAGTATTCCATGACATGTTTTGCTTGCCAGGCGCACTGGAATTGTTCACTGCGCCGTCGTCTCCATGTGACTGCAATGTTCTTTGCTCGCCGCGTGCAAGCGGTGCACCATGACAGTAACATTAAACACACTGCTGTAAATTTGGCACAAGCTGTCGAAAGACTGCTTTTAAACGGTTGTTTCACCGCGAGATATCATGTAACACTGTCGGACAAACTGCTCTGACATTCAAGAGGAATATAAGATCTTCAAATCTGCGAGAAGAAGACATCAGAAACGGGTAAGAAACCATTTGAACCACTTGGTACCTCATATCACGGATAGTAGTAATGTTATGTGATGCTGTCGAGGAGCCAACAAGGAACAAGTGGGGCTAGCTAGCTAGCAGATTCGTCAGATTCCCTTATTCTGGGGCCAAAAGCTACAGTCCATGGTCGTCTGGTAAAAAAGCGTAAACGGCCGTTGCAGATCTGGCGGATGCGCACATTTCCTGTGCTCCAAAAAACCATTCTGCTCTGAAAACAGGCCGTCATACAACGTAAATACATGTGATGCGAGTTATCTAGCTACAAAAATGAAACGAACTAACACCATGTAAAACCATCTTTCTATGGGGGAACGAAAATACTGCAGTACACAAAGCGGAAACACCACCTGAAACACACCACTGGGGGCGGGTCTTAGAGAGGAAGACCATGCAGTGCCACTAATGGGCACCAGGCTCCTTCTCCTTAGATAGGGCTTTCACACCGGCAGGGCTCCGTGCCGGTTCCGATTCCAGAACCCAGATTTGAACTGGCCGGCACGTTCAGACCGAAAAAATAATTGGTTCGGAACCTGAAAAGTTGGTTCTCAGCGGAACCAAAAAATAGTTTGTTTTTCCTTGGGAACCGTGACATCATCAGTGGGCGTGTCTCATTCTAGGCTGTGAAAACGAGCAGGAAGGAGAAGAAGGCAGTGACAACATGGAGAAAAATAATTTGCAGTGGTCTCCTGAGGAAACCAAATGTTTAGTGGCGATTTGGGCATCTACCGAATCTCAAGAAAAGATAGAAAGCAGTACAAGAAAGAGCAAGTCGTATGCTGAACTTGCGGAAGAGATGGCCAAGGCTGGGTTCACTCGAACGCCAGACCAAATAATTAATAAACTTAAAAAACTGAAGGACTAGTACCGAATAATGTCCTTCCACTTTGGTTCCGCTTAAACTGGTGTGAACACGGGCTGGTTCGCCAGAAAGCACCAACGTTCTGAGACTCCAGAACGGAGCCAGAGCCAGAACCAGAACTGTGTCTGTCTGAAAGCGGTATGTGAGAGAGAGTGGTGACGCGACATTAGGTTGAAGGTTCCCAGGCTACAAAAGCCAAACCCTAGGGAAGTTTAGCTGGAGAAAAGGTCACCTTAGTCTGCTTGTGTTGAGGCGAGGGCGCCTGTCTCTCCCTGTCAGCTGGAGTGGCCCTTTGCTTAAGTCTTTCTCTGTCTCATCCTCTTCATATTGTCATATTGTCTGCCCTAACAGCCAAGGTGGGGAAGACGTCACTCATCATGTCTTTGGTTGGAGAGGAGTTCCCAGAACATGTAAGTGTGTCTGTCTGCACAGCACTGCAGCATCACTGTGTTCACTTCTCAGAGAACACTGCCTGCCCTGACTATTGTTGCAGCGATTTCCACCAAAACTGACATTCATTTTGCTTTTAAACTCAAATTTCTTCCATTCCATCTGCACTGCCGGTAAGAGTAAAAGTAAAATGTAACCCACATTTTACGCGTTACCTTGTGTTCCTGGCAGCTCCAGTCTTAATTAAAGGATGGCTTTCCCGTGGGGAATATGAATATATATTAAATCTCACGCCCCTAAGGTTTTCGAATCCGTTGAAATTTTTGAAATTGGTTGTTTACAGCCAGAGATATCAACCAAAATCCACTCTGTGTGTGTGGGGGGGGGGGGGGGCGTGTGCGGGGAGCCGAAATCCTACAGTTCCCACAATGCACTGGGCTCGCGTGGCCTTAGATTCCACGCCCACCCCTCAGGCATTTGGCTGATATAAAACTCCATTAGGTGGCGGTAATGCACATATACTGTATGTTTGCCAACTGCCAATAAAACTCAAAGAAGAAGAAGAAGAAGGCTTCGACATAAAAACATTATGAGAAGAAGAAAAAATCAAAAATCAAATTGCCTCCAAATTGCACCAAATTTAAACCGAAGTATATACGTTGGGAGATGTCTTCATAAAAAAAAAAAATCATGCATTTTAAGGCATTTTCCAAGGAGTTACGCGCATCTGATGTTGTAACTATTTCATGTAAAAATGTGTAAAAACGGGTACATTGCTCAGCGTTGATTTCGTTACTTCAACGCACCTACTACTAGATGTAAAATTTGACGAGCTTTCCAATGCCGCCAGTCCCGTGTCTGTCTGTGCTTCCGTTCCCGAGATATGGTCTCTTTGCAAGGAGCTATGGGAAGCTAATATTAGCTACCGTAGGCTAGGCGGTCGAAAAAGATGGCTGCCTTTTGTTCAAGACCTCTTCAAGACCTCTGAAGGGGCGTGGAGGACCTCTAGAGGCAGGACCATGGCCCACATGGCCCACAGGCCCACAAGTAGTGTAGTTCATAGGTGCTCGACTTCCGCAAGGCTGGACTTGTCGCCCCGACGCGTTTTGCGTCAGAGCGTCATGGAAATAATGTGAGAGATGGTTGATAGCTCTGGCTGTAAACAACCAATTTCAAAAATTTCAACGGATTCGAAAACCTTAGGGGCGTGAGATTTAATATATATTCATATTCCCCGCGGGAAAGCCATCCTTTAATGGTTCATTGAAGATTCTTCTCAAAACAGCATTTGGTTTTGGATCTCCCACAGGTTCCCCTCAGAGCTGAAGAGATCACCATCCCCGCTGATGTCACCCCAGAGAAGGTGCCCACACACATAGTGGACTATTCAGGTGACGTCTCCTGAAGGCGAACACACAGCAACTCCCATCAGTATTCAGTCCTTGGATGTGTGTGTGTGTGTGTGTGCGTGTGTGTGTGTGTGCGCGCGCGCACAACAGTTTGTGAGTTTGCTGTAGCTATGTGTCAGACAGTGCATGTGGGTGTGTGTGTGTGTGTGTGTGCGTGCACGCGCGCATGTGTGTGTAACAGTTTGTGAGTTTGCTGTAGCTACAGTATGTGTCTGGGATGAGACAAAGTGCATGTTGGTGTGTGTGTGTGTGTGTGTGTGTGTGTGCGTGTGCGTGTGCGTGTGCGTGTGCGTGTGCGTGTGTGTGCGTGTGCGCATGTGTGTGTAACAGTTTGTGAGTTTGCTGTAGCTATGTGTCTGGGATGAGACAAAGTGCATGTTGGTGTGTGTATGGCACGACTTGCAGGACTGATTATGTTTCTCTATAACCCCAACAGAGACCGAGCAGACTGATGAAGTCCTGAAAGACGAGATCATCAAGGTATCTATAGCCTTACCAGCCCGCACTAATATAGCCCACCACTCAGCACTACTACATAAACGTTACACTTTAAAACAATGTGAGAGCATTGAAACATGCTGAGAAGTTGAGAACAATTAAAACTAGATGCAGATGTTCAGTTTGTCTACCTTACCAGCCACTTTGGTTTGGAGTTGTTTTTATTTGATCTAAAAAACCTACTTGGCTGGTAAAATAATGCTTGTTGTAAGTTAATTTTGGGATTCCCTGTGGACAAATAAATCTCTTTCCTCACATTCCTTCTGTGATAGTAAGTTTATTTTCGTTCTGCAGGTATCTTTAAGTGGAACTATTGTTGTATCTTTAGGGTTTAGAGAACTGTAATTCATACTAGTGTTGAATTAAAATGGGTTGAATGGAGTCAGTTATCTCTGTGTGCTTCGTGTGAAGTCCAACTGCCTTTTCTCCACACCACACAGGCCAATGTGGTGTGCGTAGTGTACGATGTCACCAACGAGGACACGATAGACAAGGTAGGAATTTCATACCCTAACCCTAAGCACACCACATTTAGTCAATACACGATCAAGATAAGACTCTAAACAAAGTACACTCTGGTCATAAGTTGCCCCTTGTCTTTCAGATCAAAACTAAATGGATACCTTTAGTAAATGGAGAAGCCGAGAAGGGGAACAAGTATGTATCAGCTGTTGATTCCACAAAATCTTATGGTGGGTGGGGTGTGTGCTGCCTGGCCTGTGCTGTTGTCTCGGCGCTGTGCCGTTGACCTATTGCACTAGTTGATATTCACTGTGTGCAAGGTTGTAAGTCTGCACTGAGTCGCCCTGGATAAGGGTTAGTGGTTTCTTGGTGCTCAGGCGAAGTGAAGTGGTATGCATGATTGGAGTGAATGAAGGTGTGTTGACTTCAACACCTAAATGTGTGTGTGCGTCTGCGTGCCATGCTTATGTGTTCATTCATTCAGTCATTTTCTATTGTCCCCATTTGTTGTATCAGGGTTCCCATCATCCTAGTGGGAAACAAGTCAGATCTGCGCTCTGGGAGCTCAATGGAAACCATCCTACCCATCATGAACCAGTTCTCTGAGATCGAGACGTGTGTCGAGGTGAAGCTTATCTCGCAGACACTTTCCACCCTTCCCTCTGACACACAAACATGGTTGCCTGCTTTTACACACTGATAATTACCAGCACGCGCCACGCTGTGCGTGCCGATTAGTTTGCAAAGATCATTGTAAAACTGAAGTAACTCTTTTTGCCGTTTCCCCTTTTCAAGTGTTCTGCGAAGAACCTGAAGAACATTTCGGAGTTGTTTTACTACGCCCAAAAGGCGGTTCTTCACCCCACCGCCCCTCTGTATGACCCTGAGGACAAACAGGTCAGACATTTTTAGAGATATGAGGCCATTTGTGGGCAGCTCATCTTTCAGTTTGTTCCGGCCCGCTCTTGGTGGAGTCGTGAGCGCTCCTTCTTTGTCTTCTCCAGCTGAAGTCCCCGTGTGTCCGAGCCCTCAGCCGGATCTTCTGCATCTCCGACCAGGACAACGACCGTATCCTCAGTGATGCTGAACTCAACTGCTTTCAGGTACCAGTGGAAAACCCCTACCTAATGTGATGTGCTCTGCTCAGCTGTTCATTGTACCAAAGAGTGAGTGTTTTCTATTCAGAATCTCTCTGTTTTGTGTAGAAATGTTGTTTTGGGAACCCTCTGGCACCTCAAGCCTTAGAAGACGTAAAGACAGTAGTGTGGAAGAACACCAGCGATGGAGTGCAGGACAACGGCCTGACCCTCAATGGTAAAGCTCAGCCAGGCACAAGAACATGCTAATTCAAACTGTTTTTGGAAGGCCACACTTAAAGTCGAGCTGAACCCAAGAATGACTTTTCTTTTCTTTTAGTTCAAATACGTGGGTATGCAGTGCACCTATTTAATAATGTATGCAAAACAAATCACAACAATCTAATTTCTTTAGCTTTTCACACTTTTTCACATCAAAAGTTCGTTTTTCAAGATTTCATTGATAACAGTAATTTACAGTTTGCTGACGTCACCTAGTACTATCAAATTTCTACCCCATTTCAACCAATCATTTCACGACATGCAGCTGTCAATCAAATCTTCATTTCAGGATAATTTTCTTTTCCAAATGAAGGAGAAAATGGCACCTAGTGCCTGTCATCTGGCAGAGTTCTAGCCCATAAACTAACTACTAACTTGAGCAATTATGCAAACTAAATCAAACGGTAATGTCTAAGAAAGCAAAGAAATGTAACTGGCTCGTTAAAACACGCATTCCAGGAATATTATTTACATTTATAACGATAATGGCGCACGCCTCCGAGCCTGACACCCTCCCTGGCTGTCAGGGGTCGTCTCTCGGAGATTCCAGGCGGGCGGGCAGCACCTATGGATCGGATTGTCCACTCGCTCCGCACAAAGCAGCTGGCTCCCTGGTACTCTGCGGATCCCACTCGCGTAGCATGACAACAGGCTGAATCCCACTCCATTTGGGGGTGGAACACACCAGGATTGGCCAATGCCAAAGCCAGTCCTCAGAATTGTCAAATCAAATCATCGACACGTATATGGTCCGCCTCTCAATTCGTTTTCAGTGTCCGACGCTCGCGCTGGTGCATTCCGTTCCGGTTCACTTCGACTTTAACTAATAGTTGGCTGCTTTATCTTTCTTTTTTCTTTTCTCTTTTCTTTTTCTTCGCAGGTTTCTTGTTCCTTAATACATTATTTATCCAGAGGGGGCGACATGAAACCACATGGACGATCCTCAGGAAGTTTGGTTATGACGACACCCTCGACCTGACAGATGACTACCTTTATCCACAGTATGTCTAGTGACACTGCTCTGTCTGTTGCACTCACACATATTAGTAGGGTTGCAACATTTTGGGAATATTGGGAGGTGGAAACCTTCCACGGGAATTAACAAGAATGTGGGATTGGGAATAATAGGGCTGGGGGCGCGTGACGTAAGCGCGGCTGAGCGTCGCTTGCCAGCACAATGCATTGTGGTCTATTACGACAAATCGCGGAGGCTAGTAGCAGCCACACCAAACACCATTCATCTGGCAACTAAATGTGGCCCTAAATTGAATACCACCAGAACAGAATTTACAAACCTTACGAATTGTTAGATGCCACTCTCCAATTCGGCATACATATTATCTCCCAAGAAGGACTTTGTGAATGTCAAATCTCATGTCTGGAAGTGGTTCGCTCTGCTGCTGTACTACCGCCCTCCACTGTGTATTTTGCGGGTAGAGCACTGTGGGAATCACCGGCGAAACATTTAAATATATTTGGAATGTGTGCTTCTTATTGGAGTATGTGTGTATGCCGAATTAGAGACATGCTTACAAGCATTCATAAAATGTTCAGGTTTCCATAAAAAGTCTCAACTTGTATGTTTAAACCGTAAAGTCACCGACTTCAAAAGCCTTGTTTTGATGTTCTCAGACTACGGGTTCCTGTGGGCTGCACCACAGAGCTCAACCATTTAGGTCACCAGTTCCTCCAGCGGCTGTTTGAGAAGTACGACGAAGTGAGTAGCAGTGAGTAAATATGACAGTTTGTACTGAATATATACAAATATATTCGATGCAAATAGAAGGTGCAAATTAACGTTAACGTAAATTAATGTGACGCTACTTATTCCGTAGAGAAGGGTGTTCTTGTTTTGAAGAAGTTGCTTGTGTTCCCTCCCAGGATAAGGACTCCGCTCTGTCCCCCTCAGAGCTTAAGAATCTGTTTTGCCCATTTCCCTACATGCCATGGGGCGCAGAGGTCTACACGGCTGTCCCAACCACAGACGAGGGCTACATCTCCTACCGAGGCTACCTTTGTCAATGGACGCAAGTATCTTAGTCGATTGTTAATGTTTCTGTGTGATTGCAAGCATGCCATGGTTTTACACTTTTTGTGCACCATTGAGTGTTTTAGTCTTTACTGCTGAAAGCTCACCTGTCATATTCTGTCCATGCCTTCATATGCAGGCTTTCTGCTTACCTTGACATCCACCGCTGTCTGGAATACCTCGGATACCTAGGCTATCCTATCCTGACTGAGCAGGACTCTCAGACCGCAGCAGTCACAGGTGTGTGTGTGTGTGTGTGTGTGTGTGTGTGTGTGTGTGTGTGTGTGTGTGTGTGTGTGTGTGCTTCTGCCAAGGTGCTTGAAGTGCTTGGATTTTGAGGGAAAAAGATTCAAGTCCTGGAATACGTTGAAAATAGTCCCTTTTTTAAACAAGGTGCTTAAAAGTCCTTGAATTTCACATGAAATCACACGTCACGTCTTATATTTTGACCAAAGTTGGTATTAAAAAGACAAAAGGCGCTTACTGAGGTATGAGCATCTGTTCAAAGTCAAAGCAATCTTTAGACAAATGTTTTCCCATCCCATTCACAAGATTGATAGTAGAATTAACTTGTTCAAGACAAAATGTAATATAATGCAAATTTGATGCCCCTTTTGGGCCAAATTTATACAACTGATTATTAAATGGATGAACAATTCTGACAGTTTGCGTTGAAGCCATCTATCCATGTTTGCTAGCAAGCTGGTATGCACGCAGTTTTGGCACTCATGAAGGGTGACCTCTTCACAGAGTAGTAGTGTAACAGTTGACACCTGCCTGAAATTACTAGGAATATATATATTACGTCTAATAATACGTCTTCCTTAGAATCAATAATCCCGGTGTCACAGTTAAACTCTCTTGTGTAGGAGGATTACAGTACCTGTCTAATCTGCTCCATTATAGGCCTGTAGATTAGCATGTACAGTATGTCATCTGAGGTAGAAGTGACACGTGAGCGAATGGCAGACTTTGAATCGGGCGTTGTGGGGGGCGTGGCTGACTTCGAGTCGGGTGTTGTGGGGGGCATGGCAGACTTTGAGTCGGGCGTTGTGGGGGGCGTGGCAGATTTTGAATTGGGCGTTGTGGGGGGCGTGGTAGACCTTGAATCGGGCGTTGTGGGAGGCGTGGCAGACTGAATCGGGCGTTGTGGGGGGCGTGGCAGATTTTGAATCGGGCGTTGTGGGGGGCGTGGCAGACTGAATCGGGCGTTGTGGGGGGCATGGCAGACTTTGAATCTGGCGTTGTGGGGGGCGTGGCAGACTTTGAATCAGGTGTTGTGGGGGGCGTGGCAGACTTTGAGCCGAGCGTTGTGGGGGGCGTGGTAGACTTTGAATCGGGCGTTGTGGGGGGCGTGGCAAACTTTGAATCGGGCGTTGGGGGCGTGGCAGACTTTGAATCGGGCGTTGTGGGGGGCGTGGCAGACTTTGAATCGGGCGTTGTAGGGAGCGTGGAAGACTTTGAATCTGGTGTTGTGGGGGGCCTGGCAGACTTTGAATCGGGTGTTGTGGGGGGCATGGCAGACTTTGAATCGGGCGTTGTGGGGGGCGTGGCAGACTTTGAATCGGGCGTTGTGGGGGTTACCATAACTTTTTACCATAACAACGTCAACATTAGCATAGTGAATGTTTGTCAGTTATTGTCCGTCTGAGAGCTTGATAGGAGGTATGTCTTGTATGTTTAGTTGCCGTGCGCTGTGTATCTTTGCTGTGTGAGCCTGAGGACGGTATCTCTGTCAACTAGGGCAGGATTAGAAAGTGTGATGTAATAAGTCCCACTGGCACTAATCACACAAAATCTGTCTTGCCTCGGAGGTGAGACCCTTTAGTTGACCCTATTATAAAATCTGTCTTGCCTCGGAGGTGAGACCCTTTAGTTGACCCTGCTGTAAATGTGTGAGAGGCCAAAAGCCCTGGGGACTGGCTATTGGCCACCAGCTGGCTTTAGCATGTAATTGGGTTACAGTGCTTATTACAGTGTTATTAATCAGTACTTGGTTGAATTTGTTTTGCTAAATTTCTTTGTTATTTTCTCTCTGTTACTGTCTGTTTATGCATTGTGTTGATGTTGTGTCCGTATGCGCTTGTTTGTGTTTGCAGTGACACGGGAGAAAGAGGTGGACCTGGAGAAGGGCCAGACCCAGCGGTCAGTCTTCCTCTGCAAGGTGATCGGACCACGGGGGACGGGCAAAACAGCCTTTCTCCAGGCCTTTGTGGGACGCAGCGTTGTGGTACGACACCATCTGCTAGCCTGGGACTGAACATGTCAAGCATTGCAGTATTAAACTGTTACAGATAGAATGTGGACCCCAGGAAGAGTAGTCGCTACCTTGGTAGTGACTAATGGGGATCCAAAAAAATAAATAAAATAAAATAAATAGAATCAGGCTTTTTGGCTCCAAGTGACATCTATTCACTTGAGCTTAAAAAAAACGATCTGCACTCTCAACACTAAAGGTCCTTACACATCAAGAGCAATGCGAATATACGGCACGAAATTGCGATGCGAGTTTTGACCCACCTGTCAATCACAGCGAAACTTCGCCGTTGGTATGCACGGTTGCATTAACTGTTATAGTATATTATTGACGTGCGAATTAATCGCACGAAAAAAACGCTCCCGATGTGTAAGGACCTTTATGACGGTGATGTGTGACTAATTTTTCTCTGTTTTCTCCAGAGTAAAGGAAATTCCAGCAGTGCCTTCTCCCCCTATACCATCAACACTGTCCAAGTCAGCAACCAGGAGAAGCATCTTATCGTAAGTAGCTCCCACTCTGACCTCGACTCCTGACCTTTGCTTTGACCCCGGATCATAGTTTCAACCAAACCCTCACCGCCACGCTCGTCTCTTCCCTCTGCAGCTCTATGAGGTAGACGTGGAGACGGAGGTCCTGAAGGCATCAGATGCCTCCTGTGATGTCGCCTGTCTCATGTACGACACTAGTGACCCACACTCCTTTGACTACTGTGCCAGTATATACAAGGTGGGTAACTGGTGCTGTGTGCCACTGTGCACACACTTAGTTAGCATAGCTGGAGATATCAGGCAGGGCTGCATGTCTTCAGAAGAAGCCATTTGTTTTTGCACAGCATGAAAAAAGCAACTTCCACAGACTTGAGAATTGCCTGAGCGAGATAATCCATCACGCTAAACACAAAGCCTCAATTTGCTTTTGACAACCTTTGTGTTTTATAGTCATTTAATTTGGCCAGACTTGAGTATTTCCATATCAGCGCTGCATTACGTTACACACAATGCTTCCTGTCAGTCACTGATGTATAAAAGTTTCAGTTACATTGGCTTCATTTACTCTCATTTTGGCTCAGTAGAGATGCCGGTTATGTTCGGGAGAAGAACGTATTGTTAAATTCCATTCTACAACTTCTAGAAAGAAGAGTCTGAGCCATGAAATAACCCTTTACAAATGTTGTCTTTGGTTGTTGACTTTGTTGTCAAATTCATGCCTTCTCATTTAGGGGGTGTTTTAGTTAGTCGGGAGTGGACAGCAGTTCATTTCAACTTCGGTTTGACACAGAGAAATGTCTATTAAAAAGATGTGCACCCCGAGGAAACAAGGGTTGTGCAACAGATTTTTTTTTTTTTTCACAAGTCTGCCCTGCTACAACCATGCTGTGTGTGTGCGCGCGCATGCGTAAAATGCTTTGAGGAAATGTAAACTAGACCTAGACAGAAGTAAATGGGCTTTAACTTTAAATGACACAGCCACTTACTTCCCTTCAAAGATATCCTCACTGGACTTTGCACAGTGGCAGACCTCATCCCATGTCAATAACCGCAACCTAGATGTTCTTCCCTTTCTCTCTCAGCTGAGTTTCTCTATTCTTTATCGTGGGTCCTTTCTTAGCAACACTACATGGAGAGCAACATCCCATGTGTGTTGGTGGCTTCCAAGGCGGACCTCCCCGAGGTGAAGCAGCTCCACGGCATGACCCCGGCCGAGTTCTGTTACAAACACCGGCTCCCTCCTCCGCTGCCCTTCTCCAGTCTCTCCCTCGACTCAAGCAGCAAGAACACCTACACCAAGCTCGCCTGGGCAGCAATGTACCCGTGAGTTCTACTTTGACAACTACTTATTTTCTTTTCTTTTTGCTCAATTCAGGCATCCTTGAAAACCTGGGGGGAAAAACCATAATCTGAAAGTGGTGGGGTGGAGAAACAAAACATTGATTGCGCTAAAAGTAGTGACTGTTTGCTGTTTTGTGCCCGTCCCTTAATGATTTCTCTTCTCTCCCCAGACACCTGAATGGCTCAGACATGAGCAACACGTCATTCTGGCTGCGAGTGGCCTTGGGCTCAGCTGTGGTCGCAGTCCTGGGCTTCGCCCTCTACAGAGCCTTTGCCAGACAGAAATGACCCACCAGGGGAACCACCCCTGCAGCCTTCAAGACCAAACCTCCAGGACCGGCTCCAGGCCCCACCGCAGTCTGCACTAGAAGGCCTCCATCATGTCACCTCATTTACTCCCGGTCTGCCCTCCAGAATCTCACATCCTTCTCAACTTCCTCATCTTATCCCTCCCGACCCTCTGACTCACTTGATGGTCCAAATCAGAAGGCAATTTGGAAGCTTGTGATCTTATATTCCCCTTTCTGCGCCGCCCAGCTTGCTCTGCCTTGCTAACACCGTCTAACCGGGCTAAGCAGGTGTTAGCCTCTCTGTGCTCGGTGCGCTGATTGAAGAGCTGCTGCTGTTGAAAGTCCGAACGGATACTTAAAATGCAGGAAGACACTGTGTCAAGTCCATTGCTTTCCCCTCATTTATCTATCATGTATTCATAATAAGATTGGAGATTTTTCTTTCTTTCTCTATATGCAGTCTTTCCTAAGCAAAATGGGGGAAAATGCCAAATTGCAAATGGAGGATCATACCCAACCATAGACTCGTCAGCCGCTAAAGGGCAGCATGAAGTATTTTTAACAGTCCATATTCCATATTGGTTGGGGAAGTGACTAAAGATGGGGCATCATTGTTGTTCAGGCCCGAGCCTCAGAGAGCACCAGCTGGGGGCACACTCCCACAGCAAAGTCCACCCAGCAGACATCTTGAGTGGTCGCTGCCGAACAACTTGCTGAACTCCTCCGCGAAACAAGACTGTCTTCCCTTCGACCAAGCCACCACAGATGACATTAGGTGTTCAGATCTGAATTGCCAAATACTCAAAGCATCTTGCAGCAAAGAATAGCTGTAGTCTGTTGTTTGCCTCTTAGGGCATATTATTACATCTATTTTCAGAAGCTAGAATCTGATTGATTATATAGTTTTTAGCAGTTTGTCTCCCGATGATCTGCCGTGTTGGTGGCTTTTCAGGGAGAAATGTATTTCCTTGCATGACGAAAACAATGCTCTTTTGTATTTGAAAGATGAAAGGTGCATCGATTTTTATACTGCATCTGCAAGAAGAAAAACTAGAAATAATATTTTCTCATATCCAAACAACAGTAACCCTTGTCCTGGGCGGGCAAACCTTAAAAATGACAATAATGCTGAAGAAATATCTGCTCCAATTTGATCTCTGCTTTACCAGAATTTACCTTCTGACATTGATTTGGAATTGATCAATATATTCATTTCAATGAAATCCAAAAATGGTTGTTGGTCTGTGCTATTTTTATGTTCATACACCTGCCTGTGTGCAGACCCTTTGATCTCATTCACCTGCGCTTGTATTCCTTTACTTCCAACATGGGACAGTCATGTCTGTCTTTGGTTATTTCAGCTGGGGACCTGCTGTTTCACAGGATCAACTTCTGTGACTTATAAACTGTGGCTATTGCTGACTGAAAGTGAACTGAACTAGATGCTTACTTAAATAAAACACAGACCAGACCAGTGAATTTTGGGCCAGAAGATTGTATGTGTTAGGATGTCGCGGATCCTGTGGTTTGTGTTGATATGTTGCAGGACTCGGGTGAATTTATCCACCTCCCTCTTGCTTCATCAATCAGATTTAAGATGAGTGACATGTTATGACTGTATTCTGTTCTGTCAGTAGTGTTCCACATTTATCTCCACCTGTTGCAATTTAGCGGCCTGACCAGTGACCACTCGCGTTCCATTAGATTCCTTATAGCTTGTGGTACATTCAGAATGCTTGTTACAAATAAGACATTACTGTTTAAAGAATGTTATAGAGAGCCAAATTGGAACGTCACTTCCTGCTTCAGCACTGTACCAGAGATGTTCATCCGCCATTTATTGTCCCACAGACATTTTGTAAAATGCTTATACTGTACATAATTAAAAAGAATGCGGGTTTAAAGAAAATGTTTTTTTAATTTTTGGTCCGAGTGAAATGATCTATGGTCTCTCCCAATTCTAAATATAGCTGAACCGTTTGGTTTGTCCAAGTAAAACTATTTATATAGGCATTTTACGAAATGTCTATGGGAAAATAAATTGCGGAATTAAATCTCAGGTACAGTGCTGAAGCAGGAAGTGACGTTCACTTTGATGAATTGTGTTCTCAAGCCTGTGTGATTGGAGTGTAAATGTTGCAACTGCGGTATATTATGAAATTCACTGAATACAAAACGGCACTTGCTTTCAATGGTAATGCATTCTACAGTGTAATTGAAGTGGAGATTGTGCTATGATGGCAAATTGCAATAATTTGTTTAGCGAATGTTGCACTAGTCTGTTGACGCAACACCACTTACTATCCTTTTGCACAGGTGTAAAAGAAGAACCGACTGTGACATTAATTGTTGGTATTACACATTTTAAGAGTGCATGCTCTACCTTGATCAACAAGAAGCTAGTTACAATGCTAATTTAATGATGGTATTGTTTAAGGATGTTATATGATTGTAGAGAAGGTAACCGCATATAATCTTTGCTCTCATCAGTTAGACTGCATTCTGTCTCGCTGCAGTCTCAGCCAAGTGGAACCAGGAGGGAAAGGCTGTTCCTGAAAGCTGCCACAAGATGGAAGTGTTGCACCTCAGGTAAGAGAAAGGAGGCAGGACAGTGAGCGTTGGGTGTATCTTACAACTGAACTCACTGTCCAATACTGTGTAGGGCTGGAGGCACTGAGCAAAGTAGCTTTCAGCATTTTGTTTGAATTGTGTTTAAAATCAGTATAATGTCAGGAAAAATGAATCAATTGTTGCGTTGAGGTTATTGTGCGTTTAAAGCAACACGCCCAACTTAATTTCGTTATAGAGAGTCATGTCCGCACCAAGAGCTCTGTGCCAGTATTCAAGCTGTTGCTGCCCCGCCCCCCTCCCCACAACACAAGGGAATTAATTTGTGATCCTCTAATTGATCCCTGAAGAGACTTTATTTTTGCCCCCTCTCCACAATGTCAGAGGTCAGGCTCGGCCACAGAAAAGCCAGCCAGGGGCTCTTGGTCAAGGCCAGGGCACCTCAGCAGGGCAGATGCTTGCTGTCACGTGAGACTAACTTGGTTTAGACCAGGGGTGGGCAACATTTTTTCCCCTGAGGGCCATACTGACTTACATCAAGTAAGCGAAGGGCCACACATTGGAGATTATACCTGCCAACACTCCTGATTTTCACGGGAGTCTCCCTATTTTTAACCCTCTCTCCCGTTGTGATTGGTAATTTCTTTGTTAATCTCCTGATATAATAGTGATACAAATCCAATGGCTGTAGCAGATGAGATGTATTAACAAAATTCTGCCTTTTATTGAGTTTTTGGGGGTCGTTTTGTTTTTCTTTGAGGACCTTGGGGGCCGGATTGAGATGGTGCCTGTGGCCGCATTTTGCCCATCATGTGTGGCTTAGAGACCACCTGGAAGGCTTAGACTCTACCCAGGGGTTTTCAAAGTGGGAGGCGGGCCTCCTCAGGGGAGCTCCAAGCAGATTCAGGGGAGGCTCAGTGAATGGAAGTGAAAATTACTTATTAAAAGAAGATCATAGAATATAACCTAAATGTGTGTGATGATTTGATTAAAGAGATAGTTCAGAGATACAGTCGTTTTGGGGAATTTGACAGTTCTTCCCACTTTCCCAGAGTCAGAAACTAATAACTGCCTTCAGACAGACCTGTTTATGTATAACAGCAATATCAGACTGTTGAGTGTGTATGGGATCAAATAAGATAAGCATGATCCCATAGGCATCCAGGATTTGAATGAGGGGAGGCGGGGCTCCTTTTTCCAAGCTTTGTCTGTGGGGGGGGGAGCCAGACTTTGAAAACCCCTGCTCAAGCGAAGAGGGCTTTCAAAGGTGCCATTTCGCAGAATCTGAGGGCTCTTGCACATATTTTACTCCCAAAGAATAGACAGAACTTGTAATTATGTGCACGTCTATAAAGCCCTTGAATTCCCCTAAAATTAGTTGTTTAAGCAATTATCATTCATGAAGTGATGCTTCTAGCTAGTTATTTTATAACCCGGTGTCTCTCTAATCGCTCACTACTTTGCATATGGCACCTGGCGCCCACAATATCAGCGGGATCGCACTAACAGCCATGTACGGAAATTACATTTTGTGTTCCATATATGGGCTCTCGGCGACATTTATGATCCAGGCGCAAATAGTTTTTACTCGCTTTATAATGCAGTGGACAAAATGTGTTATAAAAAGGAAACAATTTTATATTATTTTCTATTCAACTTTACTCAATCATTAATTACTCCTGACGACCTCCCATTTCGCTGAGATGGTTTGAACACTTCATGTTTACGCACGCGTAAAGTGCGCGTAAAAGTTGCCAAACAAACACACTTTGTAGTAGAAGATGACAGGTTTATTGAATTGCAGTATAAACAGTTGTTAAAAGTGATTCAACACGGCGGGATTGATATGAATCGTTGGAACACGAGAAATTCTACAAAGATGCAGCTCAAATTGACAGCATGGAGCCTCTGGAAAATCTTGCTGACGTCCACTGCCTATACAGGTCTATAGCCTACATTGTGAAGGCTCAACAATGGTCACTATTGAAACACTTGTTTCAGTATGACCTCGTGCACTATCAATGCTCCAATTTCGAGTCACATATGATTTTTTTTTAGCCCAGGCTATCCAAGGATCAGACAGGAATAACGGTAACAGTATTATTAATGTCAAATAAAAATGCTCACAATTACGCAACTTAATTCTCTACAGCATCATTAGGCTATAGTGCAATGAAGGGGAACAACTGGTAAAAACATTATAGTTTAAGTTCGCATGAGACCATACAAAAATAATACATATACGAAAACATTTCCTCAAAGTATTTACAGTGAATTTCTGTAATCAAGTCTCTCTGATATTGTCCTTTACTTCTTTTTCGCTGCCCTTTTCGCTGTCTTGGCCTTGGGCTTCGCTGCCTTCTTTGGAGACTTTGTCTTGGGCTTGGCTGCCTTGGCTTTCTTCGGTGCTGCCTTTTTGGGCTTCGCTGCTACCGCCGGCTTTTTCGCGACCTTTTTCACTTTCTTCACTGGAGGTTTTGCCTTCTTGGCTTTGGCCGGCGACTTGGCCACCTTCTTTGGTTTGGCCACCTTCTTGGGTTTCGGGGCTTTCGCTACTGCCTTCTTTTTGGCAGGTGACGCCTTCGCCTTGGGTAACTTTTTGGACTCCTCGGCTTTGGCCAGTTTGAAGGAGCCGGACGCGCCGATGCCTTTGGTGTGGCGCAGGACCCCCCCGGCCACCATCCGCTTGAGCGCAAGCTTGATCTGCACGTCCGAGTTGTCGCCCACCTTGTACTGCTGCTTGATGTACTTCTGAATGGACTGACGGGACGCTCCCTGCCGGCTGGAGTCATTCTTGATGGCCGCCTCGATCATCTCCGAGTATTTGGGGTGCCCAGCGGATTTCCTGGGCTTGGCTGCCCTTTTGGCTTTGGCTGGTGCTGCCGCCGTCTCTGCCATAGTGACTTTCTCTCGAGTTAGTTCAGCAATAAACTGTTATAGGTGCAGATTGTCCGCGGCTGCCTTGGTACAGCCGAGCGTCACAACGCAAGCACGTCCAGAAATAACAGGCTTTTCCCGAGAAAGTCTGCAAACAGTGCCAAACTTGGAAAAAAAATAGAGAAAATAATATGTTAGTAATTTGCTACACGTACTGACACAGGAGGCTGGATCATATGGATGAGTCTTATTCCACAGGCGCTCATGTGAGCCTATGAAGCCTATCTGCGGACGTGATTGAGAACAGCAACTGCCAGCAGCTGATCTAGCAGACTCCATGGAACTGGCGCCGTCCTGTTTGTGTTTCTTCATCCTCCAACTTCTGACAAATATAAAAGCCACGGTGCCGTACTGATCCACAAAACACCCCGGGCTGATAGTAGACACATTGGGCTTCACGGTGACACACTTATCCCTCGTCGGCTCTGCCAGAGAGCAACTTTTATTCCAGGAAAACCCGCTAGAAGTAATGCGCGCTGTGAACAATTTTGTACAATTCGTGATAAATTGACCCAAACATACGGAACCAATCGCTGAAATTGCAAATGCATATCGAAATTGAATCTATACTCGAACGGATGCACGTGGTTCGAGCTGTGCAGAATTTAGTTTTTGCTTTTAATACAGCGATACAGTTGTCCAACTAACACAGTCCGGCCATTGACTTTGAGTGACGTGGTCGAGATTATTTACTGTTAAACCTCTTATAAATTACATTTCACGGTATCTAAGTTATGGATGAAGCTTGCGTTGATAATATAGATTTGTGTAGGTTGTATTGAGGCGGATGGGGTTCTTGTGTTTGGTGTTTTTTGGACAGAAATGGTTATAGCTGTCACTATGGCAGTCGCCACTGAACTCCATTGTCAGGAAAGTTGCCAGCAGATCCAAGATCATGATTTCTGATAATAGTTAATCAAATGTATGAGGGGTGATGGCTGCTCTTTTACCAGGTGTGAGCCCAGCTGGAAGTGTGACTGTAGTGTGGACCAAAGTAAGCTCTCCTTCAATATAGCACGCATTGTGGCATTCTTTTGTTCAGGAGCTGGTGCATCAGACCAGAGTCCATGACAGTTTGATATGCATATTTATATTTTCAAGAGGGGGTCCGGTGTTTATTCTAGAGCAACACAAATCTCCCAGATAACACACTTTACATTTATCTTTTCTTTGTTATTGTTATATTTTTATTATAGGCTATATGATATATCCCCACCAGTAGCAACGCCATCTTGATTTCTTTATGAAAGTCACATCACTGTTTAGATTAGCCTACTCCTGGGCTTTTTCCGACTTTTGTGATATTGGTTAGTTAGGTTATCTACTGTAAATAGCCTATCTGTTTTTCAGGTCAGTTGGTGTCTGTCCTGTCCCCATCAGTTTTATTCCCATGGTGTAACGTCAGGCAGGCTGTTTGTGGGAGATAGGCTGGTATATGTGTATGGTCCTGCTACAGTGTGCTGAGCGTTTTGAAGTCATGAAGTACCTTTGCTCATCAAATAGGCTATAATTACCTATCCTTATAGGCCTATTTCACCTGTCCGTTTTGTTGGATGTCGTCATGTAGCCTGTGTATAATCTGTAAATTGCAATGTTGTGAGGGAAATCATATTAATTATCGGTACCTCTCTGTCCTCTCGTGAGTTGTGTGTGTGTGTGTGTGTGTGTGTGTGTGTGTGTGTGTGTGTGTGTGTGTGTGTGTGTGTGTGTGTGTGTGCGTGCGTGCGTGTGTGCGTGCGAGTGAGTGAGAGGGTGACTTATTTGGTGGGTGAGTGAGCAAGGGAGGGAGTGAATGAGTGAATAAAAGGGAGGGAGATGAGTGAGTGAGTTAACCAAAACAAAATGTGTTTTTTTAAATAGCACATTGAGTCAAATGGAGGGAGTGAATGAGTGAGTGAGTGAGTAAAACAGGGAGGGGGAGTGTGAATGAGTGAAAGGGGCGGAGGGAATGAAAGGGTGAGGGAGGGAGGAGTGGATGGAAGGATGAGGAGGTGAATACAAGAGGGGGGAGTGAGTGCGTAAAGGAGGAGGGGTGAATGAGTGAGTGACCGAGGGAGGGTGGGGGGCGTAAATGAAAGGGTGAATGAGTGCGCACCGCGTATGGCACTAATGGACAACACACTCACATGCCTCTTGTTTGACGACTATACGGGCATATGTGTAAACAGTCGTCGACCTGTTAGGATTTTATTTTTATTTTAATAGCATTTTTATTTTTTAGAATGATTTTTTTGTCCCGTTTGACTACCGAGCATTCCGAAGTGAGGTGCGTGCGTGCGCGTGCGTTCGTTCGTGCGTGTTTTGGCTATAGTTGCGTGTCCAGGAAACGGTGCTGAAAAACAGCACCCAAAACACTACGCGGGAGGCGTGTAGATTAGACCACTCCCTTCCGACCATAGACTGTATGCTCCTATCCCTTCCTCCGCCGACAGAGGGATGTCCTCCACAATAAACCACCGGGGGTTAGGCTACTACTACACAGTTACAACCTATCGTTACAACATAGCAGCCTACTACTAGTGTAACATTTTGACCCACAATGGCAGCTTTAGCCTGCTGTGATCCTCAAACAATGAGCAGATCCTCATTGTTTGTTTGTTGTTTTCTTTATTATGCGTTATGTGTGCCTTGGTGTTGATGGTGTCATGATAGCATTTATAAATATCAATTTACGAAGAATAGCCTACGTATTTTTTAGTGGTGTAACTATTATTCGTATTGATATTTGTGATGTTTGTTTGATTATTTATTTATTTATTTATTTTTTATTTATTTATTTATTTATTTATTTATTTATTTATTTATTTATTTATTTCCCCAAGAGTGTGGAATGTTTTAGTGGAGTAATCTTGGTAATAGTGTTGTATTTATTTTTGTTATTATTGGTGTAATAATGTAGCCTATCTTGCTGCTGCTGCCGACACATGGAAATCAAGCTTTCATTTTGTCTGTAGCCCTGCCAGTATCTGGGGTAAGCTAACTACAGCACATTATTCCCAGTTCATTGCAGGTGTCTCAAAATAGTTTGTGGAAATAAAAAGGAAAATCACATGAACAAAGGCAAAACAAAAAAAAATCTTTAGAAAATTATTAAAAAAGTTTCAGTTACAAAATACAAAAGATCCCAGTATTTCAAATAAATAAGATAGCCTATGTAAAAAAATTCAGTTGATATCTTGAAATATTTCACCCTTGTTCAACAATGCAGAGGAAATTAGTCCCTTCTCTCGGTTGCCATTTTACAAACATCTCAAGTACCATTATTCTTCTTAAATAAAAAAGTAAATGAATAGATAATAAAAATTGGACAAAAAAAAAAATATATATATATACAGCAGACATAAATAAATAAGATATTAATAAACCAACATTGTCGAAGGACTCAAATAGTTACACACAGCAATTTATAGTAAGAATGAATCTACAAACTATAGTCCTGGAAGTGCAAGATCACTATGCTCATAGATACTACTGTATCAACATTACTCAGTGGATATATCCAGCAGTGTTGTAGTACTCGAGTCCGAGTGACTCATGACTTCACTTGGACTTGAGCACTGATGACTCGGACTTGGACTCGAGCATTCATGCATTCGGACTGGGAAGTTGGAGACGAGGACTCAGACTTGTTAATTGATGAAGGCTTCTTTTTTCCTTTTGTAAAATGCCCTAATAATTTGCGCAACATATTGACTATATTAATACCATTACTTTCATCAATTGTTTGCAAGGGCAGGCGTGTTTGTTCCACCTGAATGTGGATTCACGTTCATGTTCAGTAACTCCGGTCTCCGGACTCGGACTCAGGGTAATGGGGAGTCAACACTTCGGTGGTAGCCTGGGTAAACCCAGCCTCCACGTGACCTCTATGTACTATCAGTCACGAAGAGGCTGGCGTTTTGTTGATTATGGGCGTTTTCAGGCAGAGGGAGAGGGGCAGGAGTACCTCCCCTGATAGACGACTCCATCAGCCAACTAGCCCCTTTCGGACTCTTCCGGGTATGACGTCATCGTCATGTGATCGTGTCTACCCTACACGAGTCCCTTATCCGTGACTTGCCTGCGACTCTCGCTTTCAAGCTGTCTAAATCAGCGATACGCACGTGTCAACAAGTGTCACAGAAACATTTCAAAGCCACCTACTAAAGCAGAAGGGTTCATTGCTTCTCGACCAGGGGTGTAGGCCGGGTCCCCTTTAGTGAAGCCGTTGCATGTTAGATCGCCGCTCTGGCGGCAGGTGCCAGTATAGGTCACAAGGCCCGCCTCCCCATGTTAGTGGATGGGGTTCAAATATACATACTACTGCATGCGCTGGGACGCGTCATCAGTGATGTTAAGTGGGGTCGTGGGGTTTTTCGGGTCTCTCAACATCATACACCCTCGCCCAGTAGACCCAGCCGAGGCCGATTACGACTCCGACCCGCGTCCCAGAAGCAGCCGCTCACGGATCAGCCTTCCTACTCTGTCTGCAACGTTGCCCGCGGAAGGGTTGATCACGCCCAATCCGCTGCAATAGAGTTTAGTGCTACACCGCAGTATTGAGAGACCTTCGGTGCATGGAGGTCTAAGGCCCTGTGGGGTGATTCCAGGCCGGGCACCTCCTTCATCTCACCAGAACCTCCCGTGGAAAAAGGCAATCCTACCATGCCGTACCATGGGCAGGGAGGATGCCTCAAGGAGGCCTGTGCGCTGCACGTCATTCACCTGTGCCGAGCACACACCCGTGCGTGCGCACACTCACACACACATACTGTACACACAAGAGACAGACACGCACACAGATGACATCCGTGATGATGTCATCAGTGACATCACGGATGTCATCAGTGATGTCATCAGTGATGATGTCATCAGTTTGAGGCTCACGAGAGAGACTGAGGGGGAGGGAGAGAGAGGAGAGGGAGAGACATTGTGCACCCGCCAATAGGGCAGGCAAGGCCACACAGCAGCCAAGCTGCGGGCAAGGCCACGCAGCGGCCGAGCTGCGAATGTGAGCTGCAGGACGTGCGACTAGGAATCGAGCGCACGTAGCACGCAAGATGCCTAGTAAATCCAGAAGGAGGCAGTAATGCAACATAAAGGCTACTTCTGTGGTGACTCAGTCTCTGACACTGGGGACTCGAGACTCGCCTCCGGCTTGAGATATAAACAGTTAGTAGACAGTTAAACAGTTAGTAGATGGACAAGCCCGTCTTTTATTGTCACACGAACACACCCAACACATGCATGCGGCCACAAACACACACTCATGCTGACGGTGGCCGGTGAAATTTGTCCTCTGCATTTAACCCATCCAGGCTTGTCCTTTCCTCCGGGGGGCAGGCCAGGAGCAGTGGTCGCTTTTTCTTTCCAGCGCCCGGGGACCAACTTCAGATGTTGTCGTCACTGGTCGGATGACGATGACGATGACGATCTTCTGCTTGTTTTTAGTGGGGGGGTTATGTACGGAGGAACCCCCTGGGGAGCACGGGGAGAACATGCAAACTCCACACAGAAAGGCCCTTTTCGACGAGATAACCCACCTGGGCAGTAGGCACTGAAGATATTGGGGGGAACACAACCCCAGCGCCCACAGCGTCCCAGGCGAGAATCGAACTCAGGACCGACTGCGCCACCGATATAGCGACTTGACTACAACACTGAGATCTAGTATAACCCAATGTACTATTGTCAAATGCAAATTTTGGCGTTGAGCTGATCACCGTTTAGTTGAGTTGCTTATTGCGACTGTTACAGTCACACTGTCTCTGTCTCGGTGATTGGACCCATACTGTGTTGAGGTGATAGAACGTGAGGACAGGACATAAGCATTTTAATATATTTGTCCTCAGGCCAGCCATGGTGGGA
Source organism: Poromitra crassiceps (assembly GCF_964638095.1). NCBI lineage: Eukaryota > Metazoa > Chordata > Actinopteri > Beryciformes > Melamphaidae > Poromitra > Poromitra crassiceps. The sequence goes on along the minus strand of NC_139626.1, from coordinate 30,130,200 downwards.
GTGCATGCTGTCGAGCTAATGTGTCAGTTCAGATGTGACAGTTAACTTGTGGCAACACTTGGACGTGTGAGCAGGTGCCAGCGGACAAGTGCTCTGCCGACTGCTGCACAACACACGTGCACGCACACAACACACGCACACACACACACACACACACACACGCACACAACACACACACACAATGAACAGAGTATGGCTGTCTGGGGCCCCAGCCAACAGAAGCCCATCAGTTTTGCCCCACACCAAGACTCTCTTTGTGAATATCTTGCCCCCCTTCCTGCCCCTCTCCCTCACCCCCCACTGTACCCCTCCCCTCACCCCAGTATTTAGAGCAGGTAACTATTTCCACAATGTCAGCTGTCAAGCCACCTGACGCACGACAGTCTTCTCATTGGATGCAGTCTCGGAGCACCTGTGAGCTGTCACTCAAGCCAGCAGACATGACTCTAATTGAGGCTCTTGTAGGTTTGTGTCTTTACACAATGCTGTGCTGTCTGCCTCTCGGGCCACAAGGTGACATTTTGAGTCAAGTCAACACTTTGGACAGGGTTAGATTCCCCCTGCTGTCCCAGTCGTTGCTACACCCCTCTGCCGATCTGGGGAGAGGTGTAGACCAGCGCTTCCTCCGATACATGTGCAGTCCCCAGCCGCTTATTTTCAGCTCACAGTGAGGAGTTTCACCGGCTGGATGTAGCATGTGGGATCACGTTATTCCCCCCACTTCCCCTCCCCCCCGAACAGGCCCTCCGACCGAACAGAGGAGGTGCCACTGCAGTGACCAGGACACATACCCTTAATCCGGCTTCCCGCCTGTCCAAGCCGGAGGTAACACGGGGGGGCTCAAACCCGCGACCCTCATGTTGGTAGGCAGGGAATCTACCTCTGCACTACCTAGATGCCCATGGAGAAATATGTTTATGATAAATTGCTTCCACAAGTTTTTTGAACTTATTAACACCTATCCACCTTATTTCTAGCTGCCATGGTGCCTATGGGTGCCTCTTCCGGTGTGATCCTCCCAGCCTTGTTGCTGACAGCTTGACACCCGTCTGTAATGTTTCAAAGCTGCAGGCGAATGGAGCAAATCACTAATCAGGTCCAGCTTGGCAAAAATCTTGTCGATAAATATTCCTTTAAGAGCGCAATGCATCATGTGTAATAGCCTACTGTGGCTAATGTTAGCGGCTAGCTAGCTATGTTACATGGCAGTAAAACGCCACTGAATGACCAAATTGATATAACTTTTAACCATTTCGAGTAACACTGTTTCCATACGGACCCCCGGCATTGGTTAGTTGTTTATAATGTGACTATATTTATAAAGTTTATAATGTAATGTTTATAATTATATTTCCGGTTTATAATTTGGGTAGGCTACAGCCAAAGAGTATAACAAAGGAAATGGCAAGCTGCAACAATCAAGTCACGTTAAACCGGACCTTGTACCCATAATTATTTTACAGCGGGGCATTCAAAAATAAGGTGGATAGCCTACATGTTGTGTTTGAGCTCCATACTCTACTCTGTGAGTTTGTTTGTTTTGTGTGGTTCATTTAGCACAAAGCTCAAACCATCACATGTATCCATGTCAATCAATTCATCAACCTTGGGAGCAACTTTACGTTTGCAGCCTCCACGTTTGTTCAGTTGTATTCTGTCACCTGGATGACTGGTAATAGTTTCCTTCATTCCTGTGCTGTCACTAGACTTTAATGCACAATAATTGTTGAATCTCAAAGACTATAGGACGAATCAGCATGTTTGTAAGCAAACACATTTGCTATAGCTACTTCTGGGTGCAACTGCCGTTTGAACAGCAGTTCATGGTGAAACCATGCCCTCTTTGAACTCGAACTGCTCCATTCAAACTTTAGGGACTTTTAGGACTATCACCTTGATCCAGATTTAATTTATCTTTTGTACAGTTTGACGAATCAGTTTAAGTTTTATATATATATATTTGTTTTTAACCTTTATAATGGGAACCTATGGAGCCAGGAACTCTCTAGCAGGCTGCACTTTTATTAAATTCATGCATTTTAAAACTGCGACAGTTAACACAACTTTGAACAATGTCAAAAATATAAGTGATGTGATGTATAACGTTTGAGATATTAATGTTTATTTGGTACAGCTTTGATTTCATACTAGTTTCTGCTGCAGTGGCACTCGGCAGTACGCTGAGAGGTCACTTGCTGGGGGTCCCTTCTTGTCTCTTGGTGAGAGCTGTTTTTTACCAATAGATGGCAGCAGCAGCTAGAGATGAGTAACTAATCTTATTATCTACAGTATCTACCATCCACAGATAATCCACATTGTAAGAAATCAGGCCCTCTATAGAAACTGAGAACATACATTCATTGTGCTTGGTTAGATTATATTGTTTTAAAAGTGGAAACTGAACAGTAAATGCAGGCAATGAAGACACCAAATAATGTTATTTTAGTCTAAACCTGATCAGAGTACAGGAGCTACTACGAGTTGTGATTATTTCAGGTGAACTCAAGTGGACCATTGTTTCTGGTTTACACTCTTTAGCTGCCCTGTGGTTTGCCTCTGGATTAGATGTAGGTCAGGACGAGTGCTGGTTGAGACAGTAGGCTAGAGGTCTCCTGGTTGAGACAGTAGGCTAGAGGTCTCCTGGTTGAGACAGTAGGCTAGAGGTCTCCTGGCACCTGTTTTTGCGCAACCTATGTGCGATTCGAAATCATGCCTCTCCCCCCCCCCCCCTGTCTTGCCCTGCTCACTCCCCCCTCTCTCTCCTCTCTTGCCCTGCTCACTCCCCCCTCTCTCTCTTGCCCTGCTCACTCCCCCCTCTCTCTCTCCCTCTCCCCCCCTCTCTCTCCCCCCCTCTCTTGCCCTGCTCACTCCCCCCTCTCTCTCCCCCCCTCTCTCTCTCCTCTCTTGCCCTGCTCACTCCCCCCCTCTCTCTCTCCCCTCTTGCCCTGCTCACTCCCCCCTCTCTCTCCCCTCTCTTGCCCTGCTCACTCCCCCCTCTCTCTCCCCCCTCTTGCCCTGCTCACTCCCCCCCCCCTCTCTCGCCCTGCTCACTCCCCCTCTCTCTCCTCTCTTGCCCTGCTCACTTCCCCCCCCTCTCTCTCGCTCCCCCATCTTGCCCTGCTCACCCCCCCCTTTCTCTCTTTCCCTGCTCACTCCCCTCTCTCTCTCTCCTCTCTTGCCCTGCTCACTCCCCCCTTTCTCTCTCCCCCCTCTCTAGCCCTGCTCACTCCCCCCCCCCTCTCTCTCCTCTCTTGCCCTGCTCACCCCCCCCCTCTCTCTCCTCTCTTGCCCTGCTCACTCCCCCCCCCCCTCTCTCTCTCTCTCCTCTCTTGCCCTGCTCACTCCCCCCCCCCCCCCCCCCCCCCCCCCCCCCGCCTTCCTTTTTATGTCCCCATGAGATCTCCTAACTGGAGCGGTTTGGTCTAAACTGTGTCACTGACCTGATTCCTTTTTCTGCTGTCTTCATCATACGGGTGATTCCCTCCACTGCACAATCACCGCAGCCTGCCATTCAGCAGGTCATCTCTCTGAGACAGCACTAAACAGCAGGTAATCTCTCTGAGACATGGCACTAAACAGCAGGTCATCTCTCTGAGACAGCACTAAACAGCAGGTCATCTCTCTGAGACACAGCACTAAACAGCAGGTAATCTCTCTGAGACACAACACTAAACAGCAGAAACAGCAGGTCATCTCTCTGAGACACAGCACTAAACAGCAGGTCATCTCTCTGAGACACAGCACTAAACAGCAGGTCATCTCTCTGAGACACAGCACTAAACAGCAGGTCATCTCTCTGAGACACAGCACTAAACAGCAGGTCATCTCTCTGAGACACAGCACTAAACAGCAGGTCATCTCTCTGAGACAGCACTAAACAGCAGGTCATCTCTCTGAGACACAGCGCTAAACAGCAGGTCATCTCTCTGAGACACAACACTAAACAGCAGGTCATCTCTCTGAGACACAACACTAAACAGCAGGTCATCTCTCTGAGACACAGCACTAAACAGCAGGTCATCTCTCTGAGACACAACACTAAACAGCAGGTCATCTCTCTGAGACACAACACTAAACAGCAGGTCATCTCTCTGAGACACAGCGCTAAACAGCAGGTCATCTCTCTGAGACACAACACTAAACAGCAGGTCATCTCTCTGAGACAGCACTAAACAGCAGAAACAGCAGGTCATCTCTCTGAGACACAACACTAAACAGCAGAAACAGCAGGTCATCTCTCTGAGACACAGCACTAAACAGCAGGTCATCTCTCTGAGACACAGCACTAAACAGCAGAAACAGCAGGTCATCTCTCTGAGACACAACACTAAACAGCAGAAACAGCAGGTCATCTCTCTGAGACACAACACTAAACAGCAGAAACAGCAGGTCATCTCTCTGAGACACAGCGCTAAACAGCAGGTCATCTCTCTGAGACACAACACTAAACAGCAGGTCATCTCTCTGAGACAGCACTAAACAGCAGAAACAGCAGGTCATCTCTCTGAGACACAACACTAAACAGCAGAAACAGCAGGTCATCTCTCTGAGACACAGCACTAAACAGCAGGTCATCTCTCTGAGACACAGCACTAAACAGCAGAAACAGCAGGTCATCTCTCTGAGACACAACACTAAACAGCAGAAACAGCAGGTCATCTCTCTGAGACACAACACTAAACAGCAGAAACAGCAGGTCATCTCTCTGAGACACAGCACTAAACAGCAGGTCATCTCTCTGAGACACAGCACTAAACAGCAGAAACAGCAGGTCATCTCTCTGAGACAGCACTAAACAGCAGAAACAGCAGGTCATCTCTCTGAGACACAACACTAAACAGCAGAAACAGCAGGTCATCTCTCTGAGACACAGCACTAAACAGCAGGTCATCTCTCTGAGACAGCACTAAACAGCAGAAACAGCAGGTCATCTCTCTGAGACACAACACTAAACAGCAGAAACAGCAGGTCATCTCTCTGAGACACAACACTAAACAGCAGGTCATCTCTCTGAGACACAACACTAAACAGCAGGTCATCTCTCTGAGACACAGCACATTACATTACATTACGTCATTTGGCAGACGCTTTTATCCAAAGCGACTTACAATAACACATTTTTGTCAGCAGTAGAGCAATCAACTATGGAGCACAGTCTATGACAACTACAACTTCTGAAGGAACAGTGGTACAAGTTTAGGTTAGTAGTTTTTTTTTAAGAAAGAGAGAGAAAGATCAAGAAGGGCCCAGATGTAACCTGAAAAGGTGTGTCTTTAGTCTTTTCCGAAAGATCGGCAGTGATTCAGCTGTCCTGACCGAAGGTGGAAGCTCGTTCCACCATTGAGGTGCCAGGGACGAGAAGAGTCGAGATCGGGATGAGTGACTTTTGAGCCCCCGTAGCGAAGGAGGGGCGAGGCGACCTGCACTGGTGGAGGAGCGAAGGGACTGAAGATAATCAGCAGGTCATGAGATGGCACTGAAGAATAGAGTAATGATGTCATGTTATCATCCAACAAATTATTACATGGTGATTATTGACATCTTTAGGTATAACCTAGTTACCATATTTGTGGTAAAGCGTTAAGAGGATGTTTATTGCCTAGCCTTAGTAATCAAATCTTATCGAATTTCTCAATGGAACCTTGTAAAGTGAATCTGTCTTTTTTTCAGTGTAACTGGGAGGCTGTGCATATTCCCAGTTCAATAGAATTAATCTGCTTGCTTATAAACCTTGCCACAGTGGAAGTGAGTCCTCTATTCTAAGATCACCTCTCCCGGTACCCCAAATACAGCCAACACTGGGTCAGTTTCTACCACGTGTCCCAGGATATCCGACAGAGTTTTAAATATAGAGTCCAGGATACCAGATAGAGCTTTAAATATAGGGTCCAGGATATCAGACAGAGTTTTAAATATAGAGTCCAGCATATCAGACAGAGTTTTAAATATAGAGTCCAGCATATCAGACTTTCAGAGTTTTAAAGAGTCCAGGAAAGTTACAAAAATTTGATAATTTTGGGCATAGACAGAACATTGGCTCAAATAACCCACAGTGGCCATACAAAGGATCTATCTACGTTAGGATACCATTTAGAAAGCTAGACCTTTAAAGGAGGCAGAAAGCTGAAGTGTATATAGACCATGGCTGGTGCATACAGATGCTGAGTGCCTCTATCCATTGCTCCTCTCTTAATCCAATGGCCAATGATCCAGCAAATTGAGTGTTAGTTGTATTACATAGCCTATAATCTTCAGCAGCCATATCATATCACGCCTTCAATTCACAATGTGGCAGTCAGGTGCTTTTTTTTAGCATTGGCCTGTTCACCAGACTCCCTGTGTCTCCCTCATTCATTCATTTTCTCTACCCACCTCCTGTTGTCTTTTTCAGGGTTGCAGGAGCCTATCCCAACATGCATTGAACATCAGGCAGGGAGACGCACTTGGCGGGTCCATGGTCCCTCTCAGGTTTAACACAGACAGTCACATTAATACAATATAGAGTCCCCAGTCCACCTGACATACGTCTTTGAAATCAATCAACCGTAATGTATTTATATAGCACATTTCATACACAGAATCTAAGTAACTAAAACCAGAGATGGGAAAAATACACACATTCTTTACTTAAGTAGTATGAAACTGCATTACCTGCATATGTGTAGTTACGCCTCTGGGTCATCCCAATGCAACTGCATTACCTGCATATGTGTAGTTACGCCTCTGGGTCATCCCAATGCAACTGCATTACCTGCATATGTGCAGTTACACCTCTGGGTCACCCCAATGCAACTGCATTACCTGCATATGTGTAGTTACACCTCTGGGTCATCCCAGTGCAACTGCATTACCTGCATATGTGTAGTTACACCTCTGGGTCATCCCAATGCAACTGCATTACCTGCATATGTGTAGTTACACCTCTGGGTCATCCCAGTGCAACTGCATTACCTGCATATGTGTAGTTACACCTCTGGGTCATCCCAATGCAACTGCATTACCTGCATATGTGTAGTTACACCTCTGGGTCATCCCAATGCAACTGCATTACCTGCATATGTGTAGTTACACCTCTGGGTCATATCAATGCAACTGCATTACCTGCATGTGTGTAGTTACGCCTCTGGGTCATCCCAATGCAACTGCATTACCTGCATGTGTGTAGTTAGGCCTCTGGGTCATCCCAATGCAACTGCATTACCTGCATATGTGTAGTTACGCCTCTAGGTCATCCCAATGCAACTGCATTACCTGCATATTACACCTCTGGGTCATCCCAATGCAACTGCATTACCTGCATATGTGTAGTTACGCCTCTAGGTAATCCCAATGCAACTGCATTACCTGCATGTGTGTAGTTAGGCCTCTGGGTCATCCCATTGCAACTGCATTACCTGCATATGTGTAGTTACACCTCTGGGTCATCCCAATGCAACTGCATTACCTGCATATTACACCTCTGGGTCATCCCAATGCAACTGCATTACCTGCATGCGTGTAGTTAGGCCTCTGGGTCATCCCAATGCAACTGCATTACCTGCATATGTGTAGTTACGCCTCTAGGTCATCCCAATGCAACTGCATTACCTGCATATTACACCTCTGGGTCATCCCAATGCAACTGCATTACCTGCATATGTGTAGTTACGCCTCTGGGTCATCCCAATGCAACTGCATTACCTGCATATGTGTAGTTACGCCTCTGGGTCATGTCATGTGTAGTTACGTCCTGGATGTCCTGCCAGCAGGTGATTGGAGAAATACGAGTGGATATCCCGCCTCCAATCACCTGCATCGGTTCAAACTTCCTCTGGTCTGAAGCTCCCCCTGCCCCCCAGCTTCCTTTGTCCATGTTCTGTGGGCGTGAACTACATACTGTTTATGGTGCATTCGCAGGATGTAGAAGACAGTCTGGCTTGAGAGACTACTCACTCTGGCTACCTTTAAAATAGGCTGGAGTCGAGATGAGACGGGCCTGTTCAGACCGCTGCAGCTTTGTTCTAGAACAGTGTCATTGGTGTGAACTGGGCTTTAGTATTAGTAGCCAGAGTTGGAGCATTGCAAGCAGTTGCAAGTTTCAACTCGTTGCGTTGCGACTCATTGATCTGAACTGGGCTTAAGACTATAAAGTTAGAGGAACTTACTCTACACATAAACAAAGCTCTACACTCGCACACATGCACACACGCACGCACACACATGCACACACGCGCGCCCGCGCGCGCACACACACACACACACACACACACACACACACACACACACCCACACCCACACATTAATAGGAACCTGCTGTGCGAACATAAATGGCCGTACACCTCCCTCTCATGCTAAAGGCAGTGTATAATGAAGACACACTGAAATAAGACGCGCTTCAAGGTGTCTGAAATGGCCGTAAACATCCGTCCCACCGACAGAAACATAACTATTCACACACAGACGCCGATAAATAAGCACCTGCCTTATGGACCTGCAGGTCATTAAGCCAGTGCAGACTGGCGCTCTAATTAATGCACATTCCTCTCTCCCTGAAAGGCCTCGTTATTCTCTCCCCTGTCTCACACCGGGGCTGGATTGTCTCTCCCCTGTCTCACACCGGGGCTGGATTGTCTCTCCCCTGTCTCACACTGGGGCTCGATTGTCTCTCCCCTGTCTCACACCGGGGCTGGATTGTCTCTCCCCTGTCTCACACCGGGGCTGGATTGTCTCTCCCCTGTCTCACACCGGGGCTCGATTGTCTCTCCCCTGTCTCACACCGGGGCTCGATTGTCTCTCCCCTGTCTCACACCGGGGCTGGATTGTCTCTCCCCTGTCTCACACCGGGGCTCGATTGTCTCTCCCCTGTCTCACACCGGGGCTCGATTGTCTCTCCCCTGTCTCACACCGGGGCTGGATTGTCTCTCCCCTGTCTCACACCAGGGCTCGATTGTCTCTCCACTGTCTCACACATATTCTCTCCCCACCTCCTCCCTCCCCCTGCTCTCTTCTCCCCCACACCCCTCCCCCTTCCCCTCTCCTGCTCTCTCCTCTTGCTCCTTCCCCACCTCCTATACCCTCCAACATCTCCCATTCCCTCCCCACCCCATCACTCTCTCACATTCCCCCTGCTCTTCCCCCTTCTCCTGCTCTCTCCTCTGCTCTCTCTTCATTTCTATATTTTCTATATTATCAATTGTTCAAATATTATCTTTATTCTGTATATTCTTGTTACTGTGTGTTAGCTAGAATCAGCTAGACATACTTTCTGTAAAGCCCTCTGAGACATGCTTGTGAATTAGGGCTATATAAATAAACTTGACTTGACTTGACTTGACTTGACACCGGGCCTGGATTGTCTCTCCCCTGTCTCACACCGGGCCTGGATTGTCTCTCCCCTGTCTCACACCGGGCCTGGATTGTCTCTCCCCTGTCTCACACCGGGGCTCGATTGTCTCTCCCCTGTCTCACACCAGGGCTCGATTGTCTCTCCCCTGTCTCACACCGGGGCTCGATTGTCTCTCCCCTGTCTCACACCGGGCCTGGATTGTCTCTCCCCTGTCTCACACCGGGCCTGGATTGTCTCTCCCCTGTCTCACACCGGGCCTGGATTGTCTCTCCCCTGTCTCACACCGGGCCTGGATTGTCTCTCCCCTGTCTCACACCGGGCCTGGATTGTCTCTCCCCTGTCTCACACCGGGCCTGGATTGTCTCTCCCCTGTCTCACACCGGGCCTGGATTGTCTCTCCCCTGTCTCACACCGGGCCTGGATTGTCTCTCCCCTGTCTCACACCGGGCCTGGATTGTCTCTCCCCTGTCTCACACCGGGCCTGGGTTGTCTCTCCCCTGTCTCACACCGGGCCTGGGTTGTCTCTCCCCTGTCTCACACACCGGGGCTGGGTTGTCTCTCCCCTGTCTCACACCGGGGCTGGATTGTCTCACCCGTCTCACACCGGGCCTGGATTGTCTCTCCCCTGTCTCACACTGGGCCTGGATTGTCTCTCCCCTGTCTCACTCCGGGCCTGGATTGTCTCTCCCCTGTCTCACACACCGGGGCTCGATTGTCTCTCCCCTGTCTCACCCTGTGCCTGGATTGTGTCATCCCTGTCTCATGAAACTTGTGGGTTCAGCGTAGGTTGAGCGTTGCTTCGGCGTATGGTGTTGAACGTGCCGTGGGGCTGAATAGACCAGAGAGAGAGAGAGAAAGTCCATTCAGCCAGGGACACAACAAGCAGTAAGGACAGTATTTCACCTCGCTCTATCGGCTGTCTGTATAATGTCACTTGTCCGCCATCTAATGGAAACAGTGATATTGGAGTTGTTGTGGAGGGCGGCGAGGCTGTCAATCTAGCTCCCATACTATTGACATATTTGGGAGTGATGTTGACCTGCTTCTACTGGCCTTTCTGCTCCATCAAAGCTGCTCTCACATTTTAACCTAACGATGTGTGATTCAATCTGCATTACAAAGTCTCTTAAAACCGACGCGTTGGCTCCCACCTCCCCATCTGTACTTCCTGTAGGGGAAACATGGTCAAAACGGAAAGGGAGACTCCGGTGAAAATAATGAGCTCTGATTGGACTAATGAGCCTTTAGGCGGGACATCCGCTCATTAGTCCAATCAGAGTCCAATAGTTCCCAACGGATATACTGTATGGCGGGTACATCCGCTGAAGGCGGGCACATCCGCATATTTCTCCAATCCCCTGCCTCGGTTTTGTTTACATGTGTCTTGATTGATGGGATATCATCAAACTTCCTCTGGTCTGAGGCGGCTTTTTTTCTTTGGCTAAATTTTAACGGGCCGAAGTACAGATTATTGTCTCTGGAGCATTCGAAGATTGTGGAGGAGATAGACTGGCTTGAGAGACTATGCATTACACGCTTATTAATGTGTGTGGCTTTCCTTTTTCCTCCATAAGAAACAGAACCAAGCCTTTTAGATCAACCACAAACTGTCATCCATAAGGCCCAGCGCAGTTTTCATAACTTTGCCCTTCTGTTCGTTTCTCTGACTAACATATGGTCACAAAGCGATGTTAGCTTTTTGTAAGGGAGTACAGCCGCAGTGCAGGCAGGGGTGTTTGATCTTCAGCAGTCTCCACTTTTTTTTTATTGCTTTGGGTTTTTGTTTTGTTTTGTTCATGGTCCTTCTCTATCATTGCTTGACAGGAGTTTTTGGAGGTTACTACGGCAACAGTCGACTCTGTGATCTCAGTTTGACTGAAAACCTGTGCTTTCAATCTGCCTCTCACTTATTGAAAATCCTCCAGCAGTGACCTTGGAAAGAACCCATTAGCTTAGACCCAGTCGTGCTCACAAGCAAAGAACCCCTTAGCTTAGACCCAGTCGTGCTCACAAGCAAAGGGCCGTGGAAACAAATGAATTGCTAATATTGATTATCAATTGGAAGAAGAATACTATGCAGTGACTTCAGTCTTTCCACCATGGAGAAGGAATTTATGTCTTTACATAGACTTTGAAGGTCATTATTGATGGCTTGTTTGGCAAGAGTGTGTGTGTGTGTGTGTGTGTGTGTGTGTCAAATGGGCATTAGGTGACAGGTCATGTTCAAGATGGTTTATTAGTCCAAATCATTAGTACTTAAATCGACCAATTAGCCTTCAATTAGCCTATAGCCAGCAGTGTTGAATGGTGCCAGGGAGGCACAAGTTTGTAATGAGTAGGCCAGGATATTTTTAACAGTGACAATGATGAGGATTTACAAGCCTGCATAAGAAAAGGGAAATCCAAACATGTTTTTTTTTTTTTTTTAGCTATTTACATTTTTTAGAACACAGAAAAACTAAAAAAAATTAACAAACTCAGATACAGGAAAAGAAAGGAAAAACATACATACACTAGGGCCACCAGTTACATACAGCTTGTAAATATATATAAGTTGTGCTTGTAAATATACATATGAGTGGGATCCCACACAAGGGAGAGAGACCGGCCGGGCGAATCACCCATCACCCCTAACCTCGTCAAGGTAGGCCAGAAACGGGTCCCAAATAGTTTGAAATCTCCCAGGTGAGTTGGTCCTCAAGGACCTGAGTCTCTCCATTCGTATAACAGAGATCATGTCCGCCAACCACAACTGAAAAGAGGGTGGAGTTGGGGACTTCCATTTCTGCAGAATGAGTTTCTTGACAACAATTGTCCCCTCTGACAGAGACTGCTGCACAGCTGTAGGGAAGTCCAGAGAGGATTCCGAGCAGCCGAAGATGTAATTGTGGTGTTTAAACTAAGACTGGGACAAAGCCAGAGGTTGAGGTGGGCTGTTGGAGCTCAGAGCCGGTGCGGGGAGATCATCTGGCAAGCGAGACTAGAGCTGGAATAATACAGGGGACAGCCAGGGAGTGTCCCTGGCTGTCCCCTGTATTATTCCAGCCAGGGAGTGTCCCTGCTTCAACCATGAGCTCTCAGCTCAAAACATCACCAGGTCACACACAGCTGGATCTGCTCTGTCTCCCTTCAGCCCCACAGCATTAAAGGCCATTTCACTTTTTTTTAATTGAGTTAAATCCCCACCCCACCCTATCACCGTTGTCCTTAAGAGGAGGGGGGTCACTGTGGATTTTGCGCAGAAAGAAAATGTACCACCTTGAAGGGGGATCTCAGTATAATAAAGGACAGCTTCTATACCTGGCGCCCACACGCACAGTAACAAGTTCCTATTCAGCGATCGTATGTGTTCTGACCCGTGCGTTTGGGTCTCTGCCTGGCGGTCTCTTCATCACATTGAACATAAAAGGGCCTTTATTCTGGCATTACTTATAATGAATGAACTGTTGTGCACAGGAGAATTCTCAATCTGCTTTTTGCAGTGCCGTATATTTGAGTGCTTTGGAGTGCTCAGTGAGCCATCCAAACAGTCTCATTCAGTTGTATCTGTGTGCTTGTGTGGTTGGGCTGGGAATGTGCCTGATTGTGCACTAGTGCATACAATGTGCTGTGCTTGTGTGGTGGGGCTGGGAATGTGCCTGATTGTGCACTAGTACACACAATGTGCTGTGCTTGTGTGGTGGGGCTGGGAATGTACCTGATTGTGCACTAGTGCATACAATGTGCTGGTGTGCTTGTGTGGTGGGGCTGGGAATGTGCCTGATTTTGCACTAGTGCACACAATGTGCTGGTGTGCTTGCACTGCATATAATGAGCACGGACATATGAAGGCTTTATGATCAGTCTGTAGTTTTTCCTGTGAGCTTCAGTAATATTGATTTAATTTGCAGCATTAATACATTGTCCGTTTGAGATATTAATTACTGTTGGCTCATTCATCTACTTTGTACTCTATTCTAACCCTTGATAATTAGCAGAAAAGTTACATGACTCATTTCATCTTTCATCGTAGGCCTACATATTAGAAGCATGCTTAGTGTTTACAATATATGTGTGCCTGTGGGTAACAGAGCAGACGTGTGCAGAGGGGAGGGGGGGGGGGGGGGGGTCGGGGGTCTGTGCCAGTACTAGTGAGTGAGTGCACAGCCGCAGTGGAGCCCATCCCCTGCTCCCTCCTTGAGATGCTTCCCTTGCAGTGAGGAGAGGAGCTGCAGCCACTGGCCACTCCCTCCCCGGCTCCAATTGGCGGAGAAAGGCCACCTCCCTCCCTTGCCTCATTGGTATGCAGGCGGCGCTGTGTGTGTGTGTGTGTGTGTGTGTGTGTGTGTGTGTGTGTGTGTGTGTGTGTGTGTGTGTGTGTGTGTGTGTGTGTGTGTGTGTGTGTGTGTGTGTGTGTGTGTGTGTGTGTGTGTGTGTGTGTGTGTGTGTGTGTGTGTGTGTGTGTGTGTGTGTGTGTGTGTAGAGGCGAAGAGAGAGAGCGAGGTAGCAGTCAGTGCAGTGGGATAGAGGAGAGCGAGGAGGAGGAGGAGGAGAGTGAATGAGAGCTGCTTGCCGTCTGCTGAAGCTGGGTTTACCCGCCGCGCCACGCTGCACTGGCACACAGCAGAGCCACGGGCCGCCTGCACACACTCTGCATCGCACCGATTACTCCAGGGGGACGCCGCCACCACCAGCAGCAGCAAGGAAAACCAGGGACCACCGGGAATCAGGCTCACCGGGCTTTTCTCTCTCTCTCTCTCTCTCTCTCTCTCCATCACCGCAAGCAGCAGCTACGAAGGGGCCTGACGCTACCTTTTCGGCACCAGCTCCTACCTCCTCTTCAGCCGAATCCCTCCCTACCCACACCGCCACCCCTCTCTTGCTCCTCCCTATGCCCTTGTCCTCGGCGGCTCCTCTCAACTCCCTGGCCAGTATATGGATAGAAGCTCCCTGTTTCAGCTCATACAAGAGCAGGTAAGCGAGCGAGCAAGCCGCGGCAGAGGTTTCCATGGTTACAGTCTCCTGGTCACCTCTCCGTCTATATATCCAGGGGCAGACAGGAGGCTGGGGTGAGAGCCGATGTTACTAAGGATTGATAGCTGGGGTCTGTTTGCACGGGCAACATGAGATGGTTGGTGACATGGTGCCAACAAGCATCATGGGGGCCCCCAAGAGTGTGAGGTCAGATCATGATGATGGAGGAGGAGGAGGAGGAGGGGGGCTGGGGTCATCCTGCCATGGCTTACCTGGATGGATGGAGAGAGGCAGGAGTGTGTGGATGGGTGAATGAAAGTGATAAATTGATGTATTATTATCTTGATTGTGGTATAGTAGAAATTATTTGAGATAATGGTTAACCAATTAAGCGCTGTCACATGTTGCATGATCTTTGGCAGGAATGGCTTGTGTGTGTGTGTGTGTGTGTGTGTGTGTGTGTGTGTGTGTGTGTGTGTGCGTGCGTGCGTGCAAATGCGGTGGGAGAGGGCGGGGGTGTATCTGTGCCTCTGAATCTTCTTTTTTTCTCCTTTGTAATTTGAGTTGTTTTTACTCTTACATACCCACCATGTCTTGAGATGTCTTAACACACATTTTTTTCCAAGACATCTTAAGACGTCTCAAGACGATGGTGATGACTGGGTATCACGGCATATTCTCAGTCTTGCAGTCTTTCGGTCACAGGAATTAGACATATCAAGATTCTAGTCAGTGGTGTACTCTACCTTTTTTCAGAGTGTATACTGACTCTGACACACACACACACACCCCGGTCGGGGGGGGGGCGTGGTTTCGGCCAGAAGTGGGTGGAGATTCGACCCATTTTTTGTTGTTGTTGTTCCTCCCCAAATTTACAGAATAGCTTCAGCTATCAGCTTCATCTTGCTTCTTCGGTCGCTATTCTCTCTCCTGAAGATTTGTTTGCCGACGGGGAGAAAGCCCCACGTGATAGCCACCCGTCAATCTCTCTCTCTCTCTCTGCTCAACGCTGTAACACCATTTTATTTTGAAATTCAGTTGACTTTGCCATTTCCCACGGATATTGTCGCGTTTTTCTTTCTGCTCATTGACTAAAAAGGACGCCTATTTAAAAGCGTGGGTAAAGGCAAGGCTTGGGTGCTGTGTGTGAACGTAGGGTAACACACAGAGCGCACAGGGTGAATTTTATGAATGGAAATTGAAAACGATACGTATCATAGCGCATTTCCCAGTGCGCATACGCAAATCGGAGTCATTTCGCAGTGTGTATACTGCGTATACCTGCGTATCACATAGACAACACCACTGATTCTAGTGCTTAATTTCTGAGGGTCTCTAGCAGATGGGCATGGCTTTCCACTAGAAAAAAAAAGCTTCTATACGGCGCTGAACCTTTCCTTCTTTTTGGGGGGTCTGAAATTGAATATTATTGCCTGGAACAAACACTAAGTTGCATGGCCAAACTTGTGGGCCAGTGTGTGTGTGTGTGTGTGTGTGTGGGGGGGGGGGGGGGGGGTGCCTTTTCACATCTGGTCTCAGAATCCACTAGCCAGAGAGATATGTATATATATAGTACAACAGAATCTGAATTTAGCTTTGGTCTCCAAAATTAAACTAGATTTGAAGGCAAAGTCTACTAAAAATATATATATAGATATTCCACTTGAGCTCCCTGAAGACAGATGTGATTGTGCAGGAGTGTGTATATATATATATATACTAGGGCTGTGGCGATTCACTTATCTCCCGATTCGATACTATCACGATTCTTTGGTGCCGATTCGATTTATATTGCGATTCTTAAGTATTGCGATTCTACGATTATTGCGATTCGATATTACGATTTATTGCGATTTTTGTTTATTTTTTTCTTTTATTTTTTCAGTTTGTTTGCTTTTTTACACTAGATTAGAACATGGGAAAAGTTGAATCATACACTAGAGACTGTATATTATATATCATGAGTATGGCTGGGCGATATAGTTAAAAACAGGGGCAGACTGGGATCATAATTCAGGCCGGGCATTAGATACCAAGCAGGCCAGGCCGGTATGGGCCGACGCGTGTGAAATTTGGGCCGTTTGAAGCCCAATTTGGGCCGTTTGAAGCCAGATTTGGGCCGTTTGAAGTCCAATTTTACAATGAGATGCACCCACTTTAACCCTGAAGTGTAATTATTACTTCAGACTAACTAATAAAGTAATAAAACTACTAGTAAACCAGTAGGCGGCGCCTGGCCTGCTGTTCAGTGAGTGGCCTGACTGCAAGCACCAAATTTTTTTTTTTTTTTTTTTTTTTTTTTTTTTTTTTTGGCGATTATCGATTCTGGAATAAAAGATCGATCCAAAATATCGTGACATTAAAAATCGCGATACTTAGGTGAATCGATTTTTCCCCCCACCCCTAATATATACTCTATTTGCAGTCCTATTTCATGTCTGGTATTTAATTCCTGGCTATCCCCTGATTTTGATGATGAACTGGCCCATAGGGGTTTGGGCTGATTGGCAGATAGATTGGGCAATCATTCTGTCCAGGAGAACGGGATCGATGATCTTCTGCAGGGTGTAGGGGTCACGAGTGGCCCATCAGCAACACATTGATCAACAGACTGAAGAGCCTAGGGGATGTGTGTGTGTGTGTGTGTGTGTGTGTGTGTGTGTGTGTGTGTGTGTGTGTGTGTGTGTGTGTGTGTGTGTGTGTGTGTGCGTGCGTGCGTGCGTGCGTGCGTGCGTGGGCGTGTGTGTGTGTGTGTGCGCATGCGTGTGAGGGAGAGAGAGCAGACAGGCACAGATGCATTTTTATGAATGTATGTGTGTGCGTGTGCGTTTTCTCTATGAGGTGGAGCAAGCCTGTGTGGGTTGAGTGAATTTCAATGTGGTGAGAAGAAGGTGCACTGCTGTGCGCGGGTCACAGACAGCGGCGCTCTGTGAAACCTCCGGGGGGCACAGCCGAGCTAAACCTCCGGGGGGCACAGCCGAGCTAAACCTCCGGGGGCACAGCCGATCTAAACCTCCGGGGGGCACAGCCGAGCTAAACCTCCGGGGGCACAGCCGATCTAAACCTCCGGGGGGCACAGCCGATCTAAACCTCCGGGGGCACAGCCGATCTAAACCTCCGGGGGCACAGCCAAGCTTGGTGAGTTAACATTAACTGTACAAACACTCACCAGGTGATGACTGCATATTGTTGCTTTGGGGTTGTGATACCTCAACAATGCATACGTTCCCTCTCAGATACCGTTTTATTGCGTTCCAAAAGAGGCCCACTCTCATCCACATCGATAACCATTTTCAATATGTAGCAAGATAGACCTTGGGCTGGACTCGGCAGAGATGGAGCCAATATTTCCTCCGTGTAAATGGCTGCTTGTCTTATTGATTGCTGGCTTTGCTCTGTGTGTGTGTCAGTATGTTCCAGTAGACCACGGTTTGCAAGAACATAAAGGAGCAGACTGCTGCAGTCCTCATTAACTGAAGTCTAGGAGGCCACATCACTCAAGCCACATGGGCGTCCGGGTAGTGCAGCGGTAGATTCCCTGCCTACCGACACAAGAGTCGCAGGTTCGTGCCCCCTGTGTTACCTCCGGCTTAGTTCGGGCGTCCATACAGGCACGATTGGCTGGTGTCTGCAGGTGGGAAGCCGGAATGAGGGGATGTGTGCTGGTCGCTGCACTCCTCTGGTCGGGAGGCCGGGGCGCCTGTTCGGGGGCGGAAGGGAACTGAATAGGCAACTGCGCATGTGTTGGAGGAAGCATGGTGCTAGTCTGGGCTCTCCCCAGATCGGCAGAGGGTGGAGCAGCGAAAAACAAAAAAAACAGTGAAAGCCACATGGCTGCCTAAACATGTTTATCTCAAATTTATCTTGGAAAGACTTTTGCAGTCCACACACTTCCTTTCGCGGCTCTGTCCTGCTTCAGATTCATATTGTTTTGACACACACTGGAGGCTGCCCGGTGCCTTGCTCAAGGACAATGGTAGTTATTTTGGGAGGGGAGCATTGCACTTTCACAGCTGGTCTGGTTGAAGGCTGCGACCTTCCACTTCTTTAACATTTAGGCTATATCAGCAGTGTGCTTTGACTCCTTCGGGAGATCACATTTTTCCTTAAAGGGATACTCCACTTTTTCGGGTGCTCACCACACGATGAAATATTCATCCAAAATGCACATAATCAGTCTTTTTGGAAGGAAAAGACGTCGTCGGCCATGTTTGGAAAGTAGTGCCGGCTACCCTCTTTTCCTTCCAAAAAGACCGGTTATGTGCATTTTTGTTTACTATTTCATCGTGTGGTGAGTACCCGAAGCACAACATGTATTTTTTTTGGCGCAGTGAGATGTGTGTTTTGGCAGATTTTTAACAGCTGTACCATTACCCCCCATTCTATGGCGATACTAACTCATTCACGACTGTAGCTCACTGTAAACTGCGCGGACAGTGCCCCACATAACCATCTTGGTTATGTGGGGGCGATGTGGCAAATGAGCTGAACTCCCGAAAAAGTGGAGTATCCCTTTATGTCATCTTGTAAACATAGATGTGAAAGGCACATTTTAATTTGTCTCACGTTTTGGGGAGTTTTCCAATCTCAGTATTTTAATTTTATTTTAATTTTATTGCACAAAAAAGGACTGGGCGTGCCGCAGCTCTGTAGGGGGCGGTAGAGGGGGTGAACCACATGAACATGCTGCAGGGGGAGATGGAAAGAAAGCAACAGTGGCTACATGAGTGAGTTTATTAGTCTTTGTCTGCAGGAGGTAGCAATGCTGAGCTCAGGCTATTTCAGGCCTATGCAGCACACACAGACACTCATGATGAGAACACACACCCACACACACACACACACACACACACCCACACACATACACCCACACACACACACACACACACACACACACACACACACACACACACACACACACACACACACACACACACACACACACACACACACACACACAGTTTGTCTGATTGTCTTTCTGTAGCAGTGTCACTGATAAGGAAACTCGTTGGTGGGCAGCACTCCATTGCTGAGGCCTGCTATCATTAGTGTGTGAATATCCCCCCACATGTAATTCATTTCATATCTAGCTTATGTATATCTCTCCATAAGGACTGGGGAATCTGAATGCTATTCTGACATAGTTATGTCAAGCAAAGAGGATAAGGCTCCTCTATGCACCTTTGCCTTTCATCGTTCTCTGCTGGCGATTGACATTAAGCTGCACTTAGAGAAATGCCTCTGGCTGTTTGCACTCTGCTTAAACGCCAGGAAATTCACTAAGATGATTATTTACATCAAGAGAGGAGACTTTCCTCGGATGCCTCGTCTTCAATGAGCTCCACGTCCTGCACTGATGGGAGGATGCCTCGTCTTCAATGAGCTCCACGTCCTGCACTGATGGAAGGATGCCTCGTCTTCAATGAGCTCCACGTCCTGCACTGATGGGAGGATGCCTCGTCTTCAATGAGCTCCACGTCCTGCACTGATGGGAGGATGCCTCGTCTTCAATGAGCTCCACGTCCTGCACTGATGGGAGGATGCCTCGTCTTCAATGAGCTCCACGTCCTGCACTGATGGGAGGATGCCTCGTCTTCAATGAGCTCCACGTCCTGCACTGATGGGAGGATGCCTCGTCTTCAATGAGCTCCACGTCCTGCACTGATGGGAGGATGCCTCGTCTTCAATGAGCTCCACGTCCTGCACTGATGGGAGGGCCGTCTGCTTCTTAATGTCCGTCCGAAACGAGAACTTGCAAGGTGGTCATGAGAGTCATTGGCCCAGTTGTTGGTGAACAGCAGCGGGTCGTGAGTTCATTCAAAGGGTCATCTCCACAATGCCATGCAAATAATATTCTGCCCTGTAAGCCCTCGTTCACACAGGACGCAGAACGTAAGCAGAACTGAAACTTGAAGCAGGCACAAGCTGAACGTACGCCTTACTGTTCACACAAGACGCCTTCTCTTTTCCTCTCAGCGCCTACTCTCGCGCCTTGAACCCGCCCACAACAACTCCCATTGACTTCATGCCTCACGGCTTCAGCGTCACGCTTGGAAATTCGGCGTCAGGCCTGAGTGATCACTTCGGCGTGGCGTGAGCGTGGCTTCGCCTGTTAACAAGGACGCCGAAATTAAACTTGTGGGTACAGCGTAGGTTGAGCGTTGCTTCGGCGTGCTGTGTGAACGGGGGCTAATGCAGCCCTGTTCACGTTCCAGAGTCATGCTTACGGACACTAAAGTAGTGTTGACATGGTCCTCCTACAACACAGTGTAGGAAATTGAAAAAAATATTTTGGGGGCAAATTTTGCCCCCACTGTCTAAAAACTGGGGGCATTTACAAAATGTTCGGGCACTTTAAAAAAGAGTAATTAGTGTTAACAAGTTAACAACAGCGCTGTTTGAGTTTGTTCTTTTTCGTCGTCTTCTAGCAACCAGCTTACAGGTGCTGAGTGTGTGTTAGAGATGGAAATGGAAATTAAATGAATTCAGTGAAAACAGAATTATCAATATCTTGGGGGCAATTTTTGCCACTGGATTATGGTTTTAGGGGCATTCTGAGATTTCTTGGGGGCATTTTTGCCCTTTCCCCGGGCTAAATTCCTACACTGGTACAAGACCATGTAGAAGTCCTCTCACTCTGCCATCTCAGCATCTAGATAAATGGAAAGTTAAGTCGGCCCTGGACTGGACTGCGGTCAGTCGGACTAGCTGACGGTAATGGAGGTCCTGGGGGTTAACGCCGAGATCATTCCCCCACAGTCAGCATTTCGGCTCCTCTTCCTCGTTTTCGGCACAATCCCCTGTTTCTTCTCCATTTCCTCCCACTTGCTCCTCCACCGGCCCAGTTCAGTTGTGCTCTCTGTCCTTCATCACTCCCACCTTCCATCCATAATCTTCTAGGCACCCTCCCACATCTCAGCCCTGCTGCTTCCATCATTTGATTACCACCTCATTCCTTTTCATCGGTCTGTCCTCCTGCCATCCATCTGTGCTCTCCTCCCCCCTCTCTCCCCTTCCTTCTCTTTGGTCTCCTTACTTTGCCTCTTGAACACCAATACCTCGTAAAAAAAAAGGGAAAAAAGGGGGGAATGCGAGAAAGAAAGCGACAACACGCAGGCAGCCAGTAACCATGGCAACGCATGCAGCTTGTCAAAGGGTCGTCCTCGCCAGTGTTGGATCGCTTCAATAACTGCTCCCCTTTCTGTGCTGTCCCCTCCTTCTCCCGCACCCCTCTCTCTCTCTCTCTCTCTTCCTCTCTCTCTCTCTCTCTCTCTGTCTCTCCCTCCCTCTTTCGTGAACGTCACCAGCCTGCCCAAGCGCAAACAGCCTCTTCTTGCCAGCGCTCGTTCATCTCCACGTACCCTCATCTCGCTAATTGATCATCCTAATTGGCTACAAGGACCAATCCTTCCACCTGGTTGTTTTCTCAGCTGAGAGTCTCCCCTGTGTAACGTTCTTTCTGAATCAGGCAAAGAAGCGAATGGCTTTCTCTGTACACAGCTCGGTGTCGACGCTACAGTGGTGTCTGCTTCAGTGGTGCACAGCTATACCGCGTAACCCAGCGCGTGCACGTGCAATCTCTGGGGCCACACACACACACACACACACACACACACACACACACACACAGTTATGCAAAACTAGAAAAATAGGATCATCTATCAAATTTTGCACTTTACTTCATTGTTTTGTTTGTGACATGTTTTCTTGTCAAATTGCCATATGCTGTGACAATTACATTGCCAGATGCCAAAAACTGTGTCCCTATCTATTATGCAGTGCAACCTGCATGTCCCCTTAACCACATCACACTCATACTCATACACATACACACTCATACAGCCAATTGCAAAACCCAACGCAATTTCCAACCAAGAAAAACATCAGTAAATATGTAAAAAGCACAGCCCAGCAAAAAGGCCATGAAAATAAACTGCAAAGTCATCTTACCTTCACCTAGGAGGTACCTAGGTAGGAGATATAGAACCCCCAAAACCCGGACAAGCAGACGAAATAGCTTCATCCCCCAAGCCACCAGACTCCTAAACAATAAACAGATCTACCCCACCATTATGACCAGCTGCTAAGATAACATGTACAGATTTATTTATGGGCAACCGCAATATATAGACAAAGACTTGTAACTACTAATTAACATAACATATACATATTATTTATGGGCATCCACAATATACAGTACAGACCCGAAAAGCACAGGAAACAGATGACAATAACGATGACAATGTTCTGATGTTAACGTACCAGTTTAAGAATGACAGGAAACACTTATGATAATGTCGAGGATAATGTGAATGACAATGATGACGATGTTGATGACGATGATGATGACGACGATGATGATGACTTGTAACGGAACATAACACAGCTCAAGCATTTCACCGTGTGTACTTGTACATCCGTGTGACAAACATCTTGTATCTTGACACACACATCGCCCTTGGTTGGTTAAGTGGACTAACCCATTGATTGATTAAGTGGACTAACCCATTGATTGGTTAAGTGGACTAACCCATTGATTGGTTAAGTGGACTACTAACCCATTGCGCTACATTCAAAACAATTTAGTAAATCCTCCCCCGTTGTGACTAATGTCACTTAACTCATTCCCATGTATGGAGGTCTGGGGGCATATTTGATGGCTGAAATGGACACTATGTGAGGGTTCACAAAGCGGATTACTAATCCAACTGAGAGAAGTGATTGGTGTGTGTTTACCCTGCTTCTAGTGAAAGATATCCTCCAGCGTTGAGTGACGTGTTTTAAGCGGTCCCTCCATGAAGGGAGATCGATGCTGAAAACACTCGCTGGTTATGTTGGGCAATAACTCTGGCTAGCGGAGGAATAACGAGATATGGCACCACTTCACTTCGTGGCCAAGAGCGCCATCTATCGCATGCCGGTGAAAAGACGGGTTGACGTACACTATCACGTCAATGGTGGAGAATGAGTTAAATCAACTCACGTAATGCAATATTTATCATTACTTTACTGAAACAGACTTAAAAGATACTCAAAGTGACTCATCCGGAGGTAGACTGGGAGTAGACGTGTTGCTGTCAGTCTCAGTAAAACAGGAATATAATGTTCCACAAGCATGGCAGCTTCATTTCTGTTCTCTCTTTATTTGTAGATTGCGATCAATGTATTTATGCTGTGTGTCACCCGTGTTACGATCAAATCAAAGGACAGGTGTGGGCAAATTTAGCGCCCTGGGTGATTGCCCTGTCTGCCCCGCCCACACGCCGCCACTGGTGCGGACATATGGAGGCTGACAGCAATCAGACGTCCCCAGTGTGGCTGTGTGTTCCCCCTGTCAGGCCCCACCCAGGAGCACATTAGATTCTGATCTATCTCCCCTCAGTGGCAAGTGGATGCAGAGCACTGGAGTGTGTCACAGCCCTCTGATAGAAGACTGCGAGAGAAGACTGTTGGGCTAGGCGCACGCACGCACGCACGCATGCACGCACACACACACACACACACACACACACACACACACACTCAGAATAGCAGACAGTGGCTGGGACTTTTTATTCACTGTGGCATCTCCGTTTCGTGTCTACATGTATCTCCTCTCCGGTTTACAGTCTCCTTTTCTTCTCACCTCTCTTTTGGTGTAGCTTCTCCTCATTCCACCGTTCCTCCAGTTTATCGTCCTTTCTTTTATACTCCCCCCCCCCCCCTCTCTCCACCCCCCCCCCCCCCTCTCTCTCCACCCCCCTCCCCCCCATCTTCCTTCTCTTGCTATCTCTTTTTTGTGATAGTCTTGTCTTCCGCTGCCCCGCTGTTCCTCTCGTATTGTCCCGGTCGGAGCCAGTGTTGGCCGGTGTCAGCAGCACCCTTGGCTCTGTGCGCCTCGAGGGAAGAACGAGGCCGTGTTTTAACAAACGTCCATGGAACCCACAGTTAAGGAAGATGATCTAAAAATAGACCTGGGGCCATTTTCTTTCCCTTCTTGGTTTATTTTTGTACGGTTTCAGATGCAGGAAGCCACACTGAGGTTGGCGGCTGCCAGGCCCGGCCAACCAGGAGCAACCTCGGCATTCGTGTGTGTGTGTGTGTGTGTGTGTGTGTGTGTGTGTGTGTGTGTGTGTGTGTGTGTGTGTGTGTGTGTGTGTGTGCGTGTGCGTGCGCGTGTGTGTGATAGGGAAAAGTTAAATCACATTAGCCTTTATTTGGACAATCACTAGTTAATATCATTTATACCATGGTCTGGGTGAATACTCGATTCTGATTGGCTGCAAGGTGTCCATTAATTTGTGATAATGTACAGTGATAATGTACACCTAGCTAAATGGTCTGTTCACCGTTCATATCAATGCGCCAGGATCACGACAGAGCCGTTTGACCTCTATACCACCGTTAACGCTTAATATGGCACTTTTATAAGTTTAGAAAAAAATGTAGACGGTCAAAGTAACTATTTAGATTACCCCCGAGTGCTCAGTTTATTAAAATAACGGCTATTTTAGAAATCAGATTTTCGTTCTGGTCAGCTGACAGAAGCCGGGCTCTCAGCTGTCAACTGTCAAACCCTCTGTTTCCAACTTGCAGCAAGCAGCAGCCAGGCGCTCTGGGAGAGCGCGCGCTGCCTCTATCACTGATACAAATCAAGTCAAAGAGGAAAAAGACGAGATCAACAAAAAGAAAACAATGAAATGGGCAGCAACACACTGAGAGACGTCCTTGTACAAAACATACCTGGACTCCAACATACTGAAAGCTTCAGATGGTTTTCAGTCTCCTCCAGCCTCGCGCCTTTTACGTCTATAAGACCCGCAGACGTTAACGTAATTCCCTGGAATGCGAGTTTAAACGAGCCAGTTACATGGTGTTGCATTCTTAGACATTGCCGTTTTATTTTGTATGTTGTTACATACAATTGGCCAAATTATTAGTTAGCTTGACTCTAGAATTGTGCCAGGTGCAGGCACTAAGCGGCCATTTTATCCAATGATAGCCTAATCTTGAGCAACCGAGGGGACTATTTTGTCTCGCCGGTTCTCAACTCATATTCAAGGTTATGAAAACTACATTTTGATTGCAAAATGCATGAAAATGAATGGTCTTGTTTTCTTTCTTTGGCAAGTGACCATGGTATAAGCGGGTTAATGCACTTCAAGGTGTCCATTATCAGAAAATTATGGACTTCGCGGAAGTAACCGTCCTCGGCTTTCGCCTCGAACGGTTCACGCCTCTGTAACGGCGTTGTGTAGGTAGTACTTGCAGCAACCTTCGGCTTGGGAGTCCGACATGTTAACCGTAACACCAAGAGAGCTAGCTCCCTTGGCGGAGCTGATTAACATGCCTTTATACTGAGGACTGAGTTTAACCAATCCACTCGCTACCACTCTGGACTCACGAGGAATCTGATTCACCTCGGTTACACTCACCCCCTTAAACTCACTCCACACCCACTGGGCATCCGGGTTCATGGCATCAATGTAACGGCGTTGTCTAGGTGGTACTTGCAGCAACCCATGTTAAGGGCTTGTCCAGGGGTGGGATACGAACCGCCGACCTTCGGCTTGGGAGTCCGACATGTTAACCACAACAAGTTTTCTTCAAGTGGTTCACTGTTTACCTTTTGGCTGTGTGTCTGCGTGTGTGTGTGTGTCTGCGTGTGTGTGTACGTGTGTGGGGATTGA
Organism: Poromitra crassiceps; assembly: GCF_964638095.1. NCBI lineage: Eukaryota > Metazoa > Chordata > Actinopteri > Beryciformes > Melamphaidae > Poromitra > Poromitra crassiceps. The sequence continues at coordinate 30,104,253 of NC_139626.1, read as the reverse complement.
AAGAGTGGGTGTGGAATCCACCAATTGTACTTTGTTCTGTGCCAGTGTCTAATGGTGAGACAATATGAGTAGGGACCGTGGCCAGACCGCACAGTCAAGTATCGTATGGATTTTGCCCCTGATGATGTGCGAACACTCACTTCCAAAATGTATGTAATATGATGAGTGTTTTTCAGTATGTTGGCTTCTCCAACCCAGTGAATGCCTTAGAGCAGTGGTACGCAACCTCACCCTATTCACAAGCCACATTGACAACAACAACAAAATATTTGCAAGAGCCACAATCAGAAAAATTTCTCTTTCCTCCCATTATATTATTAGATTTGTATTTATTTATTTTAAGTAGGACTTAAAAAGAGCCACAACTAAGCGCTGTCGCCTCACAGCTCGAAGGTCCTGGGTTCGATTCCCACCTGGGACGATGTGAACGCTGAAGGAATGCGTGCCCGTCCGCATGTCCTCGAGTGCCCACTGCCCGGGTGGGGTCGTCAAAAGGGCCTTTCTGTGTGGAGTTTGCATGTTCTCCCCGTGCCTCCCGGGGGTTTCCTTCATATAGGAACCCCCTTCACCAAAAACATGCAATATCCTGGTTGCTAATGTGGTTCCTCCTCTGGTCGTTAAGGGCGCCTGTTAAGTGGGAGGGGAACTGGTTGGAATAGCGTGAACCTCCCACGTGCTATGTCCTACTGGTGAAGCTTCCCCTGTAAGGTGAAAAGAAGCGGCTGGCTAACTGCCCATGTCTCGGAGGAAGCATGGAGCCAGTTTCGGCTCTCCCCAGATTGGCAGAGGGTGGAGTAGCAACCAGGATAAATAAATTTAATTGGCACTAATGGGGGATAAAAATGGGATAAAAAAATCGGGGGGGGGGGGGGACTACCCATAGGCTCAAGAGCCTCGGGTTGAGTATCACTGCCTTAGAGAATGGCTGTGTATTCATATCAAGCCATACAGTAGGAGGTGCAGGTAGTGTAGCGGTAGATTCCCCGCCTACCAACACGAGGGTCACAAGTTCGAGCCCCCGTGTTGCCTCCGGCTTGGTTGGGGGCGGTTGGGAAGCCGGATTAGGGGTATGTGTGTCCTGGTCGTTGCACTAGTGAGTGACTACCTGACTAGTTCCTCCTCTGGTTGTTCGAGGCACCTGTTCGATGGGAACTGTGGGGAATAGCGTGATACTCCCACGTGCTACGTCCTGCTAGTGAAACTCCTCGCTGTCAGGTGAAAAGAAGCAGCTGGCGAGTGGCGACTGCACACATGTCGGAGGATCGCATGTGCTAGTCTACAGCTCTCACCAGATCTGCAGAGGGGGTGGAGCAATGACTGGGACAACAGAGGGAATTGGCCTAGTACAGGGGTTCCCAAACCTTTCCGACTAAGTACCACAATGTACCAAACCAAATTTCCCAGGGACCACTTCCACTGCGTACACCAAAATCTCCCCGCCGACCCCATAAAATAACATTTGCTGATGTAACCATGCAAGAGCATCAGAAAGGCTAAATAACAACATAAGGCTACTGGTTTGAAATGGACACACACACGCCTGCCAACATTAGGCTGTGAAAAATAGGACCAATTTGAAAATGTTTTTTTCCCCCTCGCCTAACTTTGGAGTGTTATTTTAGCTACCTTCCTGACAAGCTAGCATGACATGGCTGGTACCAATCGATGCCTCCCTTAGATCTTCTAGTTTCATATGATACAACTGAGCCTCTGAAAGTAATTTTTCAAAATTGTGATATTTCCCGAATGAAAAGTGTCCTCTGCATTTAACCCATCCAGGCATGTCCTTTCCTCTGAGGGGCAGGCCAGGAGCAGTGGTCGCTTTTTCTTTCCAGCGCCCGGGGACCAACTTCGGATGTTGTCGTCACTGGTCGGATGACGATGACGATCTGATCTTCTGCATGTTTTTAGTGGGGGGGTTATATACGGAGGAACCCCCTGGGGGAGCACGGGGAGAACATGCAAACTCCACACAGAGAGAAAGGCCCTTACGACGAGATACCCCACCTGGGCAGTAGGCACTGAAGATATGGGGGGAACACAACCACAGCGTTCACAGTGTCCCAGGCGAGAATCGAACTCAGGACCTTCTAACTGTGAGGCGACAGCGCTACCGATAAATATATATATATACTGTATATATACTTACGGCGGTCCGAGTGCGTTGCGACTGACAGACTAACTCCAGACTGACTAGAGACTGACCAACTGACTCCAGACTGACTCCAGACTGACAGACTGACTCCAGACTGACAGACTGACTCCAGACTGACAGACTGACTCCAGACTGACAGACTGACTCCAGACTGACAGACTGACTCCAGACTGACAGACTGACTCCAGAGTGACAGACTGACTCCAGACTGACAAACTGACTCCAGACTGACTCCAGACTGACAAATTGACTCCAGACTGACAGACTGACTCCAGACTGACTCCAGACTGACAAACTGACTCCAGACTGACAAACTGACTCCAGACTGACAGACTGACTCCAGACTGACTCCAAACTGACAGACTGACTCCAGACTGACGGACTGACTCCAGGCTGACTCCAGAGTGACAGACTGACTCCAGAGTGACAGACTGACTCCAGACTGACAGACTGACTCCAGACTGACTCCAGGCTGACTCCAGACTGACTCCAGGCTGACTCCAGACTGACAGACTGACTCCAGACTGACAGACTGACTCCAGGCTGACTCCAGACTGACAAACTGACTCCAGACTGACAGACTGACTCCAGGCTGACTCCAGACTGACAGACTGACTCCAGGCTGACTCCAGACTGACAGACTGACTCCAGACTGACAAACTGACTCCAGACTGACAGACTGACTCCAGACTGACAGACTGACTCCAGACTGACAGACTGACTCCAGACTGACAGACTGACTCCAGCCTGACAAACTGACTCCAGACTGACAGACTGACTCCAGACTGACAGACTGACTCCAGGCTGACTCCAGACTGACAGACTGACTCCAGGCTGACTCCAGACTGACAGACTGACTCCAGGCTGACAGACTGACTCCAGACTGACAAACTGACTCCAGACTGACAGACTGACTCCAGACTGACAGACTGACTCCAGACTGACAAACTGACTCCAGACTGACGGACTGACTCCAGGCTGACTCCAGACTGACAGACTGACTCCAGACTGACGCAGCATCTGAAAGCCCGCTCTCCCCCCACGGGGCAACAGGGGGCGTTTGGTTTACTATCCAAAGCCTAATGAGGCTGTGTTAGCATTCAGGAAACAGTAAGGAGAGGCGGCAAGGGCTCTTCCCATGTGGACTCTTTGTACTGCTCCACATTGTCCTTAGGCACAGTCTCACAAACACGCTCAGATCCACTAAAGAGAGCTGGCATGGGAAATTGGAAAGAAATTGAACCTCCATTTAGGTGTGTGTGTGTGTGTGTGTGTGTGTGTGTGTGTGTGTGTGTGTGTTGGGGGGCAAGTAAGGGACGAAAATCAAGCAATAAGCATGCGAAACTGCCCCCAAAACACACACACACATGACATAAACCACACACAGATACCCCACCCTATATTTTAGGGCCCAGTTTAACCGGGTACTATTTTAGACTCTGCAGTCTGGCTTTTTGTTGACACTCCCTCGCTTCGATGAATGCTGAGGAGCAGCAGTGGCATGCAGGCATCAGCCCCGCCCCCACACGCTGTGGGGGCAGGGCTGTGGCTCTCAGTGAGGGAGTGGTGATTAATGAAAACCACACTGATTGGGAGCTGCAAATGTGGGCGGGGACAGACTCACACACACACACACACACACACACACACACACACACGGACTCCCACAGTCAAATGAAGCATCCACTCAGACACAAAGGCTAAAACATTTTTTTAACCTAATTTAATGTTGAGTGTCTTGTTGTTGGTCCTGTTCCAACTGACTGCAAGGAAGCTGCAGGTCACTGTATACCAGCTGGCTTCCCAAACCTTTTCATCTTGCGACCCCCAAAAATACATTTTGTGGCTCCCTGTGGGGACCCGAACTCACAAAAAAACATACG